>NW_012150174.1:2894654-3089715 GCF_000956105.1 Propithecus coquereli
AGCTGGGACCACAAGGTGCCCACCACCATGCCTAGTTAATTAAAAAAACTTTTTTAGAGATTGGGGGGTCTCTTTATGTTGCATAGGCTGGTCTTCGAACTCTTGGTCTCAGTGATCCTTCTTCCTTAGGCTGTTGAGTAGCTGGGACCACAAGGTGCCCACCACCATGCCTAGAAAATTAAAAAAAATTTTTTAGAGACAGGGTCTCACTGTGTTGCCTAGGCTGTAGTGCAGTGGCATGATCATAGCTCACTGCAACTTTGAACTCCTGGGCTCAAGTGATCCTCCTACCTCAGTCTCCTGAGTAGCTGGGACTAGAGGCACACACCACCATGCCCAGCTAATTTTTAAATTTTTTTGTAGAGATGGGGTCTTATTATGTTGCCCAAGCTGTTCTCGAACTCCTGGTGTCTAGTGATTCTCCCACCTCAGTCTCCTAAAGTCCTGGGATTATGGCATGAGCCACCACGCCCAGCCAGTGTTATTTGAAATAATGAAAAGATGCTGGGGATGTAAATCAGAATGGTTCCCAGCTCCTGGGGAGCTAATGGGGAGGGGGAGGCAGGCATGTAATGGGTGATTTCTACATGGTGTGATGAATGCTGAGATAGAAGGCCTCTCTGAGTGTTGTGAGAACACAGAGGCAGAGGACAAAGTAGTTGGGGAGATGTGAACAGGGAGGTGGGGTGGGGAAGAAACATTCAATCTGGGGTGTAAAGGCCTGGGAGCTAGGCCAAAGTATCTGAGTCAGGGAAAGATGTTTGGAAGAAGGTGTTCCATGCAGAGTAGCCTGTGTGTGTTGGCCTGGAGGTGTGAAAGGCTCAGGCTGAGGGACTGTGGCTAAGGATGGGTGTGTGAGGCTAAGGGACCTATGGGGCCATGATGGCCAGTCAGTCTGGATAGTACTTGAGCACCGGATTGCAAACGGCCTTGTGGTCCCTGCTTAGGAGTTGGGACTCTATAATGTATCCAGCAGAGATTTTCTTTTATGAAAAAAAAATCTATCAAATCTTCCCAAAGGAGAGGAAACCAGGAAAATCTCTCCTTAATGGATAAGCACTGCCTTCTTATCCCTTTCTTTCCGGCTCCCTGGAACATTCAGGAAGAACTGGATCCCTGAAACCTCTGGATTAGGCATCTCTTTCCATCATTGCTGTGGGTGCTTTTCTTCCATTTCTTTGAGGGCTATTGTGCTTTAGTCTGAGATTTCACTTGAAATCATAGTCACGTCCGTACCCGTTGGTTCTGTTTTCTTGCCTCACAGATTCTAGGGCACAGTCTATAGGAAGGGTAAAACCCTTTTCAGCTTCTGGAAGATCATTCTCAGCCCTCTGCTCTCCTGCCAGCTCCTCTCCCCACCTCCCTCCCTCTGCCTTCACTCATTCAGTCACCCTTTAACTGTGTGCTGTCTGATTTCCACCCTCCACCCTGAGATCTGCTTGGCCCTCTACTTACCAAGGCCAAAGGCTGTTGACAGGCCTAATTCCCCTCTCCCTTTGTAGGGTTTGACTTTATTGACTAGTCTCTCTTTCTCAGAACCTCATCTTGGCTTGTTCAGCCCTTCCCCTTCCCTCCATGCTTTTGTCTCCAGTTTGGTTTTTGTCTCTCCTCTGAATTTCTCTGACTCACGATTTCTGTGCTCTGGCAGCATTTGCTACTTTCCATCTTATAATTTGGTGACTTATATCCATGTCTTACTCCTGTGCCAGATAGACACCCAGGGCAAGATCCAATTCTTAATTCTCGTCTTTATTCCCCTAAGTACCTAGTACAGGTATACAGTGGGCAGATGGAGATTGGAATGAATGAATGAGCAAACAATTTGGGGGGATTTGTTGTAAGTTAATTAATAACACTTTGCAGTGTTTCTCCAAGTGTGATGCACAGACCACTGCATCAGATTCGTGTGTGTATAGTGGGGTGCTTGTTAAAAATGCAGATTTCAGGGTCCTATACAGATTTATGGAATCAGAATCTCTGGGAGTCGGCATTTTTAACAGTCACCCCCTCTCCCCATCTTATTCTCTTTGAAATCTGAGAACTCCTAGTTTAATGGACAGTGAATCAACCTTAAATGCTTTTCAGCTGTTGAGCATCAAGTGTCTCTAAATGAGGCCTGGGAAGTGAGGAGGATCCCTCAACCCCCCTTCCTGCCTGCAGGGGAGATGGGGCAGGTGAAAGGCACATGGGAGCGGAGCACAAAGGAGGTGGGCTGGGGGGCTTACACTGGGACAGATGGACAGATAGAGCTTGCTAAATAGAGATGGGGAGAGGGTAAAGAGAGTGGGAGCTGGGCAGCTTTCTGGGAGGAGGAACCAACATGGGCAAGGCTTGGAGGTGAGGAATTCAGAGTAAGGGAATGACAAGGGTCTGGATGGGCTGGATGGACAGACAGGAGAGGAAGCTGCAGAAGACTCAGACTTTGAATGCCACACCCAGGAACATGACATCCTGACCTAAAGGTGATGCTGTGGAGGCTGGGGTGGGGCCTTTCTGCAGACCTGCCACCTGCAGGGCCTGCTGGTCTCCCTCTGTGCTGAGGATGCCCTGGGAGCAGGAGCAGGGAAGTGGCAAGAGCTTCACAGAGGGGCTGTGGGAGTCCTGGAGCTCGTGATCAAGTCCTTCTAAAGTACTTCCAGCCGTGTTTGATGTGAGAAAATATCCTCCTCCTTTAAGCTTCAGTGCTTTTTATCTTCTCCAGCTCCTGTGAATTTGTTGGAGAGGCCGAAGCGGGGTGTGTGTCCCTCCTTCACCCTGCCTCCCAGCCTGCCCAGCCAGACATCTGTATGTGTGTGGTATGCGTGTGGGGTGTGAGTATATGTGTGTATGCGTGTGGGGTGTGAGTATATGTGTGTACGCGTGCGTGTGAACACGTGCATTTGTGCAGATACTGTCTTACCTATCCTTCTTTCCTCCTCATTGTTACTACTGCTGTCGCCTTCCTGGTGTGAGAGAAAGGGAGGGTGAGGCAATGCAGGACATTCTGATACATTCGGCGGGGGTGAGGGTGTTTAATGACAAGTAAGAACTGTGTATATTTATTATGTACAGCATAAGGTTTTGATATATGTATACATTGTGGAATGGCTAAATCAAGCTGTTTAAGATATGTAATAGCTCACATGCTTTTTTTTTTTGTGATGAGAACACTTACAAGCTACTCTTAGCAATTTCCATATACACAATGTATTATTATTCACTGTAGTCAGCACGATGAACAATAGATCTCTTGAACTTATTCTTCCTGTTTAACTGGAATTTTGTATTCTGTGACCAGTATTTCCCAATCCTTCCATCCCCCACACAGCCTCTGGTAACTACCATTTTACTCTCTGTTTCTGAGTTCAACTCTTTTATACTCTGCATGTGAGAGAGAGCATGCAATATTTGTCTTTCTGTGCCTACCTTATTTCACTGAACAGTGTTCTCTAGGTTCATCCATGTTGTCGAAATGGCAGGATTTCTTTCTTTTTTAAAGGCTGAATAGTATTCCGTGGTGTATATATACCACGTTTTCTCTATCCGTTCTCTATCCACCAACTTAGGTCGATTCCACGTCATGCTTACTGTGAATAATGCCGCAAAGAACGTGGGAGTGCAGATTATCTCTTCAACATCCTGATTTCATATCCTTTAGGCATTAATATATACCCAGTGGAGGGATTACTGGATCATATGGTAGTTCTATTTTTAATTTTTTGAGGAATCTCCATACCATTTTCCATAATGGCTGTGCTAATTTACATTGCCATCAGCAGTGTGTCAGGGTTCCCTTTTCTCCACATCCTCCCCAACACTTTTTGATAATAGCCTCCTAACGGGTATGAGGTGATGCCTTCAGGTGTGATTTTACAACCTACTAGTTGAGAAAATAGTAGCTTAGTGGCCGCCAAAGGTGCTTAAAAATGCTCCAGCTGTGCAGGTCCTGTGGGGCCCCGGCCTCTGTGTTCTCTACAAGCTCCCAGGGAAGGCTGATGTGGCTGCATTTTGGAACCAGCAGCCCAGATGACCCAGTCACTTTACCCTTTTACCCAGGGATTAGGCGTTTGGAAATTCTACAGTTAGGATGAGAGTTTTTAAATTTGAAAATGTCTCCTTCTTCTTCCACTTTGATCAGTAGAGAGGAAAATACCTTACAGTGCAGACTGGTGGCTGAGGGAGTGTTTCCCAGGTCTCCTCTGTGCGGTGGGTACGTGTCGACAGAGTCCGAGTTTAATAGAATGCTCATTAAGACCCACGGCAAGTCGAGGCCTGTCAGTAATGTATACTCTTACGCTGTTTTCTACAGAAATTTTGTTTCAAAACCTGGTGCCTTCAAATATCCTGATTTGCCATTCTAATTAGGCACTGAAGTAGGGCTTTGTGGGCAGGTTTGTGGCATCCTCTGTGCATACTGATTCTGTGAACCTCTTGGGAGACACTTAAAGTGAAATTCTTTGAACACATCAAAAAAAGAAAGCATATACAAAACAAAATCCTTGTGATTCTCAAACCCTAAAAATATTCTGTGTCCAATTTCCAAGTTCTTTTCCCCCCTCCCTTTAAGGCTGATACAGGCCTGCCTGGTGAGATGAGGTGAGCAAGGAGGTTTTCACACTTTCAGGGAGGTCTCAGGGTTGGGGGCTCTGGCAGGTGGGGGTGTCCATTCCTCTTTAGGGCTGGTTATCCAGTGACTAGATTGGGAGAAAGCACTGGCAGAAAACCCAGGAGCCTCAGCCCTGGGCTGACTGGACGTGGGCTGGCCTGGGCGCTACATCTTTGGCCCATCTTGCTGACCTTTAGGTCTCTAGCAGGAAGAGCCAGGGAGCCAGAGCAGAAGCGCCTAGATGGGCAAAGTGCATGGGTTGTGCCACAGGTGGTTCCTGCTGCCCCCATGAGGAGAAGCTGGGAAAGTGAGGGACTTCTCCGATGACAGAGGCTCTGGCTTCTCCCTAAGTGAGGAGGAAACCACAGTGGAGATCCCCGCAGCTTTGTGTCTGTGGCTCCATCATGAGCCGGCTGGGATGGTGAGAGGCAGGGAATATATTCTTCCTTAGAAACAAAACAGAGCACTGGTTACCTAAATGAGAGGGCAAAGCAGCAATGTGCTTAGAGGCCAGAGAGTGAAACAGGAGACTTTGTAGCACTTTTGTTCCTGATCAGGTCCCTCCTTTCTTTGGCCCAGATTCCTGATTCCTTTGACATAGCCTTTTAATATGGCCATTGCTGCATTCCAGCTTTGTGCCTTCTGCGTTTCAGATCTATCTGTAGGACCTCCCAACTACTCACCCCCCCACCCCGCCATGTCCCTTTGCAGCCCCTCACCTCCAGAGAGTGCCAAATACTCCTGGATCAAGAGTCCCCTGCTTAGAAACTTTGTGGAGCTTCCATTTACCTAGCTGATAAAGTCCAGTGATCTGGACATCCATCTCCACCTGTCATGGTGTATCCATCCATCCATCCCGTACCAAATACTACAGGCCTTCGTGAAGTTCCTGGGTATAGAGACTTACGATAGAAAGAGGTACTGTCTTTAAGGAACGCTCAATCTATTAGGGAAGGCAGACAACGGTCAATTACAGGGGCTGTGGGACGACAGAGGAGGGGCACCTGTATAAAGGATGGGCGGGCTCTGTTAGTGGAGATGCACAGTGTTGGTAGGGTCCAGCACATTAAATGCTGGAAAGAAACCTAGTGATTTTTAGTATTAGGAGGATTAATGATAATGAAGTTTTTGCATTATACAGATTGACTTCAAATTAAGCTTGATTAAAAGTATTAACTCTTCTGGGTCTCAAAGTCCTTTTCTGTGAGTTGGGTAAAGCATAATAATAGCACCAACCTCATAGGCCTGTTGTTAAGGATTAAATGAGATAATACGTATTTGTGAAATGTAGTAAACACACAGTAAATATTGACTATTGTAATTATTATCAAAGTCAGAGAAGAAATTTTCTCCAAGATCTTTGGAGCGAAGTCACTGAAATTGCAGAGAAAAACTTCTCCAATAATTTACTCAGTATGAACTGAACAAGTCTTATAAGCCTGTCTGTTGTAACATGCCTTATTCAGCAAGTGAAAGGAATGACGCTAACAGTTAAATTCAGTGAACAAAGTCTACTGGATGGAGAGTAGTACGCTATTTTGTCAAGTGTGGGGTTTTCCACATTGGATTTTTCTTTTTAAAGGAGAGGCACTTCAGTACTTTCAGGGTGGGTTGGTACAGTCATCCTCAAAGACAGCATAAGAATCACTTGGAGAATGTCTTAAAAATGCAAATCCTGGGATTCTGCCTGCCTTCCTTCCACCCCCAAACTGCTCCAGTATATCTGGGTAGGGCCTGGAAGTCTATGTAAATATATACATATGTATGTATTTTTTTCTTTTGAGACAAAGTCTCACTCTGTCTTGCAGGCTAGAGTGCAGTTATGTCATCCTAGCTTACTGCCACTTCAAACTCCTGAGCTCAAGAAATCCTCCTGCCGCAGCCTCCCAAGTAGCTGGGACTACAGGCATGCATCACCATGCCCAGCCTTTTTTTTTTTTTTTTTTGGTAGAAACAGGGTCTTGCAATTTTGCTCAGGCTGGTTTCGGACTCCTGGCCTCAAGTGATCCTCCCACCTAGTTCTCCCAAAGTGCTAGGATTACAGGTGGGAACCACTGTGCCTGTCCTGGAGTCTATATTTTAAATATGTACCTATAGGCAATTTTGCTTTTGTGGCTCATGTGGGAACCCAGGACTCTGAGGCCAAGTCCTGAGCTTAGTTTTTCCTGATGCTGCCTCTGTCTACCTGGGTGATCTCCTAGTCACCAAGCTTCTTAGTGTCTCAGGGTTATCAGGTGTGGGTATCTGATGAGATGATGAATGTGAGCACTTACCTCTATGTGGTCTCCATAAATGTAAGGGATTATCAATATTCCTATTTGTTATAATAATCCCTTCTTCCCAGCCCCACTCCCTCCCCCAGTGACTTAATTGGAGTCACTACAGTATAAAATTTATCTTTTAAGCCTGTGGTTGATTTGACAGGATTTAATGTTGTAAAGTAACGAGCAAGATCCTGTGCTTTGGCTCAATAGCAAATTCTTGCTGTTAGAAAGCCTCTGATTCCAAGCTGTCTGTGCACTTTCCCATATCAGATGGAGGGAAAGACTATGCAGGCGTTTGTCATTGGGACTTGAAAGCTTTAGGTCTGTGTTGTCCAAAAAGGTAGCCACTAGCCATGTGTAGTGATTGAGCACTTGAAATTCAGCTAGTCTGTACTGAGATGTGCTGTGAATGTGAAATACACCCCCAGGTTTTAAAGACTTAATTCTAAAAAAGGAATATAAAGTATCCAATAACAATTTTATTCTGATTACATGTTGAAAAGGATAGTATTTTGGATATGTTGGATTTAATAAAGTATATTATTGAAATTAATTTCACCGATTTCTTTTTATTTTTTAAAATGTAACTATTAGAAAGGTTAAAATTACATATGTAGCTTGCATTCTATTTCATCAGACAGTGCTGCTTTAGGTTTTAAATCAGCCTTGGGGATAAGTTTTAAAAAGTTTACAGAGTTTAATCTGTTTGCACGTTCAAAAGGTGGGTTTTACGTTGAAATGGACATCTAGAGCAGTAATTCTGCATCATTTAACTCGACTTTGAGCATTAGCAGTATTGTTTATTATCACTGGTGGTTTTTTTGAAGTGGGAATTTTATGAAATCTGATCTAAAGGGCATTTGGTGGTTTATCTACTATTCTAAAAGACAGTCTTCTAACATCTCTGGGAGGGAGAAGAAGAAAATTGCCTAAGTGGAGAAGTAGCTTTGCTTAGATTGAATTTTTATTGCAGAGCTACAAAGCCCAGAAGACAGCAGTTTACAGCGGACGCTGCAATTCATTTTTAAACTGTGGGTTTGGGATCAAACTGCTGTGAAATACCAATGAAAGCACTATTCACCCTCTTCCTTATCGTTTTTGGCCTTTTCTCTGGCACTCTGTTTCCTCACTCTCTTCCCCTAATGTTGTTTTGGGATCATACTGTGTAAGCCCCAACTGGGCACTCACACAGTGAGGCGGAGAAGAGCAGACTGAGCTCCTTGGCAATGGCCAAGCTGAAGGAGGTGCTGGTCATTGAGTTTCTGTATAAATGGCAGCATTCCTGGGAACTCAGAGTCATTTCCTATCTCTGAAGTGGTGATGCTAAAAGCCCTCATGTCTGTCTCACCGTGGGATTATGAGGAGCAAAGGAGAAATCAACTGGCAGAATGTTGGGGTTGCAGAAGTGGCTGGTAGTGGAAGCCCAGCTGAGGACCAGGTCTCCTGCCATTAACGGCTGGTGTGGCCTCAGTGAGTCCTCTGCAGGCCTCGGGTCTTTGTCCTCAGCTCTGCTCTAAGGGAATGAATCAGTTTGGTATTGTCTATGAGGCACAAAATCTGACCCTCCCGAGTTTGAATTCCAATTCTGCCACCACTAGCTCTGTGACCTTGGGAGACCCACCTGAGCATCTGTGCCTCAGTTTCCTAATCTGTAAAATGGGCATAATAGAACCTGTTGTAAGAGTTAATTGAACTAATACTTGTAAGGTCCTTAGAACTGTGCCTGGACATAGTAAACTCTCTGTAAACATTGGATTCATTCAGTCAGCACTATTTATTGAGTGCCTTCTACGTGCCAGGAGCTGCACCAGGCACAGCAGTGAACAAAGCAGCAGAACTCCCTTCAGCAGGGGTGCTTTCAGTAGAGGAGTTCAAGATGTGTTGTTATAATTATCAGTGTTTGTGCACTGCCTTCAGGGCCTTCACACACAGTGCTGCTTTATTTTTATATATTTGGTTTTGACGTAGTCTATTTTTTAAAGGATTCTCTTGCTACATGAAACAAAACTAATATAAAAGCTTGGGTTTCCTTCCTAGCTCACCTCTCTCTTCACTGTATAACCTTAGGCAAGTTACATAAACTCTCTGAGGCTTTATTTCCTCATGTATAAAAAAGCTAATAAATAATATCTTGTGCAAAGGAGAATGTGAAAATTAAATATTGTGAGTATTAAATGAGATAATGCCTGTAACCTCTTAGCATACGCTTGGCTCATAGTAAATGTTCTGTAAATGTTAGCTATTATTGCCATTGCTTCTGGTTCTAGAGATTCTATGAGTCAGGGGTTCTAAATTAAAAGTTCACCAGGCTGGCAAAGGGGAAATTGAATCAAATTCTCTGTGGTGCCACTCTCTATGGACTGGATTGTTCATGAGTGCCCGGGAAACCATTTTCTTTTTCAGAGACAAACAGTAGAGATCCGGACTTTCAATAGAGCTGCCCAAGATGAAGTAGGTTACCTTGGTAGGTAATGAGTCCTTCGTCATTGGGGGTGTCTAAGCTGGACGACCAGTCGGCAGGGATGTTTGTGGTAGCTTCCAGCTCTGAGATTATGGAGCCTTTGTTTGGTCATTAATATTTGACCCAACTGGGAAGAGAAACCCTAGGGAGGGGTACTCCATCATCCAAGCACCCTGGGGTACTCATTTCTGAAGGGCAGCTGGTGACCACAGGGGTTTGCTGATGCACCCACCCAGCCAGGCAGGATGGCTCACTTTGACATTGCCTCTAATACTTATCTTCTCCTGATGGTAGTTATTTTTTGGAGGCAAGCACTAGGGTTGAGTTGGAGAGAATTGTGCCATTCCTTCATTGAATTGTTTATCCAGAGAGTGGAGGGTACATGGGTCTCGGTGTGACACTCAGCCTTAAACTTCCTTCCGGGGTGTGGGGTGGAGTAGATAGAAATGACATCAGGGCCAGTTGGCTAGTGGAGGAGCATGCCTGTGTCTGCAGCCCTGGGGGAGCCACAGCCGGCTTTTAGTTCTGGGCTCACTCACTCCTGCCCTTTTGTTTGCCACCCTGAACTCGCCCATGGGAAGTGAGAAAGTAAACGTACCATATTTGCTGAATTTATTTGCTTCTTTTTTTTTTTTAATGATAATTATTTTTATTTATTTTTAAACACTACTGGTTATGTCAGGCAGTTTGCTTTTGAAAGAATCATTTCTTGAGCATCTGCTTGTATAAAGCATCTGGTAGGCACCAGAGGAAAGAAGAAAAGAGATGAAAGATTTCTCTTCCTTTACCCCAGAGTAGTTGTGTTCTTCCATTCCCTCAAAATGCCTGTCATGTGCCAGGTACTGAGCTAGAGCCTGGAGATACACAAGTAGTCCTTCTCCTGGAAGTTAGAGCCCAGCAGGGGAGACTGCTCAATTCCATTGGGCTAGGTAGGAATTTTAAAGTTTTGGTTGTTTTAACGGTGGCCCTTCCCTAACCCTTCTTGTTCCAGGCCCCAGTGGCCCTGGCTTTGGCTTGGCAAACACAGCATTCTCTGAACTCCTAGGTTTCTTACTCACTTCCTGTGGTGATGTCTGGATCTTATCAGATCTGGGTGTCAGTGAAATGTAGCTGGTCTTTGTCACCTCACCATGGCCAGTTACTTCTGTCCCTGCAGCTCAGGGCGAATCCCCAGCCCCTTTACCTCACACATATCTTCTATGCCAAGGCAGCCTTTCACCTTTCGTAATAATCTTTGCAGCAAACCAGGAATCCTCTGGCTGGTTAACAGAAGGAAGGCCTGGTGGGGTGAGAAGGCCATGGGGGGATGTGTTGCCAAGGTAGTTAGTCTGGGGGAACATGAGGAGAGAAAAAAGAAAAAATAGTGGCCTTCAATGACCTGCGTTCTGAGTGACTTTTAGACTATAACTACACGGTTTTAAACCTGGAGTTTGTGAATCCCCCATGCAGTATTTCCTAAACTACAAGCATTCTAAACTCTGGCCTTCCTGTCTCACCTCTGCATTTTTGCGATAGCCGTGTAGTATTTTTCTTTACATTGATTCTCTTAAAAAAAGAAAAGGAAAAAACTAACCTAAACTAAATAAGGAAATTTAAAATTTGTTGTGTTATTTTAATTAACTTTCATAGATCTTATCTATATTATATATAACTATTATTTATAGTATTTGTTTTTTCAAATGTTTTTACCATACTGTCGTGTTGGGTACCCTCAGATATTTGCTCCATTCTTGGGAAGATTCTGCCTAAGAAATTCATGAATGTTCTTCTAGGAGGTCCTTGAATCTTCTAAAATTCAAAGTAGTGTTTATGTGTCAAAAACTGTGTTGTGTATTTTTTTCCTGGGGGAGACAGTCCAAAGCTTTCATCAAGTAAAGAGGACCAGGACCAAAAAGGTTTGTGGTTCCTGGAATTTTGTCTGATTATCATTTATAAAAATTTCATCTTCCCAAGAAGAGGAACAGAGTTTTCTTTAAGAAACAGACATTTTATTACTAAAACACCCTATTTTATTAAATGAGGTGCAGATAAACTGCAAGTTGAAAAATGGTAACAGCCTTCCCAGGTCTCTTCCTCATCTCTATCTATTCTGTTTTCAGCCCTCCAGCATGTGAGCATTAACTAACCATGGGAGGAGAGCGACTGTTTTGTGATCCCAAAATCATGATATATGGTCTGATGAAGGATTTTTATGTATACATCATGATTTTCAAAGGTATAAAAGGAAAGCCTCAGTTATATATTTAATGAATTATCTTTATTAAAAAGAGTAAAACTGCAAAAAACAAAAGGGACAACTATCTTGGAGTATTCAGAATATAGTTTAACTGTAAATATAGATCAGTAAATATTTCAGAGGACAAAAATGAAAAAAAGGAAAACTGCTCGTTAGGGTAGAAATATAATGTGATAGATAAGTGGCTCTGGAAAAATAGCATCATTGCACTATATCACACAAACCACAAGAAACACACTGCTTATATAAAAGTGGACGAAGCCACATGCCTTTCCCTGCCTCTGCGGTAACATGCCAGGCAGGGACACAAAGTACACTCTGTTCATTCTTTCCAGCTCAGCCCCTTAACCTTAGAAAGAGTCTTATTGTAATAAATTTCTATTTGTATCCTGCTTCCTTCCACTAAAGGTCCGTGAACACTAGATTCGGTGATAAAATAGAAATAGGAATTTGAAATCAGGACTAGGGAAAATACAAGTAAGAGAAAGAAGACAAACCAAAGGGGCTGGGAAGAATATAAAGGCACACCAATTAAGGGTCTGTGTTACTACCTAGCTTCATGTTGACTTAGAGCTTCCTGGCAGCCAAAACAAAAAGGGAACAGAGTAGGTTTTCTGAATTTTACTATTAGGAAAGAAAAACATCCTAGTTGTTAAGGTGTTAAGGGGTAGCTAAGTGCTTCCTAGTTTGTTCCTTTAAGTTAAATTTCTTATAAACAAGGTCCTCTTCAACTTTCTTCTTTGTCTTATTAATATTAACCACTCAAAATGTGGCTTATCAGACTGGGCCAATTTCCTCATTTTAGGTGGCCAAGTTACAGATGGCCATATACTTGTCCTTTGTAGTACTTATCACAGATGTACATTCATATCTTATCTTTCTTATATTATAATTTTGAAAGTTTGTCTTTCCCACTAGACTATAAACCTCATGAGTCTAAGGCCCGGTTGTCCTCAATGCCTGGTACAATCCTGGCACACAGTTAAATATTTGTTTGAACAAATGAATAAGACCAAAGCAAGCATCCAGGGATTTTGTGTGACTGATCTTTGTAGTACCTTCACAGAAAATCAAGGCCCTTTCAAGGGTGCAACTATCTCTTGGCCAGAGAGCTTGATGGCCATCTCTAAGCTTTTTTTTTTTTTTTTTTTTGAGACAGGGTCTTACTCTGTTGCCCAGACTAGAGTGCAGTGGTGTCATTATAGCTCACTGCAACCTCAACTCCTGGACTCAAGAAATCCTCCGTCCTGAGTAGCTGAGACTACAGGTGTGTGCCACCATGCCTGGCTAATTTTTCTATTTTTTGTAGAGACAAGGTCTCATTCAGGCTGGTCTTGAACTCCTGACCTGAAGCGATCCTCCTGCATTGGCCTCCCAAGGTGCTAGGATTGCAGGCATGAGCCACTGTGCCCTGCCTTCCAAGCTCATTTTACTCCACAGTGCCCTTCAGAGATTGTTTTTTGTTTGTTTGTTTTTTGAGACACAGTCTCACTCTGTTATCCTGAGTAGAGTGCCGTGGCCTCAGCCTGGCTCACAGCAACCTCAAACTCCTGGGCTCAAGTGATCCTCCTGCCTCAGCCTCCCGAGTAGTTGGGACTACAGGAACACACCATGATGCCTAGCTAATTTCTATATTTTTAGTAGAGACAGGGTCTTGCTCTTGCTCAGGCTGGTCTCAACTCCTGAGCTCAAGCAATCTTTCCACCTCGGCCTTCCAGAGTGCTGGAATTACATAAGGCGTGAGCCACTGCGCCCGGCCTCAGAGATTGTTAATAACAGTAACAACTCCAGTGTATTGCAGTGCACCAGCTCTAAGTCCAGTCCTGTAGTAGGCACTTTGTACACGTTGCTGGTGGTCCTCACTGATGAGGGAGACTGAGACTCAGAGGGGAGGGAGACAGATTGCCCAAGGTCACGTCACTGGTAAGAATCACAGCATAGTCTGACTCCAGAACGCCTGCTCTTTTCTTTCTGCCTGCTGTTTCTGAGCATGAGCCACAAGTGTCTGTGTGAGTTATGGGTTCTTATCTCTTGGCAATTAGAGCAGCTCAGCAACGGTATTTCTGGCACAGGCCATTGCTGCTTTCTGACAGCTGCTACATTCCAATCTCTCTTGACTTTAGGGAAGAGAAAGCCCACACCTGGGGTTGGCAAAGGCAGTCTCAGAACTCATTTTCCCTGGTCTCTGCACACGGTGAATGTGTTTATTGCTCTTGTCACATTGTCTCCTGAAGTGCGGATGTATTGAAGTTGAATATTATTTTCATAAAAGCCACTGGGGAGAAAGGGAGAGAAAAGGCACAATTCAGGTGTCTCAAGGAATAATTGGATTTGCCCAATGTTTGGGGAGAGTGGAGGTGAGAAAATGACAACATGTCAGGAAGCGCATTTGATAGTGTTTTTGATTCTAAATTTGTCAGGCATGTGTTTTTAATTGCTTTGTCTCTGTTGTCATTATTCTAATAGAGACCTAATTTTTAGAATGGGGTTCATTATCGTATTAAACTTTCTCTATTCAGCAATGTTGGCAAACGGTATGTTCTGGTGGCTCAGTGTTGCCACCTACCGTGTACTGCATAGATTGTCCATCTTTAAAATATTAGAAGACAGTAAAACACATTTCAAACTGCAATGGGGCATACTTTGATCCGTCTGTTCTTCTTCAAGGTTGCAGGTCCTTGGGGTGACCATTATAAGCATCTGTCATCACTGTGTGCTCTAGGAGTGCCAAGATATTGGTTCTAGTGACTTCTGGTGATAAAAGATGCCAGACAAAAATACCTCTTTTCCTTTGCTCTCTTGAGAATGAGCCTCCTCAAAAACATGTGCTGCTTGCACTTAGGCATCTGAATAATTGCTATATTCGGGTGTGTGTAGAGAGTATCCCTGAAGAAGGCATTTAGGGTGATGTTTGTAAATGTGACAAGGCTTTTGGTTTCTATCTTTGGCCCACTAGTCTCAGTAAAGATTTTAGCTCATGGCTGTGATTCAGAAAACCTAATAATTTTTATGTTTCCAAATTGTGCTCCCAGGCTGCTGAGTATTTCATCTAAAACTTGTTTCTGCATTTAGAAGGACACCAGAGAATAGCAGTGGGCATTGATATGCCTTTACCTCCCCACACCAGGAAAGGACTGACAGATTCCAGCTTTGTTTGTGGATGGATTTAGATTGTCTTATTCTGATTTCCCTTCGGTGGCTTTGACAAGTCTTATTTGGAAGATGAAGTAGCACAGTTATTGAACCGGCATCCTGTTATTCCTAGTTTGAATGGTAAGAGCCACAAAATCACCCTTACACATGTAGTACATAAGATTTCACCCACTTTCCCCATAAATTATTGTTTGGGCAATTAGGGACAGAAAAACATGAAAAATACAGGTGCTAATTATAACCAGACTCTTTTTTTTTTTTTTTTACATAAAGAGATAAAATTTTTAAAGTATTTTACATATTAATTAGGGTATTTCTTCCCCTTCACCCCCAGTTAATATTCACAATAAACAACCTTTATTGATTACATGGATCTGAAAGTTTAATATCCAGGAATGTCAAGACCGTGCACTATTTGTCCATTCATTTACTGCTTTATTCTGTTCCATGGTGGATTCAAGGCAGCTTATGGGAAAGGGATAAAATATGGATAAAAAATAAAACAATCAGGACTAGCAAGAGTATATATTAGGAGATTAAGCCTAAAAAGACAAGGAGAAGGAAAACAGCCTGATACTATTTCTGTTAAGCTAAAAAGGCATTTCATTGGACAAGTTGATGTAGCCATTTTTTTTTAAAGCTACTTGGAAGCTACTCTTGGTTTTGGAAAGCTCTGTGTAAACATGGGCTGCTTCATGTTCCTGACATTTCAGCTGAACTTTAAGAATTGCATTTTTTTTTTCTTTCCAACCTCTACCTGACCTCTAGCACACACCCACTTCCTCTGAGCCAAGGAGGTGTCAATACCGAAAGTATTTTATCAAGCGAGGTTGGTATTTTTCTGGAAATGCTGTAACCTGGGCATTTGCGAAGCCTGAATGTGGGAGGCTTATTTTGGAAACCCTTTCATTATCATGGCACTCAGGCCATTGCAAGTGGTTCCAGAGCCTCACACCCGGATGGGCTACAGCGATAGGAGGACCAAAAAAAGGAGTGTTGAAGTGGAAAAGGGGTGCAGGAGTCCTTTCTCACAACCAGCAGGATGCCTGATAACCTTTCTTCTGTGGCTCCTGTTTCCCACCTTTCCTCCAAGGCCAGAGTGCTTCATGCTGCCTTCTGGAAACCTGGTGTTTGAAGGTCATCCTGAAAGAATACTGCTTAGATAGACTCCCAGGAAGCTGGTTCAGAGGATGGGGCTGGGATGCAGACGTTGCTGGATTACAGAGAGTGGGCAGGGTGCTTTTAACCTCAGAGCAAGTTATAATCTTATGCCGAGATGTGGCTCTGCTCTTGCTTGTTACAATCAACTGGAGGTCTGTAGCTAAGAGAGCCCCCCTCCTCATACACCCAGTAAGGAGTCAAGGATAATGAGGTACTACCGATTCCACTCCTGACCCCTCTCCTGAGTGGAGAGTACCACAGCTCACTGCCTTCGTGACGTCTCCACTTAGACACTTAATGGACACAGCAAACTAACATATCCAAAACAGAGTTCTTGGTTAATTTTAATGCCTCCCCCCTCTTGATTTGTTCTTCCCCAGGCTTAACCATCTCAGGAAATAACACTGGCATCCACTCAGTTGCTCAAACCAAAAACCTGGAAGTCATCTTTGTTTTTCTCTTTCCTTCACCCATCATAAATCACATCAGTAAGTCCTGTTGGCTCTACCACCAAGACATTTTGCAAAGCTGAATCCCTGTCAGCATTTTCCCTGTTGCCATTCAGGCCAGCCGCCACCCTCTCCTGCCTATACTGCTGGAGTAGTCTCTTGTCCCTGCTTGTCCCCACATCTTTTCAAAGGCATTGTCGTGGCACTGCAGTTAGACTGGCTTTGCCTGCTGGATCCTCCACTCACTGCGATGGGCAAGTTACCTGATCTCTTTATGCCTGGGTTTTGTCATCTATAAAATCGGGATAATAATAGTATTCATATCAAAAAGTTTTCATGAGGATTAAATGAGAGCATACATATAAAGTTCTGAGGACAGTTCAGAGCACACAGTTAAGCACTGAATAAATATTAGGTTTTTATTTATTGTCCCTAATCCTCAGGCCGTTCTCCATAGAGAAACTACAGAAACCTTTTTGAAAAGCAAATCAGATCATGTCTCTTTCAAAACCTTCTTTCCATGGCGTCCTATTGTCTTTGGAAGAGCATCCAAATTCCTATCGGGTATTACACGGTCCTATATACTTCTGCTAACCTGACTCCTCACTTCATCATTTTCTACTCTCCCCTCTGGTCACCACTGAGTTCCAGCCTCCTGTCCTTCTTTCTTCCCAGGCATAGTTTATTCCCATCTGTTGTCTGGCTGGAATGCTCATCCTCTAGTCTCAGCTTAGATGCCACATCTTAGAGAGACCTTTCCTGATACATGCCCTGACCTGCACATATCACTGTTTTCTGTTCTTCATAGCTCACATCAATATCCGAAATAATTTGTTTACTTATTTATTATATGCATTTCTGTCTCTTGTGTCACCACTGTGTCTCCTGTGCCTATAATAACTGATTTGTAGAAGGCCCTAAAAATGTATATCAATTGAATGAATAATGATAGCCACCATTTACTTAGTACCTACTATGTCCCTTGCACTTACCCAATTCTGTTATTTAATCTTCATAAAAATACTACAGGGCTAGGTATTTTTAATGTCATTTTAGAGTTGATGAAATAATGGCTCAGGGAAGAGAAAGTTATCCAAGACCACCCAGCTGGTAAATGGGTGAGCCCAGATTTTAACACAGGTCTGTGTGAATTTCTGGAGTTTTTAGGTGATAACACCAGTGAGTTGAGAGAGTTCATGCCTAGCTTATGAGTACCAGATGAGACTGGACAGGTGTCCAAAGTACACCATCCTCATCCTTTTAAAAAGTAACAGTTTTATAGAATTTCCTGTGTGGCAGGTGCTTCCTTTACTTGTATTTTCCTCTCTCTGGCATTCTTCATCGTGCCCTAGTTCTGTAATTCTGGTGAGGTTTCACAAGAGGTACCAGTTGGATTCCAGTCAGCTTAAGTTATGAATTAATTCAAGCCTACTTAGGTGACTCCTGCTAGAAGGTAAGGTTAGACAGGTGTGTTAGGCCTTCATGGCTTCCTAGCTTAGAATTTCTCTAAGTATGGGCTCTAGGCCACAAGCAGCCAAATCACCTGAGGTGTTTGCTCAAATGCAGATTCCTGGGCCCACTCTAAACTTTTGGCATTAGATTCTCTGGGGGTGGGCCCCTGGAATTTGCATTTCTAACCTGGGATTAATCTGGTTAAAATGGAAGTATGACGATCATTGGTGATATATATGTGTTTTAGATAATTAGATGTTCTGTGATTTGGTTTTGTTCTTTGATTTTAAAAAAATCTATAAAACTATGTATTTAATTATTAATTATTCATTTTCATAAAACTTTTATTTGGGTGGCTTTTGGCCTCTGACCATGAAGCAAGTAGGCTTTTTTCCCACCTTAATGACCTGTAGGTCCCAAGTCCCAGGCCCAAATTGGCTCCCTTGGTCAGTGTGTTCAGTGTTTCTAGCTTAGGTGAGGCAGGATGCCTCATTTCTGTCCCTGAGCTGTTGCCTGGTTGTGGAGGGCTGGTTAGCTCTTGAGGAGGTGGACCTTCTGATACATTTGGTCCCGTTAAAGTTATTTTTGAAATTCAGGTTTGTTTTTATTACTTCCTTCTCAGAAACAATTCTGGAATAATCAAAACTACCAGCCCTTAATATTTGTGCTTTCCTCCCCTCTGTTCACTCTCTAAACAGAGGCCTCATGTTTTTGTTTTTGAGACAAAGTCTCACTCTATTGCCCAGGGTAGAGTAAAGTAGCATCATCATAGCTCACTATAACCTCAAACACCTGGGCTCAAGCGATTTTTTTTTTTTCCCCAGGGTCTAGAGGCTTTGTTTTATTGAGTTTTGATTTTAGGTAGAGTGAATCCAATGAAGGGAATGATCAGAGTGGTGACTCTCACGGATCATTCCAGCATCCATTCAGGGCATGGGTTTCAGGACCTTCCTAGAAGTGACAAGGGCAGGTCGGGCAAGGCAGTGCAGGCAGAGTCTGTCACTGTTTAGGAGGCTGAACAGGGATATGGGTGGCAGGGGAGAGAGGTGACAAGGATCACTGGTTCCTGGCTTGGGGCCTGGGTGGATAGAGGTGCCATCCACTTCAGCACAGAAGGAGGTGGGCAAAGGCCGAGTCTGGGAACAGGCTGAGCCTGCAGACCTTCCCACCGGAGAAAGGGTCTGAAGCTCAGGTCCGGTGGGAGGTCAGCAACTGGCTCAAGAAGCCAATGGAGGCATGAGCTGGAACAGGAGGGCGTGGGGAGTGCGGAGAAGAAGGCCAGGGACTAGTTCTCTAGGCTGGGGGCAGAGTCCAGTGGAGGGGGCAGAGTGAGCTGTGGGAGCAGCCTGGCATGGGGCTCACTGGATGTGTCCCTCCACACGCAGCAGCAGGTAGTCCCTGAGCAGTGCGGGCAGCGGGACCCGGGCAGCAGCCTGCCGGCAGCGGCTCCCCAGCTGAGCACGGACAGCCAAGCGGGCCAGGTGCTGCAGCCGCCTTGGCTGGTTCACCATGCGCAGGGCCGAGCTGTAGAAGGCGTTGTGCTCCTGCCACAGCTCCATGCCTCAGCTTCCCATGTAGCTGGGACTACAGGTGTGCATCACTATGCCCAGCTAATTTTTCTATTTTTTTGTGGAGATAAGGTCTCACTATGTTGCTCAGGTGGGTCTCAAACTCCTGGCCTCAAGCAGTCCTCTCACCTTGTCCTCCCAAAGTTTTGGGATTACAGGTGTTAGCCACCTCACCCAGGCCCCATATTTTAATAGACACAATAACAGCAAAGTTAGCTTGATTAGACTCTAGGTAGATTTAAAATGTAACATAATGGCAGTTCTCTCTGGCTTGGAAGTCATGCATTTTATTTTGAGCAGAGAGTATGACTATCTTCAATGACTGGTAGGGGATTAAATGATTATTGAATTAAAGTGTTAGATAATACAAACATCCCTCGTCTTTAGATCCTGCCCTGGTGTTTTCTGCCGTGTGTGTGTGTGTGTATGTGTGTGTTTTCTTTTCAAAGATGGGGTCTCACTGTGTTGCCCAGGCTGGACTGGAACTCCTGGGCTCAACTGATCCTTCCACCTTAGCCTCCTGAGTAGCTGGGACTACAGGTGCACATCACCACGCCTGGCTGTCTATTGTGTTTTTTTTTTTTGTTTGTTTGTTTTTTTGAGACAGAGTTTCACTCTGTTGCCCTGGCTAGAGTGAGTGCCGTGGCGTTAGCCTAGCTCACAGCAACCTCAAACTCCTGGGCTCAAGTGATCCTCCTGCCTCAGCGAGTAGCTGGGACTACAGGCATGCGCCACCATGCCAGGCTAATTTTTTCTATATATTTTTAGTTGTCCGATTAATTTCTTTCTATTTTTAGTAGAGACGGGGTCTCGCTCTTGCTCAGGCTGGTCTCAAACTCCTGAGCTCAAACAATCCGCCCGCCTCGGCCTCCCAGAGTGCTAGGATTACAGGCGTGAGCCATGGTGCCCGGCCGCCTATTGTGTTATGAGAAACCTGGGCCCCTAGCTTGGAGGTTTAATCCTACCTGCCTTCTGTCCTTGACTTAAGATTTCCTGAGTTATGCCACAAGAGAAAATCAGCACAGTTATCTTTCCTATCTCTGCTCCTGCCTCAGATCTGTGAGCACTCTAGGTTTTTGGAAAGCCCAAAATATGAGGCAAACTATAGTTTAACAGCCTTGTGCTAAGGGACCCACAACTAGCCAGCTCCCTTCTCCCCCCAAAAGTCCCAGCATGTATTTTCATTAAATAATTCCCTACACTGGAGTGGTGTAGTACACCTTTGTTCAAGTGCTTTTACATCCATGAACCTAAAAGGAAAGTAGAACCTTTATAAGGCTATTTACCAAGGGGAAGTGGAGGCACAGATCATCCAACCAGTTATCACTGAGTCCAGTCTAATTTATGGCTTGCTCTTATTCAACTGGTTCTTGCCTTCGTGCTTGGTGGCACACTGGGTATGGGAAAAGCAGGCTGAACAGTTTTGAGTCCTTAGGACCAAGGGTATATGCCTCATGTGCCCTCAGCTTTTTAAGAACCCTGAATATTTGGTAGGGAGTTTTGGAAGTAGGAGATAGATCCATTAGCTGATTGTTGAGGCTGCTTCATTTTGGAACCTGTAGTTTAAGCTTCTGGGCATCGTTATAAACAGCCCAGGAGGTAAATGTAAAAATAATTTTCTTGCCAGTTTTTCCTGCATGGTATCCTAGCGACGATGTACTATCTGTCCTTGGGTGTTGGGGCACCAACTGGGGTTCTGTCAGAGCTTGCAGAGGGGAAGAATATGAAGGGCATGGTCAGAGTTACCCCTTTTAAAATCCAGGCATAGTTTCTTTTTACTTTATCTTCTGGAGGGTTTTTAACCCTGTTATTTTTAAGCAGCATTTTATGTTCTGATTAGCAAAGTAATGTATGTTTATTGTCAGACAACTTGGAAAACAGAAAATCCCAAGGAAGGAAATAAAAATCAACTGAAATTCTGACATTGTTAACATTTTAGTGAATATCCTTCTGGCAGTCATTTTTTTACTGAACTTTCATACAATGATTAGGTTCTAAAGTCAGAGTGTATGGTAAAAAAAAAAAATCTCATAAAGTCAAACATATCCTAAATTACCATGGACAGTTATTTTTATGCACACTAAAGTTAGACTCAAGGAAAGAACAATAGAAATCTATATGAAATGAAGTCTGGGGGCAAAAGCATTCTACCTTTAAGATTACTATCAAATCCCTAGTGGTGAGTGGATGGCGTTGGAAAATTGAACTGTGTTCCTGCTTGCCTGTAAGGTTTATTCCATCCTGTTTTAAAATTAAGGTTCTATAACTTTAATATGGGTTAATAGATTCACTTGTTATGAGGATGATAGGCCATAGTGGCATTATGTTTTGCTTCAGGTGGTAGGTTCTGAGTCAACCAGTAAGAAAAATGAACACTTGTGCTTACCAACCCCACCCCCCAACACACTCTTGCATGCATGCACACAATTAGGGTCATTTGTTTTATAGCCTTTTGTTTTATTCAATAGTAAATGTTTTATATATCATTTTTTAAGTTGCATATATTCCATTGTAAGGATGTAGCGTAGTTTATTAACCAATTTCCTGTTGTACATTTAGGTCATTTCCATTTATTTGCTGTTATAAAAATGGTGAAATGAATATCCTTGTGGATAAATCTTTGTGCCCATCCACAATTAAGTCATGTGGATAAATTCTTAGATGTGGAATTGATGGTTCACAGAATATGAACATTTTTAAGGCTTTTAATTCATATTGCCAGATTGTCCCCAGGAACATTGTATTCTTCTTTCAAAGTGCCTATTTCCCAGCATTACTGGAAATTATCATTCAAAGGAGTCTTCCATAGTTTGCTGGTTTTTTTTTTTTGGATGACCTAGAGCTTGTCTTCATTGCCTGGCCAATTTATCCTGGAAAGAATAAAAGAAACGAGGCTAGAGATGATAAGTAATGGGGACTGGGTTTATGTGAGAAGGTTGGGACCAATAACAAAAGGGTGAGCTTGGAAGCCATTTCTTTACTCCTGCCTCCAAGCTATCCTCAGCCATATTCATCTAAAGACAGAATATTGCTTAATAGTTAAAGGGCATGTGCATCTTAAAAAGTATATTCAATATTGTAATTTTTGATTTGGAAGATAATTTGGTATTGTCATCATAGAAGGGACCAAATAGAATGACATTTGTATAATTATCCAAAAGGAATGTGGGTTTTTAAAAAATATATGGAAAAGCACTGTCCTAATCCAGACCCTCATTTTAGATAGAGACACTGAAACCAGAGAGTGGAAGGGATTTCTGTATGGCCACACAGCAAATTAATGATGGAGTTGAAGCCAGAAGAGCAGATTCCTGACTTCCTATACAGTGCTCTTTCATCCAGGTAGAACAGCCATGGGTTAGGTGGTGGTAAGAAAACAGACATAAGGGCCTCTTTGGACTGACAGCCAGGCTTTCTTCTAGGGCCTGTGAGCCACCCTATGCCCCACCTGCACAAAAGCCCAGGTGTCCCTGGCATGGCAGTTCTTTTCTGCATAATCATCTCAACCTGTGAATGGCAGCAAGTTTATACTTTACCAAACAGTGTCTGTGCCTGAACTTTCCCACCCCCTGGATGTCTCATCTTCATACCTCAGCAGTCCAGTGTCACTTCCTCAGGGAAGCCTTCTTGACTGCCAAGACTATTTAGGGCTCCCTCGTGCATTCTTATAACTCCTCTTCAATACCCTTGCAACAACTGTAATTACTTTGTTCTGTATTTAACATGTCTCTCCCTGACTAGACTATAAGCTCTGTGAGTGTAGGAACTTTATCTTCTTTCTGTTGCTCCTGACACATACTAAGCCTTAATAAATGTTTGAATATTTGGATGGATGGTAATGAATGAATTAGAAGTGTGTGTGGGCTGTTGGGCGGTGCTGTTTCTGATTGCCTGCAAAACCAAGAGAGCTGTCCCTTATTGCCAAGGGCATTGAAAGAAGAGAAAAAGAGACCAGCTGATCCAGAGGGTATCGTCTGCTTGGCTGGGTGCCTGATAGCGGTCTCCTGGGCGCTAGGGTCAGCAACCACATCCAACCAAGCATTCATTCCTGGCTTCTCAGAATCAGCCCGGGCCATTTAGTAGGGGTTGCTAGAGAGAAGCCTCCTTGAATCATTCTGGGGAAGAGAATTCAAGGTCAGGGCTCTTGGAGGGCTCCTTGGAGGGGAGAAGACAGCAACGCGGGTCATGGGCAGGCTGGTCTTCAGTCCATGGGCACTTGCGGCAACGGCTGTCAGGTCTGCTGGTGGCTGGCTGGGCGCCAGAGCAGCGCAGTTCTGAGGCCGCAAGTCCTGCCCCTCAGCCAGTTTCCCTCCCCCTCCTCCGTCTCCCTACCGCCTCCCGCTTGCAGCATCGTCTGCGAGGAAAGGAATGTGCTGCGCTTGGACGCGCGGTGCTGGCCCGGCGGCAGCACCTGGCGCGCGCTCTGGACCGCCGGGGTCCGCCGTCTGGCGCTGCGCCACGTGCTTTGGTCCGCGCTGATGTCAAGTGGGTGTGGGCTCTTCGGAAAGGCCCGGGCTAGGACGAGGAGGGCGCGCAATGTGCCGCGGGCGCGCTAAGGCCCCGGCGCGCTCTGCCGCCCAGCACCGCTGACCGGTGGCCAGCCCGAGCTCGCGGAGCCGGCGCATGGAGCCGCGGCGCTGCCCGCCCCGGGACGCGTGCCCCGCCGCCCTGGGGCGGTGGCAGGGGCCGCCAAGGGGGGCCTGCAGGTGTGTGCGCGCGTTGTAACTTTCAGGGGTCTGCGGGCTGTCGGGCGGGCAGAGCACAGGGTGCACAGGCAGCTTTTGGGGGTGCTTTGTGTCTAGGTGCTGGCGTGGAGGGAGCCGTAGCCGGTCGCTGGAGTTTCTGTAAGAGGATTCATTGAGCCAGCGGCCGGCTTTGGGTTACTCATCGGGAAGGGCGCCGAGGGAGCTGCCTTGTTGTTTTAAGAATCGGGTCTCCAAGTACTGCCTGCGTTCATGGTAACAGGATTATCTGTCAGCAGATAGCGCTGGTTCCCGAAATCGGCTGTGGTTGGGGGCCCTACAGCCCCCAAGGCGTACGGGCTGCGGGGACAGCCGCTGGCCAGAGGTGGGAGGGGGTGGCGACCGGGGGCTGGGCAAAGGCGACCTCGCCAAAGGTCCCACCTGGCGCGTTGGGGCACCTGCCCTCCTCCCTCAGGAGCCTCTCCACCCACACTTGCCGGGAGCCGGCTGAGGAAGAGGTAAGGGGTCAGCTTCTCGCCAGTGACAGCTCTAGTTTCAGACACACCTTCCCGGAGGAATGCGGAGGCTTTGTTCCAGGCGCCGGTCCCAGCCCGGAGCCCTGAAGCCCGCAGAAATGTGGCTGGGGCTCCAGTGCTATTACTCATCTTTTATGGCAACGCCGGCAAGCTCCTGGGTAGGCAAGTTAATTATTGATGTGTCTAGGCTGGAGAGAGGGAATGTGGAAATGAGATTGGTGGTTGCAGGTCCCCCCTCCCTTTCTTTTTTGGCTTTGGCAATCAAGGTTTATGCTTAACGTATTGCAGTCTATTTCCTGAGAAGGATGCGGGCATTCCCCCCGGGACCAGCACTTAGTGGAAGGGATCCCCTTCCCTGTCTGTGCGACAGCCCTGTCTTGGGGGGGGAGGCAGAAAGGGAGCACCCCTCAGTTTTTATCTATCTGGAACCAGCTTGTACCTTTCCTCCTTAGTTTTTCAAAATGAACCTCGCTCCCGTACCCTGCCTCAGGGCAGCTTCCTGATGAAGCTTCCAGACCAGGTGTGTGAGACCTGAGTCCTCTCAACAGAGTCAGAAGTGGCCTGAAAATCCCTGCCCTGCGCCACCCCCAAAGCCTATTTTCAGACCCTGTCTGTAGGACTGTGGGCAGAGGCAAAGGTGTCAGGTGGTTACCTGACCTTTCTCTCCTAGGAGAGGAATGTGGGGGTCCAGGTGGGGAATTGTGAAGGCGGAGTGAAGCTCCTCCCTCAGGCGGTTTCAGTTTCCCTCCCTTCCTTGTCAGAGAGCGGGGTTATCTGAGAGTGTGCTGTGTGTGTGTGCTGGGGTATTTCTGGGTGGGGCCCTAACCAATGGGAATAGAAGGGCTCAGGCCTTACATGGAACGCTGTGGATGAGGCTGGGCTTTGGGGAGGTGGATGGAGAGTTGCCAAACTCAGCCTTCCTGGTAGCATTGTGCCTTAGAGACCTGGGCAGCTATTATCTCAGCTGGCTTAGATAGAGTATTCAGTTCTGTAAACCAAAGGTTGAAGGACCTGTAGAATGTGGGGTGGAGGAGGATGAGCATGTCTTGGAAGTTGACATTCTTGGAAGTGCAGGAGGGGTCTGGGCTTATGTAAGGGGGGCCAGTAGTGTGGGGAGGGGGGTGGGTTTATGGGAGTCCAGGAGTGCAGGGAGCGAGATTTATCTCTGGGTGTGCGCTGTACATCGGATCAGAGAGGTTCTCTGAGACAAGCTGCTGTGCTCCCCCACATCCCTCTCCCCAGTTTTCTGCAGAGACTTGGCTTGCTGGGTTCGCCTGCCTCCCTGCTTTGTTCTCCCTGGGCTGGGCTGCCCGGATGGTTGCCCAGAGACACATAGTCCCCACTTCACCCGAGCTTCTCAGGGAGGAAGTGAGTGAGGGAGGGTTTGACTTCAGAGAGGCTGCTGATTCTGTTACCCTGGGTTATTGGGGAATCCATGCCACCTGTCCTGCCACCTGGGTTTGTTGTGTGTACACTCAGTGGCATCCCTCCCCCAGTACACTCAGCTCTTGCTTTTAGACTGCCATCTTCTCCACCCCTGCCCTGAGCTGCCGGCACTCTGCCTGTTGAGGGTTTGGAGACGGCCTTGATTAGGAACAAGTTTTTTCTATTATGGAAAGTCTGCCCAAGCCTGCCGTCTAATGTCTGCTCACCTTTTGGCCTGCTGGCCATGGCTGAATATTCACTGATGGCCCTGTCACTGCCTGGGGCGCAGCTACCCAAGGTGAATCTGGAAAGAGTAGGTGGGCACTGTGAGTTGAGTGGGAGGGGCATCAGGAGTTGTGGGGAAAGTGAGGCGGTTGTCAGGCTGTGGGATTGTGGGGTGAGGGGGTCAGGGTCACTATGGGTGGTGGGGACAGAGGACTGAGCAGGGCTAGTTTGGAGGTTCTCTGTGTCTTGCTCCTAATGTCTGCACTGGGTGGAGCAGGCTGTGGTAGTCTAGCCATCAGGTGAGACCTCTGTCCTGGGGCCTGATTCACCCTGCTACTTGGACAAAGGAGGGGGCGGTCTGTCTCTGCACCAGCTCCTGGCTTGTCTTCTCCCCTCCGTCTTAAAAGAGGCATAGGGTTGATAGTGGTAACTGTATTCCTCAGCAGCTGCTACGGCAGGGAGCCTTTTCCTGGGATAGGTGGCAGGAAAGGTAACCCTGGCTAAGAGAGGGATGCCTTTGATGGTTTGTTCTGAATCAGGCAAGATCAGGAGGAGAAAGACCCTGGCAGCCTTTGCAGTCTTGGTTTGCAAAAGCACAAAGTTCTTCCCTAGGGTTTGTACTGTCTCTGGTGAAAGTAGAAAAGGTCTGTATTCCAGACCTATGCCCTGTGGGTAACCAAGAATGGGAGGAGAGGGAATAAGGGGTTAATTGACACAGATAGGGTATGGCAATTTATCTGGGGACTTGGGTTCAAACTCAGTCCCTGCTACTTACTAGCTTTATGTCCTTCAGCCTCTCTGAGGCTCAGTTTCTTTGCCTGTTTGTTAAACAGGGATAAGAATACTTCCCCCACTCCAGGATAATTGTGAGGATTATATGAGATGTTTGTAAAGGATTTAACATAATGCTTACTAATTGGTAGCTATTATATTTTATTAAGGTAACTAGAGGACCCTTAGATCATTAGCTGAGAAGTTTTTTTTAAAATTATTGTTATGTAGAAAATAAGAATGTCAGAGATGTCATTTTGTGCTGCTACTTGAGGCCATACTTGGGCTTCTAGGGTCAGATGTGATAACTGTTCCTGGAAGGGTTTCATCTGACTTTCACATCAAACCTGTTTTCCAGCCTCCTTATATAAAGAGGCCTTGGAGACCCTGTGAATCTCTGACTGCAGGCACACAGCGCAGCTGAACTGGAAGGGTAGCTTGCTCAAACTCCTGCTGAAGCAAACTTCTCTGGTCCAGCCAGGATTCCGGAGTGTTAGTCCTAGCAATCAGATACCTGTCACTAGCTGTGTGACTCTGGATAAGTCCTTTTATCTCTTTGAGCCCATGAGAATAATAAAACCTGCCTTACATAGTTGTTCTTAGGACCAAATGGGATAACATATGCTGAACTGTCATGTGGCATTTCATATTACTGATCGCTACTGTGTACCAGACACTGTTCTAAGTGCCTTCATGTATTATCTCATTGAATTCTCAGAACAATTTATGATGCAGTTAATTATCCACATTTTATTGATGAGGAAGTTGAGCTGTAACGTAATTGTTATTGTTGGATAGCTGAGGTGCATCTGAAGAGCTGTCTCCCAGAGTAGGAATAAACCAAAGTTTCTACAAATATGTTTGCACACTGCCTTTCTTCTATTGACCTATTCTAACATCCCAGGCTAAATCTGGATATAAGTTTGTAAAATGAGTAAAAGAAGTCCTTATTAATAGGTCAGTTTGTTCTTTTGGTGACTCTCTGCCCCCTCATCCATAGGCTCTGTGGGGTTTATGGATATGGCGCCTTCATGGCTGTGACTTTTAAGTGCCACTTGCATGAGACTGTAACCCTCTTGCACTCACCCTGCCTGGTGGTGCCTTTTAAGAAAGGTTGCTGGTTTGGTTTGACTTTACGCAGGGGATGTGTCTGGTCTAAAGCCGACCATCAGGCTCAGAGTTTTCAAGGTCCCATTTTTCTTTCTGATGTGTCTGGTTAGCTGTTCTGCCTCCTTCCCTCTGCTCCAAATGATCTGCCAGTGAGCAGAGGTCTGAAATTTTCGATGTGTTAGAAAAAGAATTTTAAAGGAAGAAACAAAACACCCTGTGAAAATAAGGGCTCCTGGCTGGTGGTGTTTCAAACATGGGTCGTGCTCCTTAACAGTTATGATCACAGCCCCAAATTCATTCTCATTACTTTTGTAGCATGTTTATAAGATAAGAAAAAGGCTGTAACTTTGTGGGTTGTTTTCTCTTTTTATGAGAAGAACAACAATTATGAAGGTGCGACACCAATAAAGGAATACAGGTCTGGTTTGGAATAAAAAGTGAAAAGCCACTGGTGGGGCTCCAGGCATGCTCAGGAGATTCCAGAGCTCTGGTTAGTAGAGAAAGGGTTTCCACAGCATGGACCTGGGCACCTTGCTCCCTCAGCAGCCTGGCGGTGTTGCCAGAGTGAGTAGAGTTCCTGTCATTTTACTGGAACATGGAGTGACTTCCCTGAGGTCAGGTAGTAGATATTGTAATGGCAGAGACTGGACTACAGGTCTCTGACTTTCTGACTCAGAAAGGATAATAAAATTATTATCCTTATAATAATTCTAAAAATTTTTCCCATTATATATACATTGCAGAAAATTTAGGATATTACAGTACAAAGGGAGAATTGTGGATCAGGTGCCAAAGATAACCACTGCTTACATTTTGGTGGATTTCTAAAAACTGTTTTTTTTTTTTTTTTAGCAAGTAGGGACATTTGTTTTCATCAGGGGAGATTTGCTTGTTATCTGTACATCTCTGGGCATATCTAGTTTCCTACCCTGGAGCAGGCACTGTGAGGTTTTTTTTTTTTTTTAGATGGTCTTGTTCTGTTAGGCTGGAGTACATACGTACATACAGTGGCATGATCAGAGCTGACTGCAACCTCCAACGCCTGGGCTCAGGCCATCCTCCTGCCTCAGCCTCCTAAGTAGCTGAGACTATAGGCATGCACTACCATACCCGGCTAATTTTAAAAATTTTCTTGTAGAGATGAGGGTCTCACTATGTTACCCAGACTGGTCTTGAACTCCTGGGCTCAAGCAATCCTCTCACTTCGGCTTCCCAAAATGCTAGGATTACGGGTGTGAGCCACCACACCTGGCCTCTTTCTGTGAGCTTTGATTCCCTATACATTCAGGTCAAGCTCTTTATTTTACGTGAAATGCTGTGCTAGGACACTGCGGGGGAGAGAAAGATGAACAGGACATTCCTGCCTTCAGAGTTTACAATAAAGCAGGAGAAAGCCAGGCCTGGTGGCATGTGCTTGTCGTCCCAGTTACTCGGAAGGCTGAGGCGGGAGGATCTCATGAGCTCAGGAATTGGAGGTTGCAGTGAGCTATGACTGGGTCACTGCATTATAGCCTAGGCAACAGAATGAGATCCTGTTTCTTGGGAAAAAAAAGGAAAAAAACAATTAAGTGGGAGAGGCAGATGTGTACACAACCAGTTAGTACAGGCATAATAGTAATAGCAAATGTCTGTTATATCCAGTTAGCTCCAGGTGCTTCATACAAGTTACTCACGCTTAATCCCCAGTCAACTTTGTGAAGGAGGTATTGCCCATTTTATAATTGTAGAAACTCGGAGGTCAAATAGCTTGCCTAAGGTGATAAAACTAACCACCACCCAAGTTGAGATTCAAATCCAGGTTGTCCCATTACAAAACCAAGTGCCGTCTCTTATGAAAAACTGCTGATATAATAAACCCCATAAAAGGGAAGCACAAAGTCAGAGTCTTTTGTGATGAAGGAAGGTGGGATACACATCTCTTTGTTGTTCTCTCTCTCATGCCTTTCTCTCTCTGGTGTTAAGATAAATGATTCTAATCATATTGAGTGGTATTTGTCTTTTTAAAAAGTTCCCTGCTTGAGTTCTTTTGCTTATTTGGGTCAATAAGTCTCAGACTGTCAGAACTGGAAGAGAATGGAAAGGTTGTCTGGACCATCCTTTTTATTTTCTTATGGGGGAAAACAGTCCCAGGGAAGAGAAGTGACCTGGGCATACAAAATATGTATGTTTTTAGTTGAGCCAGGACCAGAACTCAGGTTTTTTCCACCAGAGTAATACAGGGGTGAATATTTTTAACAGTTTTATACATGATTATATAATATTTTTCATGTGTGTTTGAAGAAAAATATAGCTGGAACTTCAAACTCATCATTTGGCAGCTGTTATTGCTTAGAATATGGCTAAAGTCCTTGTGGTCTATTTAAAGAAAAAAAGTGGAAGTACAGGTTGGACAAGACACAGCCGAAATTAGGAAGTGATGTGTGGGCGATAGGTGATTAAGCTTAGGGAAACAGGGCATTTACACTAATTTACATTCTCCCGTAATGGATTTACTTGCTGGGCCACCTTTATTATTTCTGGGGCAGGAAGAAGGGAGCCAGCCCTTAGTGAAATCATATTACTCACCAGGCATTTTACCTGTGGGCCAATATCAATGGGCTCATTGTGTATATATTGAGAAAGCTCAGAGAGGTTGATTAACAAACCCAAGGTTGCAGAGGATAGGGTGAAGAGTAGTGAGGATTCATACCCTAGCTTGGGTTTGTTCAGTTGCCGCTTACAGCCACCTCCTGCATTCCATAAGGTGAGTGAGCTCAGGACCCCTTTCCTACGTGGTCTGACTCCTGTTGGGATCTGACACCTTCTTATTCAGGTACCAGGCTCAGGTGGAAATGAATGTGGCTGGGTTGCTAGGTTGCTGCCATAGCCTGCTAATTTAAGGCTTGATTTTGATAGAATTTCAAAGAATGTGCCGTATTTATCAAATCTGACTCATGCTGCTCAATAATAGAGCCCTTTTCCTGCTACCATTTGGCTTTAGTTCACATTTTGAGGACACTGTGTTGACTGTGAGCTCTAGGAAGGCTGAGATTGTGCCTGTCCGTCTCTCTAAAGGGAAATGACTGGATGATTTTTGAGATTGAGTCATCTGTCTATACTTTCAGAGTTCAGAGAATCAACTAGTAGGTATTACCTAAAGTGGAGATATGGAGGTAACTACTTCCAGGTTAGCTGAAGAAACCTGGAGCTGCAGGTTATGGAGAGAGAAATGACTTTCAGGGCCCTCCGTAGAGATTTTGGCTAGAATATGGAGTCTAAGCTTTGGGTTTCTCCTAAACTAGCCAAGTAGGTTCTACTGCTCAGTGCTTTAGGACCACATGGAGCACGATCTCTTGCACAAGGCAAGCGGTCACGGTGCATCTGCTAGGTGCTATGATAGTGGGGTGGCCAAATGATGGCCCCCAAAAGATGTCCATGTTCTAATCCTCAGAACCTGTAAATGTTACCTTATATGGGAAAAGGGACTTTTAGATGTGATTAAGGAAGGGATTTGGGGATGGGGCGATTATCCTGGACCATCTGGGTGGGCCTGATGTAATCAGAAGGGTCCTTATAGGAGAGTCAGAGTGAAGAGAAGGAGACATATGAGGAGGATAGCAGAGGTCAGAGTGATGTGTAAGCCAAGGAATGTGGACGGCCTCTAGCAGCTGGAAGAGGCAAGGAATGGATTCTGCCCCAACGCCTCCAGAGGGATGCAGCCCAGCTGATGCTTTGATTTTAGCCCAGTGAAACTGATTTTGTACTTCTGACGTCGACGTCCAGAACCTTAAGATGATCAATTTGTGTTGTTTTAAGTCACTAAATCTGTAATAATTTGTATAGGAGCAATAGGAAACTAATACAGACAGGTGCTGAGGATAAAACAGTGTACAGCACAGTCACCACCTTCAAGTGGCTCTCAGTCTAGTGGGGAAGACAGGCAAGCAAACAACCAATTTTGATAATAGTGGTAGCGTCCCGACAGGGCTGTAAGTCCAGGATCCTGTGGGACCTAATCTACCCTGGCCTCAGAGGTGCCTGTCACTGAGGATGAGTTGGAGGAAGGAGGGCAGGGAAATGCCTTTATGGCAGAGAAAGGAGTATGTTCAAAGTCATCTCAGCAAGATCTGAAAACTAGGTGGAGGCTACTGGCCAGGCCTTGCAAGGGAGAAAGCTGGTTCCATCTGAACTGGCGCAGTCCCTGACAGGGGCCTATTTTCAGACTAAAACCTTGCCTTTTTTTTTTTTTTTTTTTTTGAGACAGGGTGTCACTCTGTTGCCCAGGCTAGAGTGCAGTGTCATGATCATAGCTCATGGTAGCCTCAAACTCTTGGGCTCAAGTGATCCTCCCACCTCAGCCTCCCGAGTAACTGGGACTACAAGTGCATGCCACCACATTCAGCTACTTTTTAAAATTTCCTTGAACAGATGGAAATCTTGCTATTTATCCCAGGCTGGTCTCGAACTCCTGGCCTCAAGTGATCCTTCCACCTTGACCTCCCAAAGTGCCAGGATTATAGGTATGAGCAAACCATGCCTGGCCCAGGCTAAAGTCTTTGGGCCTTTAATAAGTGGGGAGACAAGATGGAAAAGTCCTGTGGCTACCCCGTCAGGGTTGTGTCATAATAGAGCTAACAGGGCTCTAGGCACTGCACTGTCTCTTTTACATATATTATCCCATTTAATCTTCAAAACAACCACCTGAGATGGGGACTGTTTTCTTCATGTCGTGATTATGGGACATGAGACTTAGGTTAAGTATCAGGCCCAGCACCACACAGCTTGTAAGTAGTGGGGCTGAGATTTAAATCCAGGCCTTTAGGCATCAGAGACCGAGTTCTTAGTTTGCTCTTCTGTGATGGAAAGATCACTGGGCCAGAAATCAGAGGACCTGAGTTCTAATCCTACATCTGCTTCTTATTAGACTTAAAGCAGGTCAGCTTACTTTCCAACCTCAGTTTTCCCATCTGTGAAAGGGGATAAGAGGCCTTTCTTCGTCAGAGATATTGTGAGCATAAAGAAGACCCCGAAGACAATGTGCGTTTTCTGTGAACTCTAGGACCCCCTCTTCTCAGCAGAGTCTTAGACTCCTCCAGAGAGGGCCTTTATAGTGAACCCTGTCTCATGGTGCTAGGTCATCCTTAAGGATCATTGAGGCAGGTTAGGGAATTTGACCATGGTCAACCATCGTGCACATGGGGCTGGTGTATTTGCATCCGTGGGCAGTGGTGGGGACAGAAAGTGGGCAAGAAACAGTAAAGGAGCCTGTCTCGGGATACTGAGAGTAGGGTTGTGAGTGTAGAAGGGAGAGGTTTGGTCTGCATTCATATTTTCTCCAAAGATGCTAATGCTGGGGGGCGGCTGAGTAGAAAAACATTTCCTGACTTGGGGTCAGGTGGCCAGAATTTGGTCCCATCCCTGCACTTACTGGCTGTGTGATTTGAGACAAGGCGACTTGAGTTCTGGAACCTCCGTTTTTCATGTATAAAACGGGGCTAAGGATTCCTACTTTGCAAAGCATGTGAGAGCATCCTGTCTAGTTCCTGGCATATAGTGGATATGCAGTAAATAGTGGTTGACTCTAAATCAGTCTAATACTTCCAGGGTTAATCCAATAAATCCCAGTTCTTTGCAGGAATCTGCATTTCTCTCCTGTCTTTCAGACTCACCTAGGCACATTGTATATTATAATAACTGGATGTGAAGGAGGGTCTGGCCGCAGAATGACAGCCCCATGAATTCTTGAGGGGGAAGACCCCATGCTTCCCAGCTGCAAATGGTGACGAGAGGTTTTCAGGTGGCGGCAGTGGGTACTCTGGGCCGTTTTGGAAGCGAGAATATGTTTGCCGTGCCAAGTACAAGATTGAGTGTCACTGTTTTGCTTTCTGGGAATAATGACTGTACAGATGAAGTAGATTTATGGTGCTGAAGTATGTCAGAAGCGACTGCTCTTTTTTTCCCCCTTTTTAAATGTCTACATTTTCTGATTATTCAGGTAATGTGCTTCTTTTAGAATATTTGGAAAATACCAAAAAGGAACAAAATAAAAATGTTTACTTCCGCACCCAGAGATGATTACTGCTAACGTTTTGGTGTATTTCTCCTCATTCTTTTTTGAAATGCACATATACAATTTTTTTGATAAAATACAGTTTAATATGCTTCATTTATTATATCATGCACATTTCCCATATCATTACATATTCCTTAAAGATGTTATTATTGGCTACATAATAGTCTATGCTGTGCATGTGTCATAATTTTCTTAATCATTCCCTGTTCAATAGTTAGGCATTTTGATTGCTTATGTTTTTCCAAAAATAAAAATAGTCAAATAAAAATATTTTTCTATTTTCTTAGATTCCTAAAACTGGAATTCCTCAAAGAGTAACCACATTTAAAACTGTGTATCGGTAGACTGTTCTATTTACCTTACATTATAAAGCAAAAAAGTCATGGTGGTGTCAGGCAGCTGTGGGCCAGCTTGGGTGAGGTCCCTGCTCTGATTGTGCACAGAAGGCTGCCTCCTGGCCACTCACCCCCTTCTGGCAGACAGTACAATCAGCCCCTTGTGGTTCACCAGTGAAATTTAAGTAATGGGTCAGCCTTTCCAGTGCTTCCCTCTCTGTCAGGAAGTTCGTCTGTGAATCTAACCTAAATCTCATCTGCTGCATTTTAAATCCTCACCCGCTGCCAGTTTCCCTCAGTGGAGTAGAGTGGAGCAGAGTAGAGCAAAGCTGCGCACCATCTGCTGGCAGCCCTGCTCACCTCTCTTCCCTGACCGCTGCGACTCCGGCCACCAGCCTTATGTTACCCTGGAGGAAACTTGAGGGTCTCTGGCTACTGCTGTCGCGACTGGGAGGGCGGTCCCTGCATCGGGTTGCTGCTGATAACGCCAGGTAGGGTTTCTGAATCCTAGAGTGCCTGTGCTGTGGAGGCCAGCATCCCAGCTCTCCCGTCCGTGCCCTCTGCAGAACTCGTGGGGCAATTAGCATTCAGAGTGGTGCTTTCTTATTGATGCTGCAGGTTTATCAGATTTATTCTCTGGGAAAAAAACCGTGGCTGGAGCAGGGATTAATTGTGTTTCAGTCCCAAGCACATTGGCCAAGTGGTAGATGTGCAGTGAAGGAGGATGGCCAGGCAGGGAGGGGTGTCTGAGTACCTTCCGGTAATGGAAAGCTGGCTGTCAGTGTGGGAGGGTAGGGTCCCACCCTGGGCCTCCCACCCTTGGCATCAAGCAGCTGTGCCCTCCACCGGAACAGCCTTGACCACCTTTCTTAGCTTGTGTTCTTTGTTGGGAGCCAGCAGCTTTATTATGGGGCAGTAGGATATTAATTTGGAAGGGAAATGAATATAGCTGCAACTTCATGGGCAACAAGAGGCCCCTTGTGTCCCCTCACTGAGGCATTTTAGAGCTGGCTGGCACCAGGCCAGCAGGGTGGAGCGAGTCACACAGGAAAGAGACTGGGAATTGAGTCCTTGCAGCACCTGTGGGAGTATCTGAACGAGGCTGGAAGGCCAGAGGAGGTGGAGCCTGAAGCCTCCTGGGGACCCAGCCCAGGCTGGCTGACCACCTCCAGCTCCCTGCCCTCCCCACCATCTCAGCACCAGGAGATCATGCCTTAACGTTAACTTCTCAATACTCCTAGTTTGACCTCTTCTGAGGGTCTGTACTCTTAAGATGAGCTATCTTGTGTTACGCTTTGCTGTTTTCTCCTTCAGTGCCTGATGCAGTGTAGTGCTTGATTGAAATGAAACCAGCATTTAATAGGCAAAACCCAGTGGTTTTGTGCCCTCAATAAAGATGCCAGTTCTCTGCTCTTCAGCTCCTATTTAAAATATCCGTATCAGATTGTTATTCCTCATTTTGAAGAGGGGAGACTTTTTCTGTCTCCCTTTATTTTTATCCCAAATTCTTTTGCCACTGAATGTCACTGGTACTTTCAGCTTCCTGAGTTCCAAGGATCCCACTGCAAGGCCTTAGCCTAGTGAGTGCTATCCTTGGCTGCGTGTTAGAATCCCCTGGGGAGCTTTTAAAAAATATCGATGCCTGGGACCCAGTGCCAGAGATTCTGATTTATTTGGTCTGCATTGTGGCTCTGGCATCATTTTAAAAACATTCCACAGGTGATTCTAATATTCAGTGATTCTCCCAGAATAAGGAGTGAGGTGTGTCTGACATATGCTATCAGCAATGTCCCTTTTGGGAAGACATGTATTAGAAGCCTGTGATATCTACAGTAGTAGGTTGCTTGACATCCTTTTTGGGAGCAGAAAGGGTAAAACGACAAATGAGAGCATTGTATCAGGCCTTTCATGACAGGGATTGGCTTGATGGGGAGTCTCTGTAGATGTATTTTGCACCCTTTTCTGTTCCTAGGGTGTGCTCTGGCTGTGTCGCTCTGCCTGGTAACTAAGCAGGTGGCATGGACAGGATGAGGATGCTTCAGTTAAGGTTAAAGATAAAAAGGAAAAAGCAGGATATGAGTGTGTTTATATTCGATTCATCAGCCAAGGCCTGGATTCACTTTTCTCAAAATTTTGGAGCACAGTGGGAGGGGCAGGGACAGGGCTGTGAGTGAGTGGCAGAGGACGGCTTTTCAGTTTGGGCCTAGAGGACAGACAGGTCAAACTAGAAGGTACCTGCAACGAGCGTTCAACCCTGCATAGCTCTCTGTTACCCCTTACTGGCTGGGTTCACTTATGCCAGTTTCCTCTTGAATGTTATAGATACCTCTTCCCAGAAACGTTAATAAGGGACCAAATTATTGCGGTGAGTGAATGAGCCCCTTTGCCATGTGTGTTTGGGTTTGACTGTGGGGTCCTTTTCGTGATTCAAGAGTGGTTGTGCTCCTTGTTGGCCAATGCATGTGACTGATGTCCTAAGTCTTACCTCCCTCCCCCACTGTCTTTGGCGTGTTTGTGGTTGGAGCTTTACTCCATGAGTGGTTTCTCAGGTTGAAGGGCTACTTACAGCTGCTCCTTAGCTTTTGCCTCTCTGCCTGCGCTGCCTCCCTGACCCTCTCAGCTGTAGAGCAATTGGAGCTCCCTTGAGGGAGCCCCCTGAGGTTTTCCAACAGGTGAGAAGGCTTCTAGGTTAATACCTGGGGTGCTGATGGTGCCATTTCCCAAACTTGCAAATCCTGCTCAGAAAAATCTACACACATTTTTTGGAGTTTTCTCATGCTGTTTGAAACCACAATTTGCTAATCATCTATAACAGATTCCCCTGGGGGTGTTTGTTAAAAATGCAGAATCTCTTAGCCAGAATCCCAGGTCATTATCAGGTATAAGAATGTTTGAGAATAACTTTGTTAAAAAACGTTGCCCCCCCCATGCCACTCCCGTACTCCCCCCGCCCTTTACAGTAGGGAATGTGACACAGAGTGGTTAAGTGACTTGCTCAGGATCACACAGTGAATTAGAGCTGGAGCCAAGCCTGGAAGAACTTGAAGCCAAGTCCAGAATATTACCGCTACCTCGTATTTGTATGGTGCTTTGTTCTTTGCGAAGCATAGTCCGTCTTTCTGCTCCTCTAGTTTGCTTAGATGGAGAGTGCCATCGTCAATTTTGAACCAGATTATTCTTTGTTGTGGAGGCTGTCCTGGGTGTTTAGCAGCATTCCTGGCTTCTACCCCCTGGATGCCAGTAGCACCTTCCAGTTGCAACAATCAGAAATGTCTCCAGGCATTGCCAAATGCCTCAGTTGAGACCAGCTGCTTTAGTGAGAGAAGCCAGGGATGTTCCCTAATAGTATCCTACGACATTTATTTTTATGTTTGGGGACTTCACTTCTAAAATTTGCAAGGCTGGCCTCTTCCCAACTTGGCTAATGTGCTGGATTAAAACGTAAATGAAGTCACGCTGTGAATATAAGCCACCTCCTCATCTTCGTTTTGGCCTGCAGAGGGAAGGCATAAATAAGCTTGGAAAGACTACTGACCGGACTGCAGCCAGTTTACCTGCCAGCCCTGTGCTTCCTCGCTGTGTGATCTCGGGCAAGTCGCTTAACCTCCTTGAGCTCCTTTCCTCATCTGATTATGATAGAAAGAAATGTTTGTTGTGAATGAGAATTAAATGACACCTTGGTTGTGGAAGTGTTTATAAAACATTACTCATATTAATTGGTGATGATAAGATTCAGGTCTAATTACCAGCACTTGAGATTTTCTCAAATTTAAAAGTGCAGAACTCAGCACAGCAATTCTAGACTTGTATTTGGCCAAGGATATTACCCTTATCATCTTTCTGCCCATAAAGTTAATCTTCCCCTCTTTCACTTTAAATTTAATCTCCCTCTTCTGCTGACCATTGCCATACCTCTTTTGGGTCATTGTCTCTGCAAGATTGGTCCTCAGGTTATTACCTCTGGCAAGAGCCAGTTTCTTTTTATGGTGAGGTTTCCGAAGGACTGTCAGATTACTATGAAAAGCAAAACCATGACACCTTCTTTTCCCTCATTGCCAGCACCCAGAGAGGAGCATGGTAATCTTTCATGAGGCTTTAATTTGGGCACTGAAGCAGGCATCAGTCTTCAAAGAAATGCACACATACGAACTTGGAGAATAAAGATCTTTGGGCTCTTTGGCACAGCAAGGCTCAGCTAGTGCAGTGCTTCAGTTTGCAGGTGAGGAAACTGAGCCCAGAGAGGGAGCATGGCTGAGATGCCTCAGGGGCAGAGTGAGAGTATGGTTTTCCAGGTGCTGAGGCTCTTGGTACAGTATTTGCACCTGTCCAGGCTGTTGCCTCAGATGGTGGAGTGGGGAGCAAGCCCCACTCTGTATCTAGGGTGCTATCGCTGCCTTCTCTTTCACTTCAGATGTTGCCTTGTGGGTCATGTGAGATTGTTTCTTTCTGCTTAGTAATTTATGGATGGAATTTCACCAGAATACACAGAGTACATGGCATGATTGTCACTGATTCTTAGAACAGAACATCTTGAGGGGAAAGGCAATGAACATGAAAGGGCTCCAGTTTCATGGGAACATATTGAAAAAGAAAACAGTGAGAAACTGAAGTTCATTTGTTACTTCAGTAACCTCAGACACTGTTCCCTGATAGCACTACTAATATTAATTATTAATATTATTAATACTCATGGCTGTTGAGTACTTACTATATGCCAGTGCATGTGAAGTGCTTAGCACAATGCATATCTCATTTAATCCACCCAAAAACTCTACACAGGAGGTACTACTATCTCCATTTTGTAAATGAGGAAACCGGTTAAGTAACTTACTCAAGGTCAGGGAGTAGAGGGGAGAACTGAGATTCAAACCTCTCTCGGTTATGAAGCCTGAATTGGCTTGTTCCTGCTCTGTTGTCCCTGATCTCCGTGAGGTTGATTACCCACCTGCCTGCTCCTCCTCTCCAGCATTTCAGGTCCCTGTGTTAGTCCGCTTGGGCTGCCATAACAAAATACTGCAGACTGGGGGACTTAACTAACAGAAATTTATTTTCTCAGTCTGGAGGCTACAAGCCTGAGATCAAGCAGGTTTGGTTCTTCTGAGGCCTCTCTCCTTGGCTTGCAGATTGCCACCTTCCAGCTTTGTCTTCACATGGTCATCTCTGTGCATCCAAATTTCTTCCTCTTGTAAGGACACCAGTCATATTGGATTAGGGCCCACTCTTAAGACCTTATTTTAACTTAATCACCACTTTAGAGTTCATATCTCCAAATACGGTTACATTCTGAAGTTCTGGAGGTTAGGACTTTGAATAGAAATTTTGGGAGGGTGACACAATTCAGCTCATAACAGTCCTACTATTTGTCACATGGCCAGTTTGAACCTCTTAGGGCTGTCCCGACATGACATGGTAACATCCAGTTCTATAGGCTGCCACCTCCCCCTGGGCAATGCTGAGAGCCTGCATGAGAAGAGCTGTCCCTGACTCCAGGAACCTGGAGGCCTACTGTCCAGGGAAGCACTGTCTTCAGGAACTAAGGCCTGGATTTTGGTTGGATGTATCCCCTAGCATTCTAGAGCATCATGTTCCTCACCTGTAAAGTAGAGGTGATTCCTGGCACAAATAAATGAAACACTTCATATTGAAAGTGTAACTTTGAGTTCTGTTGGGGTCGTGAGACTAATGACTACTCAGTGCCTTTTCCATCACCCTCATTCCAGGGGAGGGTGGAGTTGGGAACCTTGGGGAAGAATGTTTAAGGGAATGAAATACCGAGGCAGTTGAAAAACAAACTGATATCCCTTGCTAGTCGTTCAAAGGCTTTCTCACCCAGCTTTTCACCTTCTTGCAGTACCATGGCACTGTGTGTCCTTGAGCTCCCTGCCTCAGGGGGGACTCACCAGAGGGCCCCATCCTGCTATTCCCTGGGGCTCTTCCGTAATGAAGGCAGCTTGGGGAGGGGATTGGGCCTCAGGTTGCTTAAAGGGAAATTGTCAAGATACTTTGGGTTATAGTAACCTTGAGGAAAGCATAGAATTTGAAAAGTTTTTTTTTTTCCACTATGCAGGTACACATTAAATGAATGTGACAGGGTACAAAGCCATGAGTAGTCCTTTTACACAACATGCTTTTAGTCACACACATGATTTTGACTTTTAACATTACATTACGTTATCTTTATATATCTAAACAACATTTTTTATTCCCCATTTTAAAGTTTTAAAATTTTGCAAGCAAAATGTGCAAAATATATTTATGAATTTTTATTATATAAATAATGGATGGTAAAATACCAAATTAGTAACAGTGGTGGCATATTACAGGTAATTTTTATTTTTTATGCTTTTCTTTATTTTCTAAATTTTCTACAAATAAGCAGGAATATTCAGAGAAGTATGCCGAAGAGATATTATCCATAATCTTAGAATTAACATTCTGGCCTATTTTTATCTAGTATTCATTCCTTGCATTTTATAAGTATAGAGATTATATTTGATATATAGTGTGGGTCCTGGCTGGTTTTCATTTAATACAAAGATCTATTAAGCTTAGATTCTTCATAACCTTTGTTTTTAATGGCTGTACAATAGTCTAAACCTGCAGCCTTCTGATTTCAAGATTGTTCTTTTTTAAGCACCAAAGGAGGTAAGAAAAGCTTCATCTTTCTGTGCTGCACCCCTTTTAATAAAAGGATTTGTCCTGTAGAATTTGGATTCAGTCAATAGGCTGCACTTAAGGACCTAGAAGGCCACAGGCTCCCCACCACTGAATTTTGCTTAACTATTCCTTGATGGTTAGACAATATTTCCAGTTTTTGACTGTGAAAATGATGTTATGATGAATAATTTCAGAAACACAGCCTTTAGAAGTGTTGACCCTGAAAAAAATCTGTCTGGAGCTTAGAGGAACTGTATTCCCAATGGATGGGTACAGAGCAGGCACTCAGAAGTTGCTTGAGTGAATAAGGGGACGTGAGTGGAGGAATGTTCTGCAAATTATTTCAGTAAATGATGACATGAAAGAATACAAATGTTTTAAGCGGATGAAGCCCTGTCAAGAGGACCCCAAAATGGATTGCAAAGGTGAAACCTGTCATGTTCTGATAGCTTCAAGGTTTTTGAGAGAGTTCCACAATTTCAGCTGTAAATGTATCAGGGAAAGATAGAGATTTGTGAAATTGTACAGCAGGAACGTAGAGTTTGCTCTATCTTTGCACCATGTCGAAGAGTCAGCAACATGGCAGCAATCCTTTTGCAGTCTCTGAAGGAAGAGAACATAGCAAGAATAAAAACCAGAGGCCTGTTTGCAGTCTGACTGTGTGCTTCCCCCATGGCTGTTGAAACTAAATCAATGTGTGGAAGGCTTGGAATGGTTTTCTGGGCTTCATTCTTTCTTTTGGAATTGAATGGGAAGATATAATTTCTCTGAAAAGTGTCTTTTTATTTCTACCATGAGCACTCTGTAATTTGGACCTTGTCAGAACAACCTGTCTTTATGTTGGATCTGGAACCATTGACTCCCTTTTCTTTCTGCTGTGAGCTATTTATATGCCAAGAAGCATAAGTGGAGGCCTTTTCACCTTCTCACTCACAATTTCAAGAGATAAAGAAAAACAGCATTCTCTAGAATCTATAATCCCTGAGATCTGGCAACAAAGAAATGAAAAATACTCTAATATAGATGTCTGTGATGGTGATGGATTATGGATGGTCAGTGAGAACCTTGGCTGCCAGGGCCGGACACTGTTTCTCAGCCTTTTCCACCACCGTCTGGGTAAGGGGTCCTCATTCACCTAGCTGAGCACACATCCCAAACATGTTCTGTTTGTCTGTTTATTCATTCCATTCATTCATTTACTCATTCCATTTGGTTCATTTCAGTTGCTGATCATCTTAATGTTCCATGTGATGCAGTGTGCAAGGCTGTTGTAATAGGGCTGTGACTAAGACCTGCTTCCTTTCTGTTTCAGTGGCAGTGATGAGAAACTATCTTTGCTATTCTAAACAGAAATGGATTTAATATCAGAATTTTAGGTGCTCACATCCTTATTGGAAAGGTGGAAGAGCAGGCTCTAGGCTGGCCTTTGGCAATGACAACTAAAACATGACTCTGAAAATGATCCACTAGTAACTGTTTTCTTTTTCCTTTTTCTCCCTCTTTTGAACTCTTCGTGCCCCCTCCTCCTAACTTCTCTGTCCCAGACCTTAAACTCTCCCCTTAAGTTTCAAAGAATGCATGGATTGTAAAGTGTTAATGATAAGTCTGTTAATAGTAACTGTTCCTTGCTGGCTGTTAACTGTGTGCCCAGATATCTGAGTCCTTTACATGCTTTATTTCAATCCTCACATCCTCTATGGGGTAGTTAGTATGATCTCCACATTACAGATAAGAAACATGAAGTCAATAAAAGTTAAGTGACTTGCCCAGGATAATTTAGCTAATAACTAAGATATGAATTCAGGGAGTATCTCTGTTCAGAGGTACTTGCAGTTTAAAAGAAAAGCTTGGCCAAAGAAGATACACAAATGACCAATAAGCATGTGAAAAGATGCTCAGTATCATTAGCCATCAAGGAAATGCAAATCAAAACCATAATGAGATATTACTTTCTACACACTAGGATGTCTATACTAAAAAAGACAGATAATTAACAAGCTGGTGAGGACATAGAGAAATCAGAACACTGATAACACTGCTAGTAGGAATGTAAAATGGTGGAGCCACTTTGGAAGCCAGTTTGGAGTTCTCAGAAGGTTAAATTGCCACATGCCTCATGAATTCCACTCCTGGGTATATACTCAAGAGAAATGAAAACATCCAAATACAAACTTGTACATAAGTGTTCCTAGATGCATTATTCATAATATGCCCCAAATGGAAATAACCCAAAGTCTGTCAACTGATGATAAATAAAATGTGGTATATCCACATAATGGAATATTATCTGGCAATAAAAAGCAATAAAGTACTGATACATGCTGAATAAGGATGAACCTTGAAAACATTATGCTAAATGAAAGAAGCCAGTCACAAAAGATGACATAGTATATGACCCTATTTATATGAAATATCTTGAATAGGGAAATCTACGGAGATAGCAGATTAGTAATTGCCTAGGGCTGGAGGTGGGGTGATGGCTAGAGGGTATAGGGTCTTCTTTTTAGGGCAATGAAAATGTTCTAAAATTGGGGGTGACAGTTATACAACTTTGAATATACTAAGAGCCACTGCATTGTGTTTAAACGGATGAGTTGTTCGACATGTGAATCATATTTCAATAGACCTGTTATAACCCCCTCCCCCGAAAATAGTGAAAAGACATGCTGGGAAGGACAAGGCTTACCCAAATAAATGAGTTGTTAATGGTGGAATTTGAAGGACAGTGGTTAAACCCTTGTAACAGTTCTCCTAAACTTTTCATTTATATTGGTTTGTCCTCATTAGAATCAACTGAAAAAATGGATTTAATTTAGCACAAAATTAAATCCTGATTTTCAGTCAATTGTCTAGTTGGTGGACCTGGGGTGATTTTTTTTTCCCTTCAGCTGTCACTTTCCTAGGTTTTTCAATTTTTCTCTAAGAGGTATGTATTTTTTTTATATAAGTAGGGACCAAAAATAAACTATTTCATAAAATATGTATTCCATTGGATTATACAAAAAGAATATGACTTCCACATTTTTGTCCACCTGAACTAGTTAGAGGATTTCTGTCCTAGAAAAAAGGTTTTTTGGGGGAAAAAACATGAGCAGTCTCACAGTTGTCCATAAACTGACCTGGTGTCGGAGTCAAGGCATTCCTCAAAGCCTCCTGCCTTTCGTCCTCTCGTTTCTTACTTGCCCTTTGAGTCCATGCAAAGACCATTAAGTTGTTAATGATCACAATGTTGAGTACAATTTTGTACACAACTTTACTTATAAGGAAAAGATGATCTTAGTTGGGGGCAATAAGTGGTTATGTCAAGTGGAACAGGAGCAAAAGGAAGAAATGTGGTGGGGTGTCTATGCTCTTAGGTAACTTATTCCATTTTATTGTCCAAGTATAATTGCTTATGCCAGCATTTCATAGCCTACTTGTAACCTAGTAAAACACCTCATGAAAGTTACAAGGTTTTAACAGAATAAGAATTCACTGTAGTCTCCTCCTTTCCACCTGGGCTGAAGACAGACTGGACCATGCATATGCTTTTTAAACAAGATTTATGGATCAGCAAAGTGAAATTTATTGAGTTCTAACCGTATGTTTGAGGGCAGAATTTGCTGTCATGCAGTTGGAGTAAAACTGAGGATTTACAACCTGTGAGAGATTTAAACGTGTAGCGTTCTTTTCCCATTACATATTAAGTTGGCAACTTGGAGTGTGACCTGGATTTCTTCGGCTGGAATGTGGCACACTCTGGGACTTCAAGGCCTTCCCATTTGCTGTGTGCACGTGTCTTTGTCCGCAAGTAAGGTCCAGGCACCCTCCCAGGGAAAGGAGGGAGGGAAGAATGAGGTGGGGAGCAGTTCCACTGAGTGCCTGCCCCCCATACCTCACCCAGGTGAGCTCACCAACATTTCCCTGGACAACCCTGGCACCTGGGCTCCCTGCTGGCACCTGGGACTTCTAAGAGTGGGCCTGGAACAGCTCACCAGTATGGTAGAAAAACCCCGGAGAGCAAGGTTCAGTTTGTGCTTTTGCATTCATATACAAGGGCTCTTAGCCTTTGGGCAAATCACTTATCCTTCTTAAAGGTTTTCCTACTCTTTAACTGAAGTAGTGCCACCTATTTTACATGCTTGTGATGAACATTAAATAAAAATCATATGGAAAGCACATAGCACAGTGCCTGAGACATATTAGGCCTTTGATAAAGATCATTACCTCTTTCCCAGGCCTCATTTCTCCTTTGCCTTCCCTTTCCCAGGCCTCATTCAACACTGGGTTGGCAGAAAAATTTGCCCAGTTTTCCCCACTCCTAATCAGGAGTCACCTGTTAGTATTTTTATTAAAATATTTTCTCCCCTATATTTATGCTAAGTTTTGGTCTATATTGAACACATTTCCTTTAAAGTAAAACCCATGGATTCAAAAAATTGGTTACTCTAGAATATCACCATCCAATAGAAATTTCTGCAATGGTAGAAGTGTTTGTGGCTATATACTTGTCCTTTTGCTCTTCCGTTTAGATTTTAAGATCAGTTCACAAAGATTCACAAAAATCCCTAGGCGATCTTGATTGATTTCACGTCTAATTTATAGATTAACTTAGGGAAGAATCAGCATCTCTTTACAACATTGTTGTTTTGTAGCTCTCCTTTCATTTAGACCTTTTAAAGTGTTTTTCAGTAAAGCCATGTTTTTCCCCGTGATAGTCCTATCAGAGGTTCATACAGAGCAGAGTGACCAGCAGAGATCTGGGTTTTAGAGTATCGGTGGGTGGTCTGAGCATGGTGTACTAGAGAGAGAGAGAGCGCAAAGTCTGGAAGCAAAGAGACCACTTAGCAGGCTGTTGCAATAGTCCAGGTGGGGGACCATGAAAGCCTGGATTTGGGACTGTGAGAACAGAGGGGATCCGACACATGCCAGAGACATTTCCTAGGAGGAGTGGACAGGGTCTTCTTAATTCCTTCAGGACACAGTTAGGCAGAATAATAATATTTGCTATTATTGATAGCTCACTCTGGACCCGGCAAAGTGCTGGCATGTTACAGTCATCATTGCTTCTCCTCAAAATGCTCCAAAGTAAGCATGATTACTTCTGTCCTTTAGATGAGGAAACCAAATCTCAGGCGAAGTAACTAACCCAAAGTCACACAGGAGTACAAACTCTGGGTGTTCAAATCTAGATCTGCTTCTGTCCAAAGACCACTGAACACTAAAGTCTAATCTTGGGCTGTCGCAGAGTTTATTAAAAGTACTTTATGAAAACGTACCAGAACTTTTGAATTTTATGACTGAAATAAAAAAGACTAAAATCCTGTTCTCATAGTCAGAAAATTAAATTGGAATGTTTACCTAGTTTTATAATTGTTTGATAAAAGATCCAGATCTATAAAAATTTGAGTCATTGAGAGGGCGGGAGAGTGGGCTTTGGGGATGTAGGGACATATCATGCGACTCCATATTTTTGAATTCTGAAAGTGTTCCTGGTCATGTATTTCTGGGTAACATTCTGTGGATGTTTTTCTTCTATCGGTCAGAAAAAAAATGAATGGCCTTAATTAAAATTTCTATTGTCTTTGCCAGAGAGGAAGGAAGCCTTTCCGTGGTTGTCATGGTGATGTCTGAATGACACCGTGGAAGTGGGTAGTGATTGCCACCCAGAGCCCTGAAATGAGCGTTTGTCATTTTCCTTGCCCCCTGGGAGGCTTACAGCACCAAACTGCACATTTCCTTAATCGCCCTTAAATTCACATTCGAGCCCAATGTATATGTGCGCGAGGGAATGCTCTCCACTGCAGCCACAGTTAGAGCTGTAAAGTCTGAAACCCCATTTCTAATTACTTTGTGCTCCTGAAGCAAAATGGCATATGTGAGGTGCTCCTGAAAACTCTCAGAAAGTAATTAGGAAGTAGCAGCCTTTCACGTGGCACAGCGGGACAACTTGCGGATCTCCTTCCCTCCACAGCCCTCTCCCCCGCACAGGCACTCAGAAGTCTCGCCTAATACACCTTCTCTGCAGGCAGCCCATTTAAAGCTTGTGTACTTACCACATGGCAGCTCTAAATGCTGCCGTACCACTAGTCTGTGCCGTCCCTCCCTGCTCCCAGCCAGCACACTGGAGCCACCATGCTGCATGCTGGAAGAGTGCGGCTGTTTCTGACAGTGAAACCAGGCTCTTCTGCTGGCTTTGGGGTTTTTGCACAGTGTGATTGGGGTGTAGGAAGGGGAATGGGGGAAGAATGGTGCTGTGCAGCTGGATAATGTGATGGGTTTTTCAGAGCTCTGTCTGTAGGTGAAGTCTGAAGAAGACAGGATGATAACATCTCTCACCCGCAACTGGATGTCTGTTCTGTAGCCTTTCACGTAGAGCGGTGTCATGACAAAGAACAAAGAATTTGCCATAAGAGAACCTGGTTCAAGTCTTGGGTCCACCCCTTAACTAACCATTTTTAACCTGGGCGAGAGACTTAACGTCTTCTGTTAAATGGTAGTAATGATAGTAACTACCTCTCCAGATCATTGTATCATGTGAGGTGATGCTTTGTCAGCTGTCAGTGCTCTATAAAGCTGTAAATTCTAATTCATTGGCTATTCATTAAACTGCTGTTAAATGTTAGGCTCTGTGCTGGAGAATCAGAACTGACAGGCAGGGCAAGCACAACAGCAGTCAGAAAGTGGTGGCAAATGTTGTGATACTAGTGTGCACAAGGAAGCCCTTAACTCAGCCTGGTATCAGAGAAGGCTTCTAGGAGGAGGTGATCCTTGTACTTGTATTAGAGGACAAATAGAAGCCAGAGAGATAAGGACACAGCCTTCAAGAAAAGGGAACAATGTGTGCAAAGATAGCAGGGCACCCCTGGAGCCTGAGTATTCAGGTGAGAGTGGTGAACCATGAGGCAGGGAACAGATAAGGGGCCTTGTTTGCCATGCAGAGAAGTTTAGCCTTTATCCAAAAGGTGATGGGAGCTGTTGGATGATTTTTAAGGCAAGGAATGGCACAGTTTGTAAGTTTAGAGCTATTTACAGGTGGCTGTCTGGAGGATTATAGAAAGTGAATTGGGAATAGGCGGGTGGGTGGGTGCAGTAAGATGATGGTCTTAGGGACAGGTGTAGTCATCCCACTGAGAGTGGCTGGGGGTGGAGAGGCTGGGCTGGCTTGGGGATATAGGAAGTAGAGTTGACTAGTCTTGATGACTGATGGGGAATGAAGGAAAAAGTTAGGATGACTTCCAGCATTTTTAAATAGTGTAACTGTTGGTGTTTTGGAAGGGACAGATTTTCATTGTGCACGACAGTGTTGTTTAGCACCCTGGGCTCCCTGCACACTAAATCCCCACTACCACCATCACCACACACCCGTTGTTGTGATAACAAAAATGTCACTGCCGTTATTTTAAAATGCTTCTGGTTGAAAACCACTAAATGGTGGCGACCTTCACCAAGATGGAGGGATAAAAGAAGAGAAATAGCTTAGGAAGGATGGACAGGATTCCATTTTGGAATATGTTGATTTAATGGTGCCTAGAGGACATCTTGGAAGAAGTGTCCTGTAAGCAGTGGAATATAGGGATCTGGGGCTCAAGAGAGTGTATAGCACTTAAGAGACAGCTTTAGGGGTCATAACCGTGGGAGGGCATGAGCTTTCCCAGGGAAGATATTTAGCCTGAAAAGGCAAGTGGGCAGCAGAACCTTGGGGACTGTCATGTATCTTGTCTGATCTTGTGAGCTGGGGAGGGCTGATAGTATTCTAGGGCTACTTTACAGGGAAGGGGAAAATGAAGCTTGTCAATAGCAAATGATTTTTACAAGTTTCTGTTTTAATCAGTGCTGGCAAATTCTCTCATTGGCCCAGCCAGTGTCCAGATGAGACTAGGGAGAAGATTTTGCCCCTTTAGTTGAGGGCGCTTTTACTGTCTTGCTTTGTGGCCACTGGGACCAAGTGTCTTAATGACCAGAATGTTACTATTACCACCTCCCCTTGGATTTAGAAATCTTTGTGCATTAGTAAATAGGCCTCTTGTGATTTGCTTTTTCCCCTGCAATGGCAGATTTTTCTCTGATGCCCTCTGTATTCTTGGTTCACTGATTAATAGACACTTGAGGAATTGCAGAGAGGTATTTAACATGCATCAGATACCATCACTAGCAGAGAAAAGAAATTCACTGAGCTCTCTCTCTGCTTTCTGCATCCCTCCCTGCTGACACAATTTGATGCTGGGGAATTGAGTCTGGATCTGGAAAGACACAGTATAAATGTGTGATTCAGAGTCAGTGATGTGCAGCTCTCTCCAAAGTAGGAGGAGCTCGGGAGAGGTAGATGGTGCAGTTAAGGATGCTTTGCACTCTCATTTCTGTACATTACCGTCTTCGAAGGTAGGAGTCATTCCAGGTTAAAGATAGCAGCAAGTTCTGGGCTCTAACCTCCAGGTTTCCAGCCAGTGCCCACACCAGAGTGCTGGGACTTCCAGACAGGGATGAGGGGGGCTGGCATTTATTTCCAGAAGATGGAGACCATAATAACAATAGCTTCTTCTATTAAGCCTTTACCCTGTACCAGAATTTTCTTCTTGCCGTGGAAGTGTAAGGAATTGATTCGGCCATGTTGTCTTCATGGGGAACAGTGTAACCTTTAACTCTAATTCTGAAGTCAAAAAGCCTGGGTTTGAATCTTGGCTCTGCCTCTATAGCTGTGTAATCTTACACAAAGCTATTAATTTTTCTCATCTCCAGTTTCTTCATCTGTAAAATGGAGATAATATTAACTGCCTTCTATGACTGTAATAAAGTATAATACCTGCAGAATGCCTGGAATGTAATTATATGATGTGATATGTATATAATATATGCTCACTGACATTACTGTTATGGATATCCCTCTATTATCTTATGTGGTTTTTTTTTTTTTTTTTTTTAAGAGACGGGGTCTCCTTCTGTCACCCAGACTGGAATGCGGTGATATAATCATAGCTCATTGCAGCCTCCAACTCCTGGGCTCAAGTGATCCTCCTGCTGGGAGTACAGATGCACACCACCACACCTGGTTATTTTTAAAAAATTTTCGTGTAGATGGGGTTTCACTATGTCGACCAAGCTGGTCTTGATCCCTTGGCCTCAAGGGATCCTCCTGCCTGGGCCTCCTAAAGTGCTGGGATGACAGATGTGAGCCACCATGCCCTGTACACTTATGTGGTTCTTTATCTCCTCCTCTCCCTCATCCCCAGTTGCGGATATCTGTGGAAGTCTGGCATACTGGCATGGTGGGCTCCCTGTTAGGGATATGGGCAGATAGTAGATTTTTTTAGGGAGAAGGGACCCCCAATAAGAACATTGACCCTTATTGTTCACCTCCTTGATGCCAGATACTATTAATATAAGGTATTTTGCAAAGCTTACACTGCCATTTTGGAGCTGTGATTGGAACCCAGAATCCAAGCCCACACTCTTTCCACTGACTTTGATGCTTCTCTCCTTCCCCCTCCCCTCTCCTGTCTGTCTTTGTGTCCTGCAAAACCAAAAAATAAAGAAATGTTAGAATAAAACTAGAAACATCTATCGGGATATTCCATCTGGGCTCAGTGGTGTGCTCACTGGAAACTCCAGGTACTTGGGGTCCTGTGGGTCAGGTGCTTTCTTCCTGCCATGTTCCTCTAGCTGGGGCTCCCTTCCTGAATGGGCATCACTAGGAAATTGAAGAGGAAACTGGTTTGGGTGGGGAGTTTCCGAAATCATCCCCTTTTGCCCTTTTCTGAAATAAGACAACCAGAGAGAGACCTTCCCTGACTGGATGTCCGGCGTCTTTCCCCCAGCACTGAGGATGGGATGGCCCCTTTCCCTGGGCCAGGGAGGAGCAAAGTTCCTCAGGCCTGTGGCAGCTCCCCCTACCCTGACCCTTTACTGTTGGGCCTCTGGAGTCCCTTAACACCACTGCTAGAAGACCCTTAGAGGGGCAGCTGGGAAAGAGTAGGCTTTGCCAAGCCAGAGGTCTCCAGCAGGGTGGGTTGAGGGTGCTCTGCAACCTGATTCAGGACAGCATTAACACTGTGAGAAGCGGTTGTGGGAGGCTCCTTCCACTGAAATGTGGCTGCACTAGTTTCCCTCTCACCCCACAGATAACTTCATCTTTTCCAAACAAAGACCCTGTGCTTTAATTCCTCGTGGCCATTGCCTGGGCTCTGGGCACCGCTAGCCCTCAGATCTGTGTGCTGATACTTTATAGCACAGTCCTGGTTTATGGAGAAAAGTGCTAAATGTCAAGATTTATGTGGGTCATTCTGTGCTGCACACCTGCAAATGAGCTCATACAGCAGAATTTGTGCATGTTCTTGGTTTTTTCCTTCCATTATCGCTCTGACCTCTAGGCAGCATGGGAAAAGTTACCAGGTATGACCTCCTTGTGGGTGATGCTAGAGAATTACTGCCTCCCCGTCACCACTTTTTCAGCCCCAACGATGTGGAGGTGACACTGAGAGGAAAGTAACATTCAGTTGTAGGGCAGCACCAGGGTGTCAGAGTGGGAAGGGCTCCCTGTGTTCATCATCTCCAACCTTTCCCCATTTCACAGATGAGGTGACTGAGGCCCAGAGAGAGAGAGCCACCTATTTCCTTCCCAGTTGCCTGATATTGGTATTTACCTTGAACAAATTAAATGCCCACAGTAGGGTGCAGAGGAGACATCATGATTCAGGAGATGAGTTTGGCTTCCAACGGGAATCCTAATTCCTTTAGAAATATATGGCCTTGGGCAAATGATTTAACCTCTCTTATGCTTCAGTTCCCTAAGATGATACTACTTCGTACTATTGAAGTAACCATTAGAGATAATACATGCTTACGTCTCAAGCAGTTACAACAGTAGGTATTCAGGAAATGGGGCACTATTATTTTTCATATAGTCTCAGTAGTTTATTAGTGGGTACTGGCCACATTGGGCTATTAGAGTTATGTATCTAGAGGAGAAAGCTTGAAAGGCAGAGCCCTCATAAGTGGGATTAGTGTCCCTGTAAAAGAGGCTCAAGGGAGCTTGTTTGCTCCTTTCACAATGTGAGAACACAGCAAGAAGGTGCCATGTATGAGGAATGTGCCCTCACCAGACACCAAATCTGCCAGCATCTTGATCTTGGACTTCCCAGCCTCCAGAACTGTGAGAAATAAATGTTTGTTGTTTATTTTTTAAATTAACGAATAAAAGAGAAAGCTCAACATAGACATTGTCAGTTTCAGCGTAAGCTTCCTAAGAGAAAGGGCTTAAAGCACCTGAACCAGCCTCACCTGTAGGGCTGTGACCTCTTGCTGCCAGGTTCCTGGGAGCTTGCTGTAAGTTCTCAGCCATTGCTCTGGGCAGGGCCTTGGTTCTGCTCTCCCACCATAGATCTCCTCATGCTTGGGGTCTCTGCATCCCACCCATGTATTTCAGACATCTCTTGACACACATAATTGCCAAATGGTGTGTTTTATGGATTCATAGATTCACAGAGCTGGAGAGGAGCATAAGGTCATCTTGGTTGATTGTATACCTGAGGTTTGCATTCTTTCATTACCAGCATCCTTGCCAGATGGTTTTTTGGCCTGGGCTTGAAAACTTCCACCAACAGGAGGCAGGCGGCCAGTGATGTTCAGAGACCACTCTGTGACATTGTTAACATTCTATTCCTTGAGAAGAACTATGTCTCCCAGTGACCATCCCGGACCTCAGGGAACAAATTGATTCTACTTCTTGATGGTCCTTCAGAGATGAAGACAACAGTGCATACCCTGAGTCTTCCCAGACCACAGAACTCCAGTTCTTTCAGTGATGTGGCTTTCACCCACGAGAGCCCTTCACAGTCCTGGCTTGTCTCTCCTGGGCTTCCTCTTCCTCCAGCGAGGTGCGATTCCCAGAAGTGGACACATATTTGGGTTGGGTCTGATTAGTTCAAAATTGAATGACGTTTTACCTTCCTTGTTTTGGGTTCTATGCTACCATTAAGTGAGACCCAAGGTCCTCGTGGCCCTTGTGACAGCTTTTCCACACTGTCGACTACTCAGGTTTATGGTAAATCAAAGCCACTGAGCTAGTACAGATTCTGTATTGGTGTCCTAGGGCTACCGTAAAAAATTACACAAACTTGGTGGCTTAAAACAACAGAAATTTATTCTGTTACAATTCTGGAGGCCAGAAGTCCAAAATCAAAGGTCAACAGGGTTGGCTCCATTCCATGCCTCTCTCTTTGCTTCTGATGGCTGCCAGCAGTTCTTGGCATTCCGTGGCCTGTAGACGCGTCACTCCAGTGTCTGCTTCTGTCTTTGCTGGGCCTTCTCCCCTGCCTGTGTTCTGTACGCCACTCGAATCCAGACCAACGGTGCTGGATTTCTGTGTGAGGTCTTTTGACTGGACACAGGGATTGCCAGCTCTAAAATGTATTTTTCATGCGTGCTAGTAGAAATTAGTAGAAATTAGTCACTGGGAGCTGGATTTTGTTGAAGGAAGGAAATTAGTTTTAAAACAACATATGATGTTTTTTTCTTAATCCTTGTTTTCCGGAATCTAGTGTTAATTTATGATTCAATAATAACTGTGACCTGGAGTAGTTCCCTTAACCTTCCCAGCCTTCAGTTTCCTCATCTACAGAAGAAAGATTGGATGAGGTGAGCTGAGTCATTTTCAGCCCTAAAACTTTTGATACTGTGACTTCTGGAAAGCCAGGGTTACTCTCTGTGATAAAATAGGTCTCAACTTGGCTTAATAAATGGAGAATTTACAGCTCTTGACTAAGAAGACAGATTATCATTCACCCGTCTGAACATCTGAAAAACTCGGTCCTTTTGTTCATCTTTGGCAGGCTACAGAAACTAAACTGTTAAACACCCCGTCCCTCTTCTTGAGTACTCACCTTGCAGGTATAAACACTATGGGATTGGCATCTAGTTGGCTCTCAAATATTTGTTAAATGAGTGACGGAATATATTGATGTCACATGTCAATGTTGGGGGCAAGTAATGCAGTATCAGGTCTGATCATGTAGTAATTGTGGGCCTTTTAAGATTCCTTCTGAATACCTAGCTGAAGCAATTATTTTTAAAAGACGATGGCAACTCTTTGCAGTTGCTTTCTGGAGCAGTTTCCTTATCTGTGATGTGGGCAGCTGTAGAGGGCTGGACTCCAGGGCTCTAGACACCACAGTAGACTGTACATTTTTCACAGTGGGGGAGGTCTCTGATCTTGTCCCAGGCAGCACGTGGTCAGATGCTTTTCTGTTCCGGGCGCCCCTGCCTGCTATCAGTGGCCCCTTTGGGTGTCCGTCGGGGCTGCATCCACTGGTACCTCTCTTCCTTTGGACTCTTTAGGGACAGCACTGTTGGTGGTGGCTGGTTTGGGGTTTTACCTCTTTAGGAGCCTAGTCAGGCAAGGCTAAAGGGTGAGTCTACTCCACTGTTAGTCGTCAGAAAGACTCTTTTTTTTGAGATAGAGTCTCGTTCTGTTGCCCTGGCTAGAATGCCGTGGTATCAGCCTAGCTCACAGAAACCTCAGACTCCTGGGCTCAAGTGATCCTCCTGCCTCAGCTTCCCGAGTAGCTGGGACTACAGATGTGTGCCACCATGACCAGCTAATTTTTTCTATTTTTAGTAGAGACAGGGTTCTCACTCTTGCTCAGGCTGGTCTCGAACTCCTGACCTTAAGTGATTCTCCTACCTCAGCCTCCCAGAGTGCTAGGATTATAAGTATGAGCCACCGTGCCCAGCCTAGAAAGACTCTTCTAAGATTTTTTTCATGAGAGGGAAAATTTGGGGCCAATTTTTGCCATTTTTCTTTAGTTCTTACTCTTATGCAAGAAATCTTTATTTTTTAAAACAGATCTTCTTCCTGAAATGAAAATCTCTAGAATCAGTGCTCTTGGAACAAGATAGGCATTGTAAACTCAAATGTCCATAGAGACTTAAGAAATAGCAAAAAAGCAGCCTGTGTTTATGCTCTTGAATTGGTTTTTGAAATTGTCTTACTACTGTGGTTTTGTTTGTTCATTTTTTGGAGACAGGGTCTCACTCTGTCACCCAGGCTGGAGAGCAGTGGCATGATCATAGCTTACTGCAGCCTCGAATTCCTGGGTTCAAGTGATCCTCCCACCTTGGCCTCCCAAAATTGTTGGGATTACAGGTATGAGCCACCATGCCTGGCCATACCATTCTGTTTATCTTTCGTTTTCCTAATTTTGGCTGAGATAACGGGTACAAAGAATTTCTCTCTTGTCAGAAAATTAGAAATGTAGTTGTGATGATAGCACTTGGTGTTTGCCCCAGTATTGAGAATTAGTAGGGAATGGTGGGGAGTGCAGTGAAATAAAAGGGTCATTCTCCCTCTCATGGGGGCCCACTGTTGCCACAGTTTTTGTTTTTTACAAGATGAGCTGGATTCTTATATGAAATATTTCTATTTTTAAACTTTGGCTGAATTTTTACAATCTAGGTAGCTCAAATAAAACTAATTTTTGGGACACATTGGTTTGCAGGTCATCAGTTGGGAATCTCTGATACATATCGGGACAGGTTGGCATATAGGGCCATCTCTCTCTCTCAAGGCTGGTCTGGTATGGCGTGGGGGTCCTAGGGGAGCTGTGTGTGGAGGGGGCTGCTTGTGCTCATCCTTGCATATGGATGTGGAGAAGGAGCCCAAGATATGTAAGTTATAGAACAATGTGTGCAATTTTATTCTACTTTGGTAAATTTTTTTCTAAAAAATTTTTTTCTAAGAAAGTCATCTAAAAAGATAAGTGTACAAAATTTTAAATGCATAAAAATTTCATAAATGCAAAACCCAAAAAGGATACACAAGAAACTGGTAAAGGTAGTTGCCTCTGGGATTGACACTGAATTGGAGGTGGGAAAGGGAACTGCTTTTTAGTTTATACCTTTCTGTAACACGTACTGAAATCATTTTTGAAAAGTAAAGTGAACAGAGTTGTTGGGAAGTATAATTTCTATATTAGGAGTATAAACTTTTAGTGCTGAGAATATTGAGGAAGGGAGAAATCAGATGGCCTGGAGTTATCAGGAAGGGCTCCTTGGAAGAGAAGGGGTCTTGAAGGTTAGGCAGAATTCATTAGGGAAGAGGACAGCAGGAGCCAAAGCCTGGGGGTAGGAAAGACAGGGTGACTTAGGGACTGGTGGGCAGTTAAATTTGTCAGGAGCCAAGGGTATATAGGGCAGTGGTGAGAGATAAAGAGGCTTTGGCAGTGAGGAACCATGGAGGGTGTGTGGGCAGGAGATGATGGGACGAGAGCTGTGCTCCAGTGTGATTGATCTGGCAATAAGAATGATGGAATTTGGAGACAAAGCCACAGGGTGATGGCCTCACACGTGGCCCCGCCTGGCTCCCTCGTAGCTGACACTGATCCCTGCCAGGGTGTTTCCTGGTGGATGAGGATTATACCTGTAGATGAATAAGCTCATAGCATTTCCTGTTCCTCCACTCCTGGAAGTGTGGGCCTTGGAAGTTTGCCAACCTCTGCTGGGGCCAATGTGGTTCCTCTACCTGTGAAGCCAGCATGTCTTCCCAGACATTTTGGAGGTTCTATTGGAGCAGTTGGCCATTGGCTGAAGTGTAGCCACTGGGAACAAACCCACACTTTGGAGTTAGGCAGATCCAGGCTTGAATTTTGACCTTGTTACTGACTGGTTATATGGTCTTGGAATGGCCCTTGACTCAATTTCCTCATTTGCAAAATGGAGATAATATAATTTACCTTCTAGGGTTTTGTACCCAGCAAGTAAGAGTGCTTTACTTTTCTCTTCTGTTATGGCACCCACTCTTATTGGGTTGTGTGTATGTGTGTGTGTGTATGTGTATGAATTATATATTATATCTGTTTATGACTATATCATTTTCTTCTATAGGATTGTGTGCTCCTGTTTGCTGGGGGTGATTATGATGTAATCATTGTTTTTCCCCAAAGCACTCAGAGTGCTAAGCACATAGTAGGGATAAATAAAATCAATGTGATTTGTGCTCTTAAACCTAATCCAGTCTTGTAGCAATTGACTTGTGATTGATTAGAATGTGTCTATAGGCTAGAATATATCTCCTCTGTGGTTAAAACAAGTTTTGTCAAAGCAAATGCCCTTGTTAGGGTAATATGGCAGAATGGCTCATGAGTTGTTCGTTTTTTCATTCTGCTATGGCAGATCAAAATTTTGTGGGGCTTGATGTTTATGCAATTTGGGAGGCCCTCTTTAAAAATTACAGAAAGCATGTAAATACTGGTAGGGCCCTTCCTGGGGCCCTGGAGGAGGCTTTTAGAATGAGGGGCCTTAAAGCTTGAGCTTCATTAGTTTCACAGTAAATCATCTCTACTTTAAAGATTTATAGAACACTCACTACAGGCAGTATTAAGAGTTACAAAGGATATGGAGATTTCTAAAAGAGAAAAAATGGTAGTAGATACAAGTTTTAGTAAAACTGTCATCCTAAGGAGATTCAGAACAAAATCGCCTGTATTTTTTTTTTCACTCAACAAATATTTATTGAGGACCTATTATGTGCCAGGCACTATGCTAAGCACTGGAACATAGCTGTGAAAAGAGTAGTCTCTGCCCCATGGAGCTTATATTCAAGTGGTCACCTGCATCCCGACTTACGGGCCTGCACAAGTTGCAATGAAAAGAGCCACAGTATCGATCTGTGAGTTTGGTGCCTTGGTTTCCCTTTCTAACCCCTCAGCCCTTTTCCTTTCCAGGCCTATTCTGGGAGTGAGAGCCTCATGGTTGAATTGGTACTGAGAGACTCTTAGCCATCACAGGCAGTGATGAAAGAATCATGGATTACCAGGGGGACTGGGTATGGTGACTCATAACTGCTCAACCCCTTCCCTGCCCTGACTGGTGTGAAATATTGATAAGGAGCCATTGTTTCTCCACCAAAGATAGGCTCTGCTTTGGGGCTGATTTCAGCCCAGCGTGGCAGGACAAAACTGCATGAGCAATTCATTCTGTGTCCAGAGCTAGCAAGTAGAGGTGTTTCTTATGTCCTGGTTCTAGGGGGGAAGCTGACCCCATGGTCTTAAAGAACAGAAGAAGTAGGTAGTACCTGTCTGGCTGTTTACCCCAGCTACTGCTTCCCTTGGCCACACAGCAGGGCGGTGACTCAGAGCTGGAACTATGTTCCTGCCTGGTTGCCAGATTTTGCGTGGGGGTGGAGAGGAAGGAGAATGAATGAGCAGGAGCAAGTGGCTGCTGGATTTGTAACACCTTGGGAGGCAGCTGTTCAAGAACTGAAACTGAGACAGAGCAGGCAGGCTGAGAGCTTCCCTCTCTGTGTGACCCAAACAGATTTCTTAAGGCTGTGGCCCGGGAAGACACAACTGTGAACATGGAGCTCAAAGACAGAATGAGTGTGTCAGCTGCCTTTTCCAGCAGGAACGAGTGAGCAGGTTAGTCCTGTACTGGTTTCCTAGGGATTCAATTTGCTGCGATGTATTCTGATTGATGAAAGCCAAGTAATGACTGAGAGAAAGGAAGTTTTCGATGGTTGGGAGCGCCTACAGTTAAATAAAAGACAATGACAATCCAATTTAATTGGGCGTAAGTAGGACAAAAGTATCATTAACTACAGGTTCTCCCTGATGCTATTACAAAGACTATTTCGTTGGCAAGCGAGATCAGGTAGGACAACTGTTCTGCCTCCGTTCTTTTGCATTTTCAATTATGTATAGTGTTGTTAAATTTCAGTCTACAGCTCTGTGGATGGAAGCAGTTTGAGATGAACCTCAGTGTCTTAAAATGTTACAGCTGGAAGGAAGATCCTTAAAACATCTCCTGGTCCAGCCTTCTCATTTTACAGTTGAGGAACCTGACTTACTTAAGTACATTAACCAGAAACATAAAACTGGGTGTTCTGAGGTTGAAAATGTTTCCCGTGACATTTGAAAACTTGTGTAGAATATGGTGAACCTGGCCCAGACCAGCCTACTGGGGAGGTGGTGGTTCTTGGGCTGCCCTTTCCGAACCATGGGGCTTGACCCTGTGGGGGATAAAAGTGTCGCTGAAGGAAGGCGCCTGGTGATCTTAAACTACTTTGCCTGGCAGGCGAGTTCTTTAAATAGAAATTTAAACAGGAGGCTGGGTGCTGTGCCTTAACTCAAAGGGAAGAAAGTGTGTTCTTGAGTTTCTGTCCTGTGGCAGGCTAATCATGCTGCAGTTTGCAACATGCAAAAAGGCAAAACAACTCTATCGGAGTGCAGGTTTAGAGTCAGCAAAAGAAAAATAAAGCAGGCACTGAAGGTTGAAGTGTCTACAGTGGACTGGGCACTTTATCGGTACTCTTAACAACCTTGCAGGGTTGGAATTAATCTTCCTTTTTTAACAGATAAACTCAGAAAAGTCACTAACTCCTTCAAGGTCATGCACTACCAGCGTGTGGCTGAGTTGGGATTTGAATTCCAGTCTGTGCAACCCTGATGTGCCTGGAGTTCATGCAGTCTTCATGTGGGCTTTCTAGATGGAGAGTTTAACGCCCTCGTTTTACAGATGAGGAAACTGAGGCCCAGGGTGGTTGAATAGTTGCTGGGGCGGTGGAGCTGGTGTAGTAACAAAGCTGGTACTTGGCTCCTATTACATTGTTTCTCTGCCAACTTCCTTTAAAAAAAAAAAAATTAGGGGAGGGCTCTCCAGGTTTGACTTCCTCATTCTATCGGGAACATGGCTTTAATCTTTTCATGGTTATATCCTGAGAAGCCAAAATTCAAACTTTCTGTTCACCAAGTAGCAACCCTAAGTCCTTGGGCTCCGTGTGGAGACTGAGGAAGCAGACAGGTTTGCAGTGTGGGTTACTGGGTCAGAAGGGGTGCTTTACAAAATGAGTTGGCCACTGAGTGTATGTGAAAACCTCTGGAGAATCTAATGAAATGTAGAGCTTGTCCATGCTAGAAGTCTTCAGTCTGTTAAAGCCAGGGTTTGCAGAGGACAGACTTCCCTCTTTGCAAGGTGTGAGAGCTTTACGTTTGCTTAGTTAATTTCGTGACTCCCTCATGCCCAGCTGTTTCTGTGCCAGGCTCTGCATCTCTTGGCACCTTTCTGCAAGGGGCACAGTTACTGACTGCCCTGTGGGTGGTGGGTCTGGGGTTTGACTGGCTTTCCATGTCACTGCCCACTTTGGTATGGAGTGTGTGCCAGATGTGGGCAGTGTGGGGTGGAGAAGGCCTGGCGCTGCTCTGTGCCACTCTGTTCTCCCAGCCCTGGTATAGGATCCTTCCTCAGGGCCCACAGGCCCCTGCCTCCCCCACTCTCTGGGAGCTCTGTCATGCATTGAGCTGCTGAAATCAGAAGATAAGATGGGTTCTGCACGGCGTCTCCCTGAAGGCGACGTGTGTTTGTGCTCAGGCTGTTGAGGTAAAGGAATTCAAGTGTCTACTCCATGGGTATTTCTGTTTCTTTGCTATCGGAGATACAGGAAAAATAAGTGAATGACTACTCCCTGCCCTCCAGGAACTTAGGATCTCACTTTAAGGGAGGGGAGAGGGAGAGGAGAATAAACACACATGAAATAAGTAGAGAGCAGTACTAGAAAGTGTTTAATCAGTCACCAAATTGTAGGTTTCACACCAAACACACTCTCAGTTCACACAAGGGAGACGCAGGTGATGTTTGTATTATCCTCCTGTGTGTTTTTAATCACACAGTAATTTCCTCTAGGCTGTTTGCATTCTATTCTTTGATTCTCTTTGTCGAGTGTATTAACCCTCCTTTGCAGGGATGTGGGGGAAGTTGCAGGGGAGGGCTAATTTCTCCAAATTATATTGTAACACAGTTCGGGGAGCTGCAAGAATGAAGTGTTCTTGGCATGTTGGTGTCTCACTCTTCCTTCCTCTGGCAGTAAGAATAGAAGCCAACTGCCTTCTGAGAGGTGGAGACTGTTAGGTTGTTGTCTCTGTTACCTGAGTCTAGATTTCTGTAAGATTAGCTAGCTCATTTAGAGGCATATCCTCACTTTAAGGTAGGAGTCTCCTTAGTCCTGTCTCCTTCCTTCATTCAGCAAATATTTTTTGAGCACCTCCTATGTGCCAGGCATTGCTATAGGCTGATTCTGTAGTAAAAGGACAGGTTAAGGGCCTTGCTATCATGGAATATACTGGCTAGTCAGGAAGACTGACAAAAATCAAACACACAAGTAAGGAAAATAACAGGTAGTAATAATTAAAATAGAGTGATGTGTTGCGAAGTGACCGGGAGCTATGGTAGTGGGTGGTTGGGAAGGGCTCCGAGATGGTGATAATTCTGCTGAGGTGTGAATGACAAGGAACCAGCTGTGAGAATAGGGGGGAAAGAGCATCCAGGCTGAGAAGCTGGCTAGTACAAAGGATGTCTAATAGTAGAGAGCTTGATGTTCAAGGAACACAAAGGAGGCCAGTGTGTCTGGGCCAGAATGGGCAAGGGGAAGAATGGTGCAGATGAGGATGGAACCAGTCAGGGGCAAGGCATCTAGGATTTTGTAGGCCAAGGTAAGGAGATTATTTTTATTCTGTGTGTAATACAGAGATGTTGTAGGTTGAGTGGAGGAGTGTGACATGATCTAACTTCTTTTAAAAGATCCATCAGGCTTTCGGTGAGTAGAATGGCTGGCACAGAGGCCAAGGTGGAAGCCGAAAGAGCAGTTAGTTTGGCCCTGAATCAAGGCCAACAGTTTGCTGAAGCTGTTGGTTTCAAACAGGAGCCTAAAGAATTACCTTTCTATGGTCTGTTGGCCATTTCAGAACTTTGGAAATGTAATGGTCAATTCATTAGAAAGAAACATCTGAGTCATTGGCAGTAGATGTAGTCTTAATACCGGGGTTCCAAAATATCCATGAAATATTTATATTTATCTCGAGATCCCTGATTTTAAGTTATTCGTTAGAATTGTAATGTTGTTAAATCTTAATTATAATCCCCCCAAATTACTGTGCGTTTTCAGCCAAAATAAAAGGATGATTCTACACTATGAAAAAAAAAAAGAGCAGTTAGAAGGCTGTCGTAGTATTTAGTCAAGAGATGAGTAGGGTGCCTGATGTAGAGACGGAGAGAAGTGGATGAATTCGGAGTGTGTTTTGTAGATAGAGGCAGCAGGACTTGCCTCTGTGTGCCTCACATATTATACGTGGAGGTTAAGATAAAGGAATAGAGGGTGACCCCAAGGTTTTTGCATAGTGATGCTGTTAATGGAAATAGGGAAGCCTGGAGGAGTGCTGGGTTTGGGGAGAAGGAGGCTCATTCTGTTCTTGCCCTGTTAAAATTTAGATGTCTGGTAGTCATTGCTATAGTCAAAGCACAGTCAGGTTCAACAAACATTAACTGAGTACCTTCTGGATGCCAGGCATTTTACAAGGCTCTTTCATATATGCTCCCTCAGTTTATCCTCACAACAGCCTTTCAGAGGGACATTTTTATCCCCTATTTGCAAATGGAAGAACTGAGGGTCAGTGAGGTGCTCGCTCTGGTTTGAACCCAGATTTTCTGACCCCAGGGCTCTGTGCTGACATGTTGCCCGGGGCAGATGTTGAAGGAGGCTGATTAGTGCTGTGTGACTGAGAGCTTCCACTTGCAGAGAGGTTGGGGACCATTCATTGGCTCATCAAGGCCTGATTCTCATGCTTCTAGAGGAAAAGATGGTCAGAGGAATGCTCATGTGCAGTGAGCTATTATAAATCTTGACATTGTCAAAATAGTGCAAGCTCAAAAGACCATTTCAATAAGGATCTCCTCCCCTTAGAGACGCCACATTAACAGTCTTGACACTTTGCACTAAAAGAGCAGTTTTAGGAAAGTGTTAAGTAAAATAAACCAAAAGGAGCTTAAGAAATGTGGAGGAAATGTGGAGATGTGGTTTCAACTCCTGATTGCTATTGTTGGACCCGAATGAGAAGAGGAGAGATGATTTCTTGTGTTCTTCGAGTTTTAATTTCTAGTTTGGGGACCTAACTAGGAGCTTTAGTAGGTTATCCAGAATCCTTGATTTTCTTGACACACGAAGATAGTAAGTGCCTTAGCAAGCCTGGAGGCAGTGCTGAATGTGGCTTTAGGCCTGCAGGGTGACTCTTTCACAGTGTTCTGGGAGCCACACTGGGGAGCCAGAAGGTTCAGGGAGGCAGATACTGCTGAGCATAACAATGAGAAGAGAAGATCCTTGATGGAGTCCCTCCTCAGGCTTTTAGGCAGCATACTTTTCTTACATTTTAAGCTTTTTCTTCTCTTGTTTATAGCATGGGCGGGATAAGAGGTAGTGCTGACGGAGCAGATTGGTCACACTCTCAGCATACCAATATCACCACTATCGGAAAATCAGATTCATCAGGGTGCTCTGACCTCCACTGTTGAGTGTCATTCACACAACTCCAGAACTTCCTGCCATCCCCAAAAAATTGCTGTGCTAAGTAATTGTAACCTTTATGTTTAACCAACCGGAGTCACTGTTCACATTATAGACAAAACCCATAGGAACAGAAAATCTTGCAAAAACATTGTAAGAAACTATAGGACCCATTTACATTTTGACTAGCCTCATCTGTGATTGTAGCCAGGCTCTTTCTTAGATCAAGCTCAAATTGGTCTCCATTTCTTCCTGGTCCTCACTTTACTCTATCAAGTCTTTTGTGTTTGCTGTCAGACTTCCTGTAGGGCCTAACCTAAGTCCTTCTGGGCTTGGGCCTGGAGCTTGTGAAGACATGCTTATTTATGTGGATGGTTCCTGGTGGCCCGCCTCCACGGGGCTCATCCTGCCCTGCCATCTTCCATCTGTGCTCCCTGGTCCTCTCCCAGGTGAGATTGGCTGCCATTCAGCTTTGAGGAGCTACTTCTGGGAGGAAGAATAGGATTTGAAAATGAAGGCTAGAGTATGCTTACCTCATTTGCCAAATTACTTTGTTGGTAGCCTGAAGAGAAACAGAAGCCCTTGTGAGGAAGAGAGTTTTTGTGCTCCCTTGAAACGAGCCACTTGGCTCCCAGCCGGGCCGTCTCTGAACTACCAAGGAGCAAGGTGGCAATTCAGGTTTAAGAACAGGTCTTTCAGGGGATGTGTCTGTGCCTGCTAAATGCTTCTTGAGACAGAGTGATAGGACATGAGCCTCTTCGTGGGTTTTAGAATCAGGAAATGGAGCAGACTGGGGGCTTTTGGATTGAGGGTCAGGGACAGCAAATAAAGCTAGAGGACTTTGAGATCTCCAAATGGGTCTGGGGAACCTGTGTTTAATTGGCAGCCCTTGCTTGGTAAGGGTGAGCCTGGCTAGTGGAAAGAGACCAGAAGCGTGGTGGTGTTCATGGAACACAGGAGTGGACTGCAGTTGTGGGTAAATAGTTACTCCTTTTGGGCCTCACTTTCCTTACTTGTAGCCTGGTATGATGACACATAACCTGCCCTACTGGGTATTTGAGAAGATTGAATGGAATAGCCCAGGGACCTAACTCATGTCCCTTTGCTCAAAGAACGAGAAGCTCTGCTATTAGCAAAGCTGCATTTGTTTGATCAGAAATGATCAGATTTTAAGACCTCAGTATTCAAGAGGCATTACTCTGGTTCATCTCTTTCCTTAATGTATTTTTTTTTTTTAATAATTTAGTGTTCCAATAACATCTCATAACCTGGAACCTCAGTTTCCTTATATGTAACATGGGGATCTGCCCTACTTTCCTCAGTGGGTAGTTGGGAGGGTAGAGTAAGATGTGAATGTGAGCACATCTAAAGCTCCATGTAGATGCAGGAGATGGTGGTGACGATACTGTGGCCGAAAACTTTTTTGGCAAAGAAGGCAGCATACGTATTAGGGAAGAAAGTCTGGGGAGCTGCCTCTAGATCTGAGCAAATGACACCTATTTTTTGTTGAATTTTAAAATTTATTTCCTTCTAATGTTGGAATGTAAAATTCATCTTAGTGCCTACACTTTCAGTTCAAGATTCATTTACTCAAGACTCTAGGTTTATTTAAGCTGGTGTAGGTTGTGGGTGGGGAGCCCTGGAGTTGCTGTTAAGGTTGTGCTGGCTGCTGGACCTGCTCCAGGTACATAGGAGAGTCTCTTTGCTCTTATCTGCCAGAGATCTACCAACTGATCGTGTGGTATGACCAAAAGCTATTTGGGGGCTACTGGGTGTCACACAAGTGTAGCCATTCAGAACTTTGGCCCTGGGCACAAGGAGAAGGAGGGAGGTAGGGAGAGGGAGTTGTAGCAGACGGTGCTGTTTTCCTGATGCCTTGTCTTTAGGGGTTTTTGATCATGGCCAGGAGGCTGCCAGCCCAAAGACTCCTAAGGGGAGGTGCACAGCAGGTTATCATACAAAGAACATAGAAATAGAAGACCTGGATTCATGTCACAGCCTTTTCACTTATTGACAAAATTATCTTGTGCAAATCACTTAACCTCTCCAAGCCCAGTTTCCTCATTCATAAAATGGGGGTTGATGATATAAATAGCCCAGATGTGTAAAAAAATGCTTTGTAGACTGTAAAGCCCTTTAGAGGCAATAGTGGATAGTGGTGTTATTGCTTTATTGTTTGTTATTCCATTATAGGCAGGGCATTTTTTTTTTTTTTTGATCCAGGTGGAAATGAGGCAGGCTTACATTAGAGTCTGCATTTTCAAATTCCCTGGTGAGTGGAGATGACTGTCTAGAAGGAGCTGGGTTGTAAATAAAGCCTAACCCTTGAATGTGGTGCAAGGATTTCTTAAACAGGTGTTCAGAAGAGCTGCTTTTGTTTTTCATCCTTGTCTTAGGTGCTCATGGCTTAACTTTGTTTTTTGGGGAAGACCAGGCTGCTGCCTGCCTGCCAGATGAGGTCATAGGATTCTACATGCTCGCCTGGGACCAGGAGCTGGGAATTCAGAGGCTGGCTGTGGTTGGGAAGGGAGAGGGTGTGGTGGGGTGGTGCACAGTTGTATCGCCAGGAAACAGCCAGGCCTGATAGCTCTGCCTGCTTCACCTTTGGCTTGTTAGGATTCGGGCTGCTCTAACCCTCAGTGCCCAGCCTACCCCAGACACCAGGCACAGAAGGCCCTGACCAGGGCTTGGGACAGAGTAAGAAAAACTTTGCAGGCTTAGAGAGTTTTTGTTTTTTAACCTTTGTGCTATGCTGATTTAGACATCTGCAGGGAGGCTCAGGTTTGGAGATGGGGCTGTCTTAACATTACCAAACCAACAGTGAAAGCATTTTAAGCGTTTGTGTTAGGAACCTTAAAAAATGACCATGCCCTTTGATTCAGTAATTTTGCCTCTGGGACTTTAACCCAAGGAAATACTTTGAATTGCAGAAAAAGCCTATACTCAAAAGATACATTGATTATAATAGTGGGAGGAGGGTACCTGCGTTAGAAAAATATAAATCTTTATAGAGTATAAGCACCATGAAGTTAGGACTTTTTTATTCACTTTGTATCTCTACCACCTAAAGCAGTACCTAGCACATGGGTGCCCAGTAGACAGTTTTTAAACAATTGTATGGATAAAAACTTACATCCATATGATAAGACTATTATTCAGCTATTTTAAATGAAGAAGTCTTAATAACATTTTCTATGTTAATAGAATGTGGAAAAGCAGGATATAGATTTTTATCTACAGTAAAATCACAATCATCTTTTTAAATAGAAGGAAAAAAGCTTGGAAGGAGAAAATACCCAGGTATATCTCTATATGGTGAGATCATGGGTGACTTTCTATATTTTCTAAAATGTCTAAAATGACTATGATTTTGAAGAAATTTTAAATAAATCATATTCTTTTATAATAAAAAGATCAGTTTATTTGTGGAGGAAACCAGCAGTCTCCAGAGCCAGCTCCTCCTTCTTTTCAAAGAAGCAGGTAACTTATGTCAGTGCACAAAACACCTACACACTTTGCTTGTGTCTGTCAGCTTGGCATGGAAGTGGATCCCTCCGCACTTCAAAAGGGCCATAGAAACTTTACAGTGTTGAAATTGTGCAGGTCATGTTGCAGCGACATGCCCATGCATTTATATCTCGTCATGGAAGTGAAGACATTTTGTAGTGGGGAGAAGAATTTTAAGAAGAAAATTTTCTGGGTAGGTGGTTAATTCTTAGAATTCTTTCATTGCCTCATGGTTTTGAGAAGCTGTCAAAAGTGTCGTCTGATTTCCTTCATTCTTGTTTTCGCTCGTGCTGTCTTAAAGTAACTTTTTGTTTAACGTTTCAGTTTGTTGGCATAAGTACTTCATGGAATGTCTCTCCAAGATGCATTGTTCTCTTGGAGCCAAGACTTCCTTAGAATTAAAATCCCTGCCTCTTAGGTGGGCTTTGGCACCTGAGCTGGAAATTCTTGGCTTTTCTATGTGGTAGGGTTCTGACAGATTAAGTGTGTCTTGGAGGAAAGGCCCACTTACTTCCTCACTCTGTGAGGAATCTTCGATGACCAGGGTCCCCAGACATTGCTGGTCTGTTGTGTCTGTACTCTTTCCATTCACGTGACTTCTCATTCATCATCTCTCTTTCTCTTTAGCCATAACCAGCAGACCACAGCATTCAGGCATCCTGTGACGGGGCAGTTTTCTCCGGAAAATAGTGAATTCATTCTTCAAGAAGAGTAAGTATTTTTATATATTCTCCTGATCTGGGCAGAGTTTGGGAGCTTAAAGGCATTTGCTCAAAACAAAACTTGCTGGACTATTTTTTCTCTCAGAGGGGCTTGGAGTGGGTTGGTTGCTTCAAAGTGAAATACAAGAAGAATTTTATTTTCTAATCTCCAGACTACTCTTAGTGGGAACATGTGGAAGAGGAGAGATAATGTAGGGATGTACTGTGGTGGGTATTGTCAGAGTCCCTTAAAAGTTCCCTTTTCTGGCCGGGCACGGTGGCTCATGCCTGTAATCCTAGTACTCTGGGAGGCCGAGGCAGGCAGGCTGTTTGAGCACAGGAGTTTGAGACCAGCCTGAGCAAGAGTGAGACCTTGTTTCTACTAAAAATAGAAAGAAATTGGCCAAACAACTAAAAATAGAAAAAATTAGCTGGGCATGGTGGTATGTGCCTGTAGTCCCAGCTACCTGGGAGGCTGAGGCAGGAGGATCACTTGAGCCCAGGAGTTTGAGGTTGCTGTGAGCTAGGCTGATGCCATGGCACTCTAGCCCGGGCAACAGAGTGAGACTCTGTCTCAAAAAAAAAAAAAAAAAAGTTCCCTTTTCCCTGAGTGAATCCTTTCCCTTGATGCATCTTCTAACACATGAGCTGTGCTCTGAGAGGACCCACTCATCTGCATGAAAATGCAACTTTAGATAAGCTGGGAAAGGGTGCATGCCTGTAATCCCCGCTGCTTGAGAGGCTGAGGTGCAAGGATGGATTGAGCCCAGAAGTTCAAGGCTAACAAGACCCCATCACTTAAAAAAATATATGCACACACAGACACACACACACACAAACAGCTTCAGACTGAGCTGAACCAGCCTTCCAGGAAATCCTCAAATAAGAGTCCAAAGCCAGGGCTTAGAAGAGAGGAGAGCTGGTAATACCTATTGTCCCTGAACATTCTGAGTTCTTTCTGTTTTCTTTTCCTAACTCGGGGACTTTCCTCCTTCTCAGCTCAGTTTCAGCAGGGTCTCTTGGATACCCAGTGGTGGGTTCTACCACCCAGGGCTTGTCTACCTAAAAATACATGTATAGCTCATATAGGATATGTTCTTTTCCAAGAAATGTGCACAAGTGTCTCTGTCCCCTCCTGCTCATCTGCAATAGTTTTGTTTGAAGAAAATATTTTGGGGCGAAGCTAATAAAGGGATGTTAGCTTTAAGTATTTTTTTCTTCTTCAAATCCTTCTTTGTCTGTTTAGTTACTTAGACCAAATAGGATCTTAAAATACTAGTATTTATATTTTTACAGCATTTCTCTCCCTCAGTACTTACACCTTTAAACTTTTCATAATGGAAAGTTTAAACATACACAAATGTAGAGAGGGCTGTGTATAAATTCAATGTACTCATTGCCTATCTTCAGCAATTTCCAAAACATGGCTAATTTTATTCCATCTATACCCTCCCCCTCATCCCCTGGATTATTTTGAGGCAAATTCCAAACATATCATTACACCTCTATGGCATTTTCAGCTTAGAATCATTATCCTACAGAACTTTTAAAACTGGAAATCTATAATTATAGTAAAAACTGACATTCCTTCTGTGTTTGCTCTGTGCTAGAGGCTTTACATGCATATCTAATTTGATACAATAATCCTGAGAGGTAGACCATCATCACCATTTTAGAGATGAAGAAACTGAGACTCAAACAAAGTACAGTCACTTGCCCAAAGTTACATGTCTAGAAACAGAGAGCCAGGGTGCCATCCCAGGTGAGCCAGGCTTCAAGGTCTGTGCTGCCTTTTTGTGGTGTTCCTTTAGTCAAGTCCAGTCCCTGCCGTAGTCAGAGGCAGCATGCTAAGTTATTTTGGTGCTCATGGTCCATGGGACATGACTGCCAGAGTCTGGGGTTGAGGATCTGACTTTGGAAGCATTAATACTATTAATAGCAGAGAAAGAGTGAGTGGAAGGTAAAGATTGTCTTGTCTCTCAGGTTGAAAAAGAACTGTTGTCAAAACAGAGCAGGAAGCTGGGCGTGGTGGCTCATACCTGTAATCCTAGCACTCTGGGAAGCCCAGGTGGGAGGATTGCTTGAGGTCAGGAGTTTGAGACCATTCTGAACAAGAGTGAGACCCCCGTCTCTACTAAAAATAGAAAAATTAGCCGGATGTGGTGGCACATGCCTGTAGTCCTAGCTACTCGGGAGGCTGAGGCAGGAGGATTACTTGAGCCCAGGAGTTTGAGGTTGCTGTGAGTTAGGCAGATGCCACAGCACTCTAGCCTGGGTAACAGAGTGAGACTCTGTCTCAAAAAAAAAACAAAAAAAAAAAACAACCCACAAAAAACCAAAACAGAGCAGGAATGTGGATTCACCAAATTCCTAGTCAGATTGAATGTGTTTATAGAATCCTGAAGGTCAGAAGCTCTTGGAAGGAGCTGGAATCATTGAGTTCAGTCCTCTTCTTTAGGCTCTTGGGCATCCTGGCGACATGGGAACCTGCCATTATTAAGGTCTAGATGGAGATCCATCAGAACCCTTAGCTTTGGAAGTTACCAACTTCAGTAGGAGCCACTAGAAAATGCAGACTTCCCGTCACTAAACACTCTGTCACATACACTTCCTTTTCTTCTCATTCTTAACAGAAGACTTTGTCCCCTGACCAATTCTGAGAAGGTAGCCTCTTTTCTCATACCAAAATACCTCTGTAATTAATCTCATTTGCATCCAGTTTCCAAGGAAACGATGTTCCTTCTTTTCAAGGGTGACTTTTCCCCTCTAGATCCCATTTCCTGGATGTCATAGGGGTATCTACTTGTCTCAGGTGGTGGATGGCACTGGGTGACCAGACATTCCTTGCAACAGACAGAATGTGCTTTAGGCATTGAGAGGAAGGGAGGATTCCTATGAACTGTATATTCCTATGATGGGATGATTCCTGCATTTATTCGTTAAATGTCTAGTAAGTGCCTACACTGTGTCTGGGGCTGTGTTGGACTTTACAGGTCCAGCAGCCAGCCAGGCAGATGTGGTCCTGGTGGTGAGGAGCTCACGGTTGAGTAGGGAAGATAGATGATGAAACAAGAGATCACAAATAAGAAATGTCCATGATGGAGGAAACACAGGGTTCAATGGGAGTTGATGAAGAGGACTCCAACCTGGCTTAGGGACCATGGAAGGCCTCCCCATCCTGGGAAGGGATGTGGTTTAAAAAGACACCTGTCCAATCAAGGTGAACACCCTGGGCAAAGACCTAGAGGGTAAGCCTGAGGGATCTACAGCAGTTGCGTTAGAGTGGGAAATGAAGAGCACTGGGTGGATTCTGGAGATACCTGGGAGGTAAAACTGACAGGACTTGGTGACTAATCAACTGTAGTGGGGGTGAGAGAATGGGAAGGGTTTCCTGAAGAGCGGCCCTAAACTAGAGGAAGAGGGAGGATTTAGATAAAGGAAGATGTTAATGACCATGTGCACATGCACATGTTGGGGTGTCGTTTGCAGCTGAGGGGAGCGTGACTGGCCTTGGTGGGGTCAGAGGGCAACAAGACTGAGTTGTAGTAGAGGTTTATCAAGGGGGTGTGTGGAGATAAGTTTGGAGAGGGAGGCTGCAGCCAATTACCTAATTTGCTTCCTCCTGAAATACACCCAGATTTACCTCCTGGGGAAGCTCTGGAGGGGGAGGCGTGATTTCCCCTCTCAGAAACCATTTTTTTTTAAGTATGCAAATGAACGAGATTCCTGTTTTGTTCCCTTAGAGGAGCTTAATTTTAAAAGTTGTGTAGTGTGTTATGTGGTGAGGAAAAAAGGCTGGGATGACCATAGGTGTCCCTACACATCACCTCTCAGACTGATGTCTCTGGTAGAAAAAGGAAAGCTGGCTCTCTTCGTCTCCTTCCCCAAAGAGGGTCCGTGAAGGCCAAACACTGGAGAGTTGTAACTACATTGATGATTCCTTGCCAGAGCCTTCACCCAAGTTTCTTAGAGCTAATCCTTCTAGAGCAGTAGACACACGTCGAAGCGTGTGTCTCAGATCAGCATCAACTGGGAACTTGTTAGAAATGCAAATTCTCAGGCCCCACCCCAGACCTTCTGAATCAGAGACTCTGGGCCCAGTAATCTGTATTTTAACAAGATTTCCAGGTGATTTTGATCAGGTGGTTTGGGAAGCACCAATTTTAGACAACTTGCTGTTCCCATCCCTCCCAAATTACTCTCAAGTTCTTCTCTTCACCTTTACGTGTCCTCTAGACACCTGTTATTCTCAGAGCTACAGTGACAATCTTAGGTAGATTTTAGTCAAATAATAGTTCTTTCTTCTATGAGAAGAAAAAAAAAATTTTTTTAAAAGCCCATCTCCATGGTGACTTCTCTTGGGGCATTGTTGGTGTGAACAAGTACATCTCCCCCACTGTTGGCAGGCAGAACTCACCTGAACTGCTTGGAATAACCGGTGCATGCTCACCGAAAGATGCTTTCCCATTTTACAGATTAGAGGCATGGAGAAGAGAAATAGCTATGCTCTGATGGGGCCAGAGGACAGGGGCACCGAGTGTTCTTCCTCCCCTGTCAGCAATACGGAGTCAGTTGGGATAGGCTAGGGTCTGCTGTGGCAACAACAAACAAATCTCAGTGATTCAGAACAACATAGGTTGATTTCTCACTTTCACTTCATGTCCATCACAGGTCAATTGAGGGCATCTGTACTGAGGGAGTCTTCATTTCTCTGCTTTCACAAAAGCAAGAAAAAGGGAGCTTGGTGAATTGTGCACTGGCTCTTCCACTCACATTTCATTGACTAAAGGAAGTCAAGGGACTACTTCTGACTTTAAGGGGAGCAGGGAAGTGCATAGCTACTGTGTACCTGGGGAGAGTATCAGAAATATTTGTTGGACAGCACCAATGATTACACTTAATCCACAGTCCAGATTTATGAAGGGGAGCAGGACATTTTGAGTCTGTCACTAACAAGCTTCTTTTTCTGCATGACTAGAGTACTTGTTTTCTCATTTCACCTTATTGTTACGCTACCTAATTCTTTGTTAGAACCATGGAGGGGAATGGGCATAAGTCATGGGTTCTGTAGCCTTATCTCCCCAGGGAGCACCCCTCACCCCCAAGCCAACAGGAAGTGCCTCATGGGAAAGCTAATATAAGCTCAGGCTGTATGAATAAAAGTCCAATGCATAGAGAAAGGGGGAGAATAATTCTGGTATATCATGTGTTTGTGAATTACTTCATTCATTCATTCATTCAAGATGAGTTTATGAAGCACCAAGGACATGCCAAGCTCCAAACACGGTGTTCTGGATACTGAATTTTAAGAGGGCTATTGAGCAATTGAGATTCCCCTGAGGAGGGGAACCATTATGGTGAAGGATCTGGAACCCCCTGTCCTTTGACCTATTGTGATTAATCTGCAGGAGAGAAGATGAAGGAGGATGTGGCAAAAGTCTTCAAGAAGGGCTTGCAGGTGAAAGTGGGGTGCATTTATCATGTGGTTGCTTACGGCAGGTGTCAGATCAAAGACTAAAAGTCATAGTCAAGCAAATTTCAACCCAGCCTATAATTTTCTAGGAAAGACACTTTCTAAGCATCCCTTATTTCAGGATCCAGAATTTCATCTTTAACATTAAACGAAGCAATCTACCTCCTAAAATTAGAGTTGGCTTTTAAAATTATAATAGTATTACTATTATTAATTTTATAGCTAACACTTAGAGGAATTAATTAGCAGGTACTTTTCTAAGTGCATTACCTATATTAATTTAATTTTCACAGCAGTCCTATGAGGAAGATACCATTTTTATCATGGATACTAAGGCACAGAGAAGTTAAGAGTCTTGTCAAAGGTCACAAATCTAGTAAGTGACAGAGTCAGAATTTGAATCCAAGCAGTCTGGCCCTAGATGCGGTGCTTCTAAACACTATGCCATACTGCCTCTCATTTCAGAGGTCTTCAGGGGACAATCCTCTTCCTTGGCCCTACTCAATGTGCTGACAGAGTAGGCTACTTCTGCTGCATAGAGATTTTAATCGTATTTGTATTTGCAGTAATAAAGTTTGATTTGTAATAACTTCACACTTGCAAGATGCCAAGCCTCCTCCATGGTCTTTTCTCCAGAAAGTGTTTTCAAACCTTTTATTATAGGGCCTAATTTCTAGTGATTGGATCATTTAGCTCTTTTTCTTAAGCCTCTTTCCTGATTCTCAGTGACTTTCTTGAATTGTGAGCTTGAAGCCAGACCCTTTGTGGCCAAAAGGGCCACACACAGGGGCCCTCCTAAAAGGGTAGTCCTTGGCACAGGGTACTTCCCAGACTGTGGTTTGGTGTTTAGTGCTCACGCACGGGAGTGTTTTCTCTACAGTGCTGGGCTGCCCAGGAAGCCGCTGACAAACGCCTCTGCAGCTCTCGGGGAAGAGGAGGGAAGCATTCCCGAGCAGTGACGCTGGCAGCTGACTGACAGCAGGCTGTGTACACCGATCCCCAGGCTCTGCCAAGCATTTGATGTTGAGGTGGGGCCTAGGGTTGAGAGAGTGTGCGCTCTGGAAGTTCAGAAGCCTGCTGTTGTGCTGAGAAGCCAGCTGCAAGGCATGCAAGATCACCTTGGAGGTTCCTCAAGGGGAGGGTACCCTTGCTTGGTCTGCCTTTCTCAGCATCCCAGTGAGTTTAGCTTGTTCCTTCCACTGGGGTCTGAGCATCCCTCAGTTTTCTCATTGGATTATTTGGAAAAGAAACACAAGTTGGAATTGCCTGGAATGTTGTGAGTGGTATTTAGAGGATACCACTTAACAAGTTACTATCTTGCTGAAGGTAAGAATTATCTTCCTGATCTTTGACCTTGTTGCTAAAGGGGGTTCATTTCGCAGACTCTGCTGAGGCATGTGTTGATTATGGGCCTGGGGGTGGGGCATCTCCTGCTGTTAGGAGATGGCTGTCTTCTATTCCTCCTGCAGCTACAAGTTGGTAAAGCTGGCACTGAGAGATTTAGAGAGCACTGGAGGGGGGTACTCCTAAACTCCCAGAGGAGTCTGCCCTGTTGCTCATCTGCTGAGCCCTGGCTGGTGGGGCTAATGCATTGCTGTTTGCAGGTAACATAGCCAGCACCTTGTCTCTAGACACTGGCAGTCTTGGACTAGCTTTGCCTGTTGCATTTGGTTACCATGGCAGCAGAAAAAATGAGGAAAAATGGAAACACCCGGCAAGCAGATGCAGAAACTTGACTGCTCAGTTTTCCTCCCTGGACTAGGAGACAGTGTTTGTGATAGTCACAGGTAGGGGAAGAGATGGTGATGGGGACCTTAGTCATTCAAACACCTGGGTGTTGGCTTGGCTTTTGGTGTTGCTGTTGGGGCATTGGCATTGGGGACGCAGTCTCTGCCACACAGCAACCATGTCTTTGGCTCTGTCTGTGCTGGGCTAAAATGCTGCAGTGGTGGCTTTGCTGTGTGAATAAGGGAAGCTGCTTGCAAACAGTAATTTTGTTTCTCCCTGTGACTTCCCTTCTTGTCCTCTTCTTCTACCCCCCCTCCACCCCCAACTGCTCTGATCTCCATTAGAAAATACCATTGTCTAATGAGAGAAGTGGGCTGCTGGTAAGCTAGAAGGAGCAGATAGGCTAAAAGGGGCTTGCCAAAGTTGCCAGTTAGAATTGTAGCATCTCTGCAACAGTAAAGCAGAGGTGGAAGGGACAGTCGGGGTCAAGGTCTGGTTCTACCCCTGCACAGATGAAGATGCAGAACCTGGACAGTGAAAGAGACCAGCCCAGTGTTGTACAATAGGGTGGGGGCTTGTGCTTGTGCCAGGTTCGGGGCAATTTTCTGATAATGGCTGGGGTATGGGTTCAGCACAAGGCTTATTGAGTTATTTTCATGCCTGGTAAGGGGTGCTTTTGGGCTGCTTTACACCTCCTGGGGGGGGGGGCGGGTAAGGAACCAGAGCCTGTAAGTTTAAGAGAGGAGATGAGGGGTAAGGGGAAGGAACACAGTAAGCCATAGTTGAGTAATGAGGCCATAGTTACTGAATGAAAACCTGTGTCAGACAGCCTCCCCCGGGGTGTTGGGAGTTTACAGTGAGCGTTGGCGGTCTGTCTGTGTGTGTCTCTCTTTCTCTGAGAAGAGGGGGTGTGGAGGTCTTTGCCTGTTTGGGATAAGAGCTCTCTTTTTCCCCTAATTTTCACTGTGCATTGCTTTTCCGAAACTCTTAGATGATGGGTGTAAGCTCTTTAAAAATTTTCCTGGTGTTTGCTTCTCATTCACTCCTCTTCTCATATCAGTAATTTTAGCTGAGCTCTCTGTGTGTAGAATCTTTGAATACAGAGCATGAATTTGGGGCCTTTTTTTCCAGGAATTAATGGGAGACAGGTGTCATTTTATGAGGTCTTCTTGATAAAAGATTTCTGTTTCCCCATAGCTTTCTAACCTCCTGTCATGTCCTTGATGTCTCTGGCCTTTATGTTCTTCTGGGGGAAAAATGGGAGCTGAATCCCTCAGCCAGGGGGTTGCTACACTTAAAAAAAAGTTTCAGATAAGATGTTTATAAATGATTGTTGTTTAGAGTTAATTGTTTGACACCTTGGGCTGTCTGGAGAGAAGTGCCTTAGAAATAAAAATAAAGTATAGCTGGGATTTAAGTTCTGGGGACTCCACTGGTAACAATTATAAATAATGCTTCTCATTTCATGCAATGCTTCATGGTTTTCAAAGCGTCATTTCAATCTATACAGCTGCCTTGTGAGATCAAAGGTGGTTTTCACCCATTTTGGAAAACTGGAAACTGAGGCCCGAGGACTCATGTGACTTGTAGAGGAGTCAGTAAGCTGCAGGGCTTGGCGGAGATCCAGGTGTTCTGTGCTCTTCTCCACTACCACTGGATCCTCTTGGTTTGGGGGATAGTCTTGGGGCTGAGAAGAGCAAACGCCTGCTTCTCTCAGACCTTGGGACTTGCCATGGATGATCTCTCTGGGGCAAAGCCGGTTTGGAAGTCCAGCTTCTGTCTGGGGAAAGTCATTAATCTCTCCGAATCTGTTTCCTCATCTACAAATGGAGATACTAAAACTGACTTTGCAGGGTTAAGTAACATAATGCAGGCAAAGTGCCTGTCACACGGTAGGAGCTCGACAAGTACAGTCCAGTCCCTCTGCTTGCTTGACTTTGTCCTGTCCTTTAAGGGTTGGTGCTGTTTGGGTTAGTGACCTCCCTGTTGTGACAGAGAGGTTGGAGAATGGTCTGGTTGTGGCCCCACTTCAGTCTGCTTCAGTTCACACTGTTGATTGACAGGCAGCCAAGGGTCCCATTAACCAAACTCACCTAAATTCAGATCCAACAGAAAAAAGTGGCTTCTGTATTTATAACTTTCTTTTCTTATATCTGTCAGTATCTTACATCTGCATTTAGTCCCAAATATTCAGGAAGCAGAAGCACTCCTTTTATACCTGGGGAATGGAGGGATAGAGAAAGCGATTTCCTGCCCAAGCTCACCTGACATCCATGACAAAGTTCAGAGGAGACTCAAGCCACCTTCCAACTGGGTTTCTCCAGACTGATTTTGTCTAGTCCTAACTTCTTTTGTTCGTTTCAGATGGGAGGCAGTTGCGTTAAAATTCTAGCTCACTGTTTCCAACTTCAGCCCACATCCCTGCAGCAAAATAATCAGCATTCATGCAGCCCAAGCCAAGGAAAGGGAGGTCTTTGTTCAGATCATCCCACTGTACTTGGGGAATCCAGATAGCACAGAAACCTGGCAAACAGCCTTTTAAGTTAATGGGTTTTATTTGATGACACCAAGAGTCTGTGTGTGCAAGTTTTTTGGTCTCCTCTCCCTGGGATCTGAGGTAACTCGATGTGCCTGAGGACATGCTGGTGGGAACTAAATGCCTTTCCCAGTTGCTCAGCTCAGGGTCACAAGCTCTTCTCTGGGGAGGGAAGATAGTTCTTGGGTGAGACTTGTCAGTAGGGTACACTCTGAGGAGCGTACTGTCTGAGGAGTGTTTTTGGTTGACAAATCAGTGTCTGCCCCACCAGGCTCTTAAGTGAGAAACACCTGTAAGATGTAACTAGCTGAAAGCAAATGTACCAGAATCCAAGTGAGTGATGTTCCTTTCAGTGTTGTCTCTGCAGGAGACTATACACATGCACCATTGATGTTTCCATTGCTCAAACCATTCTTGTAAACCACCTCTAGAAGTTTCCTTCAGGCCAGTTTTTTAGCCAAGCGAGAAAATTGTTTTTGAAACTTTTTCCATAACCCCATTTTTGGATACCAGATGGTGTTCCCAAGCATGACCATCACTTTTTTTTTTTTTTTTAAAGCTAGTTGTAATTCCAGATAACTTGTAGTTATTTCTGAAAGTCATGCTGATCCTTAGAAGACCCAAGAGGTCATGACCCATGTTGAGGAGCTTCATAGGAATGTCCTCTGAAGGCAGATCTTGTTACTTGGACAAGTGGGTACCTCTGTGTGCCTTGTTGTTTCAAAGAGCCAGTTCAAGGACTGCCAGATAACAGTTGAGTCTATTACTTGAGTTGGGAACCGTCTCTGCCAATGGGGACCCCTGGTGAAGACATGTCCCCTGTTTGTAGAGACAACACAGTCCCTTCCTTGGGGCAGATTTAGTTTGAACTTTAGTCACATCTAATAAGCTTTCTTTGGGTATAGCTGAGTGATGCTGTCCATGAGGAATGGAGTTGTCTTTGTGTGTTTTTCTTATTCTTCTTTCCCTCCTGCCCACCACTGTCCCTCATGGATGTTGGGGACACAACCAGTCCCTCTCTAGCCAAAATCTGTTCCCTGCTGGCTCCTTAGATGGGAGTTGTGCCCTCTTTCCTGACTTACCTAAAGCCTGAGGGGCAGTCGTCTTTCTTCCCATACCTCCCCAGCCAGCATCCCAGAAGCCAGGGTGGGGAGGGGATTATGGGGTCAGGATGCAGGGGAGGGCAATTAACGTTAGAGCTCAAAATTGTAAGGTACAGAAATGGCAAAAGTGGCCATTTGTCCTGGATTTCCGAGGCCATTCACAAATCCAGATACTCTTTTCTTTGTCCTACAGAAGAGGAATAGCATATCTAGTTGATGGACTGTGATGTGGTCATTTAAGATGATGTGAATTAGTTTAAAATAATGGAGAAGATATTTATATTACAGTAAGTTTTTTTAAATGAAGATGCAAAATCATAAACACAGTATGATCACAATTATACATAAACAAAGAAGCACCTTTTTTTCCCCTCCCCACCCCCCCAGAAACAGACATATAAAAAAGAATGGAAGTAATTATACCAAGTGTTATGAATGTTTTTCTTTTCAATAGCAGGACTGTGGGTGATGTTTTTCTTTCCTTTCAGCTTTTCCTTATATTTCTCAAATATTGTATAATAAGCCTCTATTAGTGTCTTAAGTGGGAGCAAATTACACTTGATGAAATCCCAAACAACTCTTTTTTATTGTTGGACCTTGTGTCCTGAATTTTCGCTTAGAGATACAGCTGCCATAACTGAGGCAACCTGAGAACTCTTTTTCCTTGTCCCAACCTCTGAAATCTGAAGAGTCAGGCAAGACCAGGTTCCGGGAGGATGTTTTGGACATAGTTCTGCCTAGAGGCAGGGGGTGGACAAGTCAGGCTCTGGGAGCCCCTTCCCACCCCTCATTGGTTATTATCTCTTGCTGCACACAGCCTCTGCCAGCAGTGAGCGTGGTAACATTCTCCCTCGAGTGGGGAGCGGTAACAAAAGTCTGGCTGGGATGGAGGCCGGGGGCGGGGAATCTGGAGTCAGTGGCTAAGCTGATAAGGAGCCAATGATCTTTCTGCCTGGTAGGACTTGCACCTCCAGCTGCCAAGCATCCTGCAGGGCCCAACCCCAGAGTGCCAGCAACGGTGGTCCTGCTGCTGGCACTGCTTAGAGAGCACACAGAGGTTGTGGCTACTTCTGCAGAGAACTTCCATCAAAATGCGGGATGTGAGGACTCTGTCTCGGGGCACAAGACGGATCACTTATCCTTTGAGCAGCAGTGGTCTTTGAAGGAAGCAGCATACCTCCAGGGTGGAAACTAAAATTTTTCCCCCTTTGCATCTCTCTAAAAGTGAGCCGGATGAAGGACATCCAGAGTGCTTCATCCTCAGCTGAGTCCTGCCTGTACTCCCCCAGCTCCAGCTCTGCAGGGTCCTGGCCCAGGCCTCCAGGGCAGATTTTCTCCACTCTTCAGGCAAAGAACTTCAGTTTACTACAGTCTGCCTGGTCTCCAACTGCCTGAATCCTATTGCCCATTGGCAGAACTCTTGAGACTTCTGTTTTGAGAAATTCTTGCTGATACCGGAGTCAGCAGGGTCTTGGAATCAGGCATCAAGCTGTTCAAGGATAGATATTGAATTTATGTGTGGGCATTTGTTGCTGCTGCTTTGAAAAACTCTGGCAAATGCTGAGGCTCTGTGGAGGCAGGTGAGACAGACTCTCTCTGGTATCTCTTGGGTGTCATACTGAGATGTTTCCAGAGTGCCGGCCCTCCCAGGGCAGCTTCTTGGTGGGAAGCTCCATATTGCTGGATGCTGATGGGGAAGCCCTGGGGATGCTCACTGAGGGGGGGGCCAGGGATGCGCACTGGGGCCTGAGGCTTGTTTAATTTTTTCCTGCTCTCCAGGCATGGCACAAGGGGTTAATATCTCTGATGGCTCTATTTTGGGGCCAATAGCGTGCTTCCAGAATAAGTCTCTTTGTTGAGTAGTCTATTTTGGGAGGCAAGCCCCACTGGCATTTATGTAAGCAATTCTTGTGTGTATCTGGGGGTGTGGTTGTGTGCGCAAGTGATTTCTTGTTACTAATTATAAGCAACTTCTTTTGGGAGCCAGGGAAATCGCGGTGTGTGTGTGTAAGGGTATGGATTGCTCTTGCTTGCTGAGAAGAGCGGTGTGACTGTACATGCCCATCAGATGAGACAGTCATCACAGACACCCAATTAAAAATGTGGGGGGCCTTAGACAGGGGTGACAGTCTGGGCCCCTTTGTGGGGTGTCAGGCTATAGAGATATGCCATCTGTCATCCTTATTTCCCTGAAGCTCATGGTTAGGCTGGCATCGTGGCCCTCTGGCTGCAGTCTGGAATCAGGTGGTCTCCAAAAGATCAGGCCTGGGTTGTTTAAGGCCCAGAAACCAGTTCTAATCTGGAACAAATCTGACTCTGCTTCCCACTCTGCAGCTTGGCACTTACTGTATTCCCCTATGTTTCCACACAGGCCAAATCCACATATGTCGAAGCAAGAGAGAAACCAAAGACCGTCCAGCATGGTCAGTGAAACGTCCACAGCTGGGACCACTTCCACCCTGGAGGCGAAGCCTGGACCCAAGGTGAGCTCGTGGCCACTTGTTCCTTCCTTCCCCTCTTTTATATTCTGCTAAGCCCCTTTGTAACAGGAAGCCCATTTGATCTTTTCTATAGTTTTGTGAGGGAGACCCATAAGAAGTGTTCTCCCCAAATGACAGGTCAGAATATTGAGGCCAAGAGGAGTTATAACCCTTGTTCAAGAGAATAGATGATTGCTGACAGAGCCAGGGCTGATGTCAGACCTTGAGCATGTTCTTCACTTTGCTGGCATGGTTGGGAGGGCCACACCTCTTGTTTACATGTGGATGTGTGTTAGCGGGCCTGGAGAGATTGGGTGACAGATGGGCCTTTGAGAAGGCCCAGAAGTTTTTGTGCTCAAGGTGTGGGAACACTGAGGAGCAGGGAAGAGAACCAGCGTTGTGGAGAAAGGGAGAGTGCTGAGAGATGAACTCAGATAGGAGGGGAAAATATCTGGAAATGAGCAAAATCTGTGACCAAAAAGTAGCTTTGCTCCAGAACGCCATAGGACATATTAGAGCTAACAGCTGCTGAAAGTTGATTGAAAAATCCCTTTAAATTTTTTTCTCTGTGACCCAGCTGGGAGGCTTGGCAGGTCTTGGGCTCACCTTTTAATTAGAATGCTGTGGCCATGTGCATGCCCATTCCCGGTCTAGTTGCTGTTCTTTTGATCAAGGGTTGCTGCCGCTTAGAGTAAGGCGGAGAGAGCTGACAGCCTTCCAAACATACAAGTGCTTTTTTGTGCCTCCCTAAATCCTCTACTGCTAGAGTTCATGTCTGCTTTCTTGTAGATCATAAAGTCCAGCAGTAAAGTCCACAGCTTTGGCAAGAGGGAGCAGGCAATCCGGAGGAACCCCAATGTTCCAGTGGTGGTGAGGGGCTGGCTGCACAAGCAGGTGAGGACGCTGAGGAGTGAGAGTGGGGATGGGGGACGGCTCTTGCCCCAGGAAGCTGGGAGTAGGCACGTAAGCTTTCTGTTCCTGAGTGTGTCTGGGACAGGTTGATTCTGCCCACCGTGCTGAGTCATTTGATGTCTGTTCTTATGAATGGACTGTGCAGCAATCAGCGGTTACAGCTTCTCTCCCAAAACCGACTTGACCACTTTGGCCCCTGGAGCTATTGGCTGCCCTGGGACCCAGGCCATCTATAGTGTGGGTGGCTCAGCATGGATCCAGCCTTACTGCCAATCTGCTGCCAGCACTTGCCTTCCTGATGTCAAAGAGTCTGTCATCATTTGGCTGAAAAAGTCTATCTTTTCCTCTCCCCCTTGTCTAGCATACATATCTAGCTACCTAGCATCTCACATTCCACATCAGCCAGATTCAGCTCATTGTCTCCTCAGCCCTCTCTCTCTCTTCCCCCAACACTACTTTTTCTGGATCTGAGTGATGGTACCACTGTTCTCCCAGGCACTCGGGGTGGAAACTTCAGCATCATCACCAGATCCTCCTCACCCCCACAGGTGTTCAGTCAGGAAGCCCTGTTGGCTCTGTCTCTGCTGAGGCCGTCCTTCATCACTATCCCCACAGCCAGTTGATTTGCCTCTGGTCCTCTGGCTATGGTGGGACTGTGAATTCCTGGGGCCAGAGACCATGTCTCTTTCTCTCTCCTTCTCTCCTTGCCATTCATTCATTCATTCCCCCAGTGCCTGCCCTGTAAGTGCTCTCAGAGCAGGTGTCAAGAGATGAGTAACATGTGGCTCCAGCCCTTGAGAAACTCTTACCCACCAGGGGAAGCAGATAGCACATCTCTCGTGCGTTAAGTCGTCACCCAGCCCAGTCTCTCACATAGTATCATGTCCAAAAAAACCACAAAGCGATGATGCCAGTTTTAGTCAAGGCTTGGTGGAAAGACAGAGGGGGGCATTACGTTGCGCACCACACAGAAGAAATCCTGAACGTCCCCTTGGAATCTTTTCCCCCAGTTCTCCCATGGCAGCTCCAACAGCTCTCCCAGACTCTCCTGGCACCACCCTCTCTTGCTCCCCCTGTGTTCCCCTCCCAGCTCTTTTTCCCTCTCTTTTCTTACATCTGCCCATCTTTTTCTTACTGGAGTCATTTAACTCTCTGATTTCTTCCATTTGCATCCCTGTCCCCACTAAACCAAGGATGCTCCTTTGAAATGTGGAGGGAGAGGGAGGGTTTGTAAATAATTCTTTTCCCTAACTTCTACCCCGAGCCCCGGCCCGTTGGCTGTGCTGTAGCTGTAACAGAGATCTGTGCAGAGTGCTGTGGACACTTCCCAGAGGAAGTGACGTTTGAACCAGGCATGGAAGGATAGATGAGAGTTCTCCAAACAAAGCAAATATCATGTGCCAAGACCTTAGAAATCATGTGGTTGATATGCAGGAGATAGAATAAAACTGATATAAGTTGAAATCTTCAGGTTAAATTTGTTTTTAGCATTTTAGTAAGTAGAAGATGAACAATCCTCATTGTATTTAGGTTTAGAAATTGTCAGATTTTTTTTTTTTTTTAATTCAAGCCTGTCAAAGACTGCTGCAGAAGGAAGACATATTTTAACAGGCTTTTCTAAAGCTAAAAGAAGCTGTGGAATTTTCCTAGGTTTGGGAGAAAATTGACCCTAAAACTTTGCTATTTTCCTACCTTGGCCATGTGTTTTTGAATATTCACAAATATTTAAAATGTTCTTAATAAGTGTAAACCTTTACATTTTAGTTGAGTAAAGACAGAATTTTGTTATGAGACAATGTGATAGCCAAGAGAATCCAAATCTTTTTATATTGAATGGAAGGAAGACACAACAACAAAATCAGTACCATATGGTATAGAACTGAGCTTAGTCAAATAGAACTTTGCCTCAGTTAATTCATTAGCTAACTTAAACTCTTTTCAGTCCTATGTAAATTCAGTTTTCCAGTTAGCATAAATGAAGATATTTTACAGCTTAGCACCTAAATAAGAAAAAAAAACAACAAAAACTTCCTTTTTGTTAAGAACCGATTCCTTTCTTAATGGGAGACTTGTATTCTTGAATTCACATTTTGCTTTTTAAAAGAAGATGGCTTGTATTAATTTGTTTCTAGGAGACAAAAATAAAATAAAACTCCCTAGGAATAAACTATCATTGAATCTGAATTTTAATGTCCTATTCAAAGAATAGCTATTCAATAAAACATTGATTTGCTAAAAGAAAGAGTGAATATGGGCAAGTCTTGGTTCCAGAATCAGGGCGTACATGACTGGGGAGGGGGAACAATATGCTCAGATATTGCCCTGACTTGTTTGCTTTGCTTTGCAGGACAGTTCTGGAATGAGGCTGTGGAAAAGGAGGTGGTTTGTGCTTGCTGATTATTGCTTGTTCTATTATAAAGGTGAGCTGAGGTTCTGGCCACCAAGGGCTCTTTGTGGTGGCCCAAGTGGGAAGAGGATACAAATGGCAGTCGTCTTAAATTCAGTTGATTAGACCAGTGGCCTGAGCTAATTAGTAGGCTGTTACCCTGGCAAAATGTTCACTTTTACATTTGTGGATGGTTGGCGACTCTAATTTTACCAGTCCTGACACAGGAAGTTTAATCTATTGAGTTAAAATAAACAGAATCCAGCAGTCTGCCTACTGCTTAGGGTCTTAAGATCTAGAGTCATCTCAGCTTCTGCCCCACCGGGGACATAGGCACACCTTTGAGGCAGTCTGGGCTGGTGAGAAGTGTGGATAAATCATTGTATTTTGTAACCTGTCATCTGTATTTATCCTCCGTGATATTGGATGGGCAACTGGTGAATTGAATTGGCCATCTGACCTTTTATGGAGCTCCAGTATTTAAAATTAGGGACGGTGTAGTGTTGAGAAGGAAGTCTCAGAATGTGGAGGAACAGATAGGCAGCTTTGAAGACAAGACCAGACTGTGATTGGTGCTTTAAAAGACATCAAAGTTGTTAGGCAGTTCAGAGGGGGTGAGAAGTGAATTCCATGTTGGAGAATCTCGGGATGCTTCTTAGAAGAGATAGGATTTGATGAAAGATTTTTTTTTACAAAGTAAAACACAGAGGTTTCACAGGATACTGACTATCCTTTACTTTACATAGAATTCAAGTAAACTTTGATATTCGGTTTTCCAAATTTTACTAAGTTAGAGATAGCTTGCTGCAGTGGCAGAGAAATTGATTATATGAAGTGATTTGTCCAAGCAAAAGAAGACACTGAAATTCTACATAACTTCGACACAAGAATTCCTATATGATTTGAGATTGTTTAGCATAGCATTAATCAGTATTGCTCACATTACTCTCAAGGTATTGCTTTATTACTGTTACAATAGAGTGCTATAAAATTATGTATGTATATGACAATGGGCCATAAAAATAACAATATAGCAAGGCATCTCCATTAAAAAAAAGAAGAGATAGGATTTGAATTGGGCTTTTAAGAATGTGTAGAGCTTTGGGAGATGGATATTATTACAAGGAGAGAAAATAACTTGAGTAAAGTTCTAGAAGCAGAAGAAGGTGACCAGGTGAGTCTTGCATGGAGGATGTACTAGGGGATAAAGCTTAGGAGGTGGGTAAGAGCCAAAATGAAAGGACTATCACAGATAGGCAGGGGAATTCGGGCTTTGTTTTGTGTCTAGTAGGGAATTGGCAAGTGCCTTTGAGTAGAAGAGCAGCAAGACCAACTCTGTCACTAGGAAGTAAGTTACCTCTGGAAATGGAGATGGTTTAGAGGAAGGAGAATAGAAATATAAGGTAGGATTTTTCATACATGCTGTGCCTTTGCCTGTGAGATTTGCCTCATCCTTGAAGGGCATTACCCTCTGAAGCGTTCTTGACTTCCCCAGACCATGCCACTCTTGCCTCTGTGTCCCCACAGCACCGGCTCAATTTTAGGAGTTAGCAGGTTGAGTTGAGTGTGTTTACATGCCTGTCTTCCCCATCAAGGAGGGGGCCCTGTCGGAATCACCTTTGTGGTTCCAGCATTAGCACAGAGGCATCCAGGGAGCACCTACGTGGTCAGTTAAGAGGAGATTGCTATAATCCTTGGGAGACGGAAGGGGCCCTGAAGCAGGGCAGTGGGATGGACCAGTCCAGGGAGGGTGCCCAGAAGCTGGTTCTGATGTTTTTTTTCCATTCAAAGACAGCCGAGAAGAAGCGGTTCTCGGGAGCATCCCCCTGCCCAGCTACGTGATCTCACCAGTGGCCCCTGAGGATCGCATAAGCCGCAAGTACTCCTTTAAGGTATTACCCCATCTCCTCTAGTGCAGCAGTTCCACCTTAAGAAACTTGATGTTCTCAAAAGAAAACACCTTCATAAAAGCAACTGCTTTTTTCTGGAGAGGAGGAAGAAGTTAAGATGCTAGAGAGTTTCAGACATAGGTTAACAAAGTTATAAATTTTCAATTAGGATAATATCACATCACTAGACTTTCATTTGAATCTGAGCTTTGGAGATGCCCAGCAGTGTTCAAGTATTTAGACCCTTCTTTTTGTAATTACTAAAGACTTTTTTTAAAAAAGAGATAGGCTTTCTCTGTGTTGCCCAGGCTGGAGTGCAGAGGGGTGATCATAGCTCACTGCAGCCCTAAACTCCTGGCCTCAAGCGATCCTCCTGCCTTGGCCTCCCAAAGTGCTGGGATTACAGATGTGAGCCACCGCACCTGGCCTCACTCCCAGTCTTGTGATTACGTACTGAACACAGCCCTTCTTGTGCTTTCTTATCACCATAATCATCTAGTCTAACTAGTATCCAGCCATTTCATGCAATTGATGACCCCTCATAATAGATTTATATCAATTATTTTATGAAAACTCACATTGAGCATTAGGGGCCAGCATGTTGAAGAGATCGTCAGGTTTGTCTCTTTTGTTTATCTTGTTGAAAAGCAGTTAGAATGAAATTTGGTTTATTTTCTAGATCATTAATGATTCCCAGGCAGATCTTTTTACCAGCAAAACCTCTTTCCTGCTTCCTCTGTTGCCATGTCATTTGGAGTGAGTGGGGCCAGGATAATTGCTGGCAGTCCTCTGATGCCCTCTAGTACCTATGAGGCCAGGTGTGGAGGCTCTAGGAAGGTGATGGTTAGGCTCAAACTTTGGAAGTCATGAGGCCTTCTCCATTGGTGGCCTCCACAGATTCCTTCACTGCAGGTGTTTCTTGGCTCCTCCAGGGATGGTGAGGATGCAGTGGGTTGAAGACCTACTTTACTGACCATTGGAGTGGGAGTCCCAGAGAGCACTGAAACAAGCAGCCCTTGGTGCCAGTAGCCACAGAGCACAGCCCTCTCGTGGCCACTCAGGACATGAGGCAATGCTGGGGTAGGGAGCTCCTGCCCTTTCTACATTTGTTGCTTGTCAATCCCCATGTTGGGGGTACAAGATGAGTACCAGATAGTAGATACCAAAGCAGAGATTGATAGAAATCACGTTTTCCAGCTATAGATGGTAAAAGGCCATGGGAAAGCACAAGATAAGACTCCCAGTGTTCTCTGGAAGGGTTAAAGGAAAGCATGGTATGTAGTGTCCGTGGTGTTAGTGGTTGATCCTCAAGTCTATGAAAGGCCCTTGCAAAGTGATAGCCTGCATCAGCGTCTTTACCTGGAGTCTGTGGTGATGCTGGAGGTCGGAAAGTCAGTCTGATCCTCCTTTTGCTTTTCCTTCCTAAGGGAGCACAGTGATGAGCTGGTGCTTCAGCTGTGTTCATTGGCAGGTTTGAGCTGTACTTCTCTTTCCCTTGAGTGATGCTATCAAATGTCACTCCGTAAGTGCTATGGATTGGTGATTCTGGAATCCTACCCCACTTCATGTTGCATGGAATAGTATTGCCTTGTATCTGTAAAACCTTTTATGATGTGGGAAGTACTTTTATACATATAACCTCATTTAATGTTCATGGTGAGGGCAGTATTATTACCTTCATTTTATAGGTTAGGGAAGTGAGAATCTGAGAGCTTAAGAAACTTGCCCAGAGTCGCAAAGCTAGAAGGTGAAGGGGGCAGAACTTGGCCCTGAATTCTATCCTTTTTCAGTTGTATTGCAGGGAGGGGGGACAATTATTTTCTCTTCCCTGCTCTTTCTTCCATGTGTTGGTCACCTGCTGCATACACATCACAAGAGGCAGGAGGTGGTTTGAATTGACTGATGTTTATTGTGTCATTTTAGAAACACTTCTGTTTCAAAGCTCAGAGCCTCCTGCTTATTGCTGGCTCTGAAAACATTTTGTCCAGTGGCTTTCAGAATGGTCTTTTGCAGCCTGAAAGTCTTCCTCAGAAAACCCTCCTTCCTAGGGTTGAGCATTGCTAGTGGGCAGACAATTGGGATAATGATGTTGCATGTGATTTTGGGGGGACAGCATTTGGATTGTCCTCAAAGTAACTTATCATAACTGTATCTATATTTCATCTTAACACTTCATTGGGAGGTGTGAAAATAGATTCTAGGCAACCATCTTTTATGTGTCTTCGATTTCTTTTCTTTTTAAAAAATTTTTCCTTAGAAAGACTTCACCAAGAGTGTTCCCTAAATGTTTTGTCTGGGAGACAGAAGGCATCATATATTGGGTGGGAGTGTCTTTAGGGTCCTTGGGGTCTGAGGGCAGAATAATGCTACTGCAGACAGATCTGGTGGTGTTCAGCTGATTCTCCAGAAGGGGTGATAGTTTCCTGAGTCTGAAAGAGTTACCTTTTCCTTTGGATTGCATTATCGTTCTTTTAGGGGCCACAGCTGAACCCTGGGGGCAGTTGAGGATCCATGCTCTTAGAAATACTGAAAAATACACAGTGTTTTGCTTCCTGGGCCTTATATCTGCCTCTGATGTTGGTTCTTGCCTGTATCCAGAATTGAGTTCTCCAGCTGTTGCTAGGGCACCTCACCTGAGATTGTTTGGAGTATCTGCAGTAGTAGGTAGGAACAGCCTAAAAGGTCATATGGTCCTCTTCTTGTCATCTTTTTGCCAACTGTGCCCACAGCCCGGTAGCCCCTAGGCTTCACCAGGAAGTCTGGTTGCAAGATAGACCCTGAGGCTCAGCCAGGACTGCAGGATGAGCCAACCAGTGTTCTTCGTGGCCTCTAGGAGCTATTCTTCCCTGACCGGCAGGCCTTTCTTGCTCTGCTGGTTTACCTGGGGGCCTCCCAACAGACCTCCTGTTGGATGCACAGCCTTCCTTGGCCTATTGGTTATCTCTGAGCAAGCTTGGCTCCTTAGATCCGGGATCAGGAGCAGAAAACATCCCCATGCAGCCGAGGGTCTAAGGGTCTTGAATGAGGAAAATGCCTTTACTGCCCCCCTTTGAGCTGTTCTCCCTCTCTCAAAACCAAGAGTTCCTACCCTGAGATCTACAGACCCCCAAGTGTTGTGGATAAATCACATCTTTACTTTTTAACCTTTAACTGAAATATAACATTTCTTTCAATGAAGAAAGCAGTCACAACATGTATCAGTGGTACTTGTGACTTGGTCACCAGTAGAAACCATAAATGTCTTCCTATCATATTGTAGTCATTGCAAATATCTTGAAATATCATTTGTGCTCATCACCACTTTAAAATTACAATGGTGGCCGGGCGCGGTGGCTCACGCCTGTAATCCTAGCTCTCTCGGAGGCCAAGGCAGGCGGATTGTTTGAGCTCAGGAGTTCGAGACCAGCCTGAGCAAGAGCGAGACCCCGTCTCTACTAAAATTAGAAAGAAATTAATCGGCCAACTAAAAATATATAGAAAAAATTAGCCGGGCATGGTGGCACATGCCTGTAGTCCCAGCTACCCAGGAGGCTGAGGCAGGAGGATCACTTGAGCCCAGGAGTTTGAGGTTGCTGTGGGCTAGGATGACGCCACGGCACTCTAGCCCGGGCAACAGTGAGACTCTGTCTCAAAAAAAATAAATAAATAAAATTACAATGGTTATTATATCTGCCACTAGATCTGTTATGTAATATATCATTAGAGAAGCCCCTGTAATACTGTACCACACATTTTAAAAATATTCTGATAAACATATTTCAATATAATCTATTTCCTTTATTTTGTGTGCTTAACATTCTGAGAAGGGTTCATAGGATTCACCAGACTGTCAAAAATGTCCATGCCACAAATGTTAGGACTGCTGCTCTAGATTCTGGCTGAAGACATGTTAAGAGACATGATTTTTCATGTATTTAGTTGTAGTCAACAGACTTCTGTTGCACAGATAGTCTACTGGGCAGTACATAGTTACTGGGGATACAACAATGAAAAGGACACAATCTTTGCCTTTGTAAAGCTTACGTTCTCAAGACTGCATCTGCATGCAGGTTATTAGAGAAGACCTTTTTCCTCTCCCCTTTCAATTTTATTCTTTGTGTATCTCTCAGATCCATCTCTTCTTCTCCACTGCTGCCGCCGCCATCCCTCCCCTAGGTGACTTACTGCTAGAACAGTGCAAAGTACACAGTAAGCGCTCTAAGTGTTGGCTGTCACTGCTTTAGCCTTCGAACTCCTGCAGCCTCCAATTCATCCGCCACACTATTCCTAAGCTGCACATTTGTTCTGGTTATACTCCCACCATAAACCCCTGAGAGGCTTCCCATTGCCTTCAGGTGAAACCCAGTCTTGATTTACAAGGCCCTGGCGTATTTCTCCAGGCACATTTTTAGCCACTCGTGTCTTAAACCTGCCCTCCAGCTATACACAGGTACCTGAAGGCCCAGGATGTTTCTTGCCCATAGGCCTCTGTTTGAGCTTCAGCCATAACCTGGAATGCCCTTTCCCTGACTCTTACTTCAGTTCTCTGCTCAGGGTCACCTCCTCTGGGAAGGCTTCCCTGCACCCTCTGGACAGGTTGGATACCCTTCTTCTGTACTTCCACAGCTCTTTGTCACTGAGCTGTAAGTGGTTGATTTACCCATCAGCTGGTTTTGCCTGGTTAAAAGGGCTAGTCCCGTTCCGCAGACAGAGTCCACACGAAACAGTCATTTGCAGCAGGAATCATGGTCAGCAATGGTGCTCACACTCCCCAAGTTATGGTAGGTTCAGGCTCACTTATATTTCACGTTTAGTCCCCCGTAAATTAGTGATGGGGAGGGGAGGAAGAAGAGTCTTTAAGTTTCTGAATTTTTTTTTTTTTTTTTTGGAGACAGAGTCTCACTCTGTTGCCTGGGCTAGAGTGCTGTGGCATCAGCCTAGCTCACAACAACCTCAAACTCCTGGACTCAAGCGATCCTTCTGCCTCAGCCTCCTAAGTAGCTGGGACTGCAGGCATGTGCCACCATACCCAGCTAATTTTTTCTATATATTTTTAGTTGTCCAGCCAATTTCTTTCTATTTATAGTAGAGACGGGGTCTCACTCTTGCTCAGGCTGGTCTCGAACTCCTGAGCTCAAACAATCCGCCCGCCTCGGCCTTCCAGAGTGCTGGGATCACAGGCGTGAGCCAACGCGCCCGGCCCGAGTCTTTAAGTTTCTGGAAAGCTTATTCAGTCAACTTCTTAGGTTGCTCAAGTGACCGCTCCTGTAATAGCATCTACTAGCATCTTTTGAGCTTTACAAATGCCAGGCTGTGCTATATGCACTTTATATACATTATCTCGTTTCATCCTCACATGGCCTTACAAGGTCAATACTACTGTTACCCACAGTCCCATTTTAAAGATGAGGAAACTGAGGCACAGGAGGCCAAGCAATTTACCCAGGGTTACCCAATGGGCAGAGCCCAGCTTGGACCTCAGGCTGACTCCAAGAGCCCAAGTTCTTACCCTATTCACTGTGCTGCTTATAGTCAGACCAATGGTTGGACATAAAATTTCCTTTTCTTAGAAAATGAACACGTCATAAACCTAAGAATCTCATCCTTGACACTTGCCATTCCCTCACCTCCCATATGCAGTCCATTACCAAGTCCTACTGATAATAGCTGTGAGTTTTCTCCAGACTCCAATCCGTGCCTTCCCTTCTCTGCCTCCACCACCATCTTTCACGTATGCTCCTGTGGCGGCCCCTGATCCATATCCCCTCACGTGCTCCTGCCGGCTCTAACCTCTTCTCCATACTGCAGCCAAAGTGGTCTTTCCAAGCAAAATCTGATCACATCACCCCCCACCTTAAACCTTTTGATAGCTTCTCATTGCTCTTTCAATGAAGACAAAACCTTGACATGACACTTAGCCTGCCAACTTCAGTAGCCTCCCTTCATGCAGCTCTCCCCCCATTTCTCTGTACCAGTCACTCTGGCCTCATCCTTGAGGATGACATGTTGTGTGGTCCTGTCCTTCTTGGGGTCCTACACATCTCCTCCCCACTACTCCTACTTAAACGGCTGCTTCTTGTGTAGAAGGTGGGTTAAGCGTCAGCTCCTCAGGTGATTCTTCTCCAGGTGGGGCCGGGTTCCCCTGTTCCCCTCTTTCATGGCATCCTGACCTTGCTGATAACACTTATTACAGTTGTAGTTACTTGTTCATGGTCTTTCTCTTCTACTTGGCTGTAAATCATCGTGGCCTTGTTTAAGATTGTCCCTCCAACTTCTGGTACAGTGCTTTTCACATAGTAACCACTCAGTAAATAATAAATTATTGTTGAGTAAGTTCAAGAATGAATCAGTCAGTCGATGGACTCTGGCCTTCTGGGTACTCCTGTATTTTCCACTGAGGTTTCTCTTCTAAAAGCTGACCTTGGGGGCTCGAGGTGTGAGGAGCCTGGCTCCATTCACAAGTGCTGTACCTAGACCTGAGGTGCAAGAGCCGGGAGCATTCATCGCCTGGTGACATTACGTCTGTGAGGGAAACTCTTCCTTGCTCACATCCTCATTTCCTTTAGGCATAGCCTGGTTTCTGTTCAGTTATGCAGAGTCGCCTAGCAGGATTGTGTTAACCGGAAAGCAAAGGGCAAAGGAAAAGGGACCATCTCCAAGATAAGAGTAGAGCAGAAGTGAGAAGACTTCACATTATCTGGGTTCTGGCTTCTTCCTCAGGCTCAGGGCACTTTGGACTTGGCTCACTTGGCCGGATGAAAAGGAAACTCCTTGTACTTCTTGCCTTCACAGTTAATACATCTAACATGCCCTAACATAGGCAGAATGCAGTTGGGAACCTATTACTCAGGACACAGCACCTGCTGGCAGTTTGATTTGATGTATAACCCCATTGCAATGGTAAATGTAACTCTTAAGGCTCATTTGTAGACAGACAGGCAAACCCATGCCTGCATGTTCGAGGTATGTACCATGTTGATTTCTTAAACAAGGCTGGCCCCATGAATTTTCGTACATCAGGGATCTACTCTTTATTGTACCCTGGTACAGTATGCTCTCTATGCTTGTGTCTGGTGGGATGGATGCCTGGAACCCTCTGTCACTGGGCACAAAACACTGGGAGGATTGTCAGAGATCTTGTCATTGTCCAGGAAATTCTTTTCTAAGAATTTCTACTGATTTACAGTAAGACATGCACAAGTTCCTTCTCATTCTGTTCTTATTGCCACATCTTTACCTTGCTTAAAATAGAAGGAATCCTTCCTGAGACAGTGGAGGACACTTTATACATGTAAAGGAAAGATAGCAGGTTTGCTTCAGTGACTATAGGACCCTTGGCTATAGGCCAAGTTTGCGTAGACTCTCTTGGCACTGGGCTGGATGGACTCAGACATGTGAGTGTCAGCAGCAGGCCTGTATTTAGTATGCATTTTGGACGTGGATATTCAGAATGTGGGGAGGAGAAGTGAATGGTAAAAGTTCCTCTGAGAGGTTTTCATCCATGACCATTAGTAATTCTAGAAGCATGTCATTTTCCAGCTTTTTATTCGTATTTTGTTTTCTCTGACTGGTCCTTATGTGGAATCTGCCTTTCATTCTGCATCCAAATTATCAGATGAGTAATCTGTATAATCACCCTCATTTTTGGATAAAACCTGGGAACATTATACAGAAAAGCATGGACCTGGAGTCAGATGTGGATGCTAATTCTTCATTCATTTAACAAGTATTTATTGAGCACCTACTATGTACTGGGCACTAATCCTGGGGATAATAGTAGGCATGAAATAGACAAAGTTCCTGCTTTCATGGACCTTAAAGAGGGAAGATACAGATGATAAACGGTAATAAACAAATGTATAAAATAAATAGCATCAGGTAATGGTAAGTGCTACGAAGAATCTGTTACCAGGTATGGAAATCTGGGAAAGTTACTTAGCATCTCAGAGCTTTGTTTGCCACATCTGTAAAACAGAAATTCTGTCTCTACCTCTCAAGTCTGTTGGGATTGCATTTGATCTTAGCCAAAAGGCCAAGAAACGATGGCTATTGGGGTTAAAATGAGATTAAAGTTGTGGAAGTACCCAGGAGACACATAGTAGGTACTCAGTAAATCTTCCTCTTGCCACACCATCTTCCCATGTAGATTTGGTGAGATTTTTCTTTGCAAATTTAAAGGATAGGCCCCTGCTTTATCAGAGCACAAGGGGGAAAGCTGGTGTTGCCTTTAGTTTGCAAAACATCCCAGTTGCTTTTCAGTGGTCATTCCCAGTACCTTTTTCCAGGTTCTTTGCAAGGATACATATGAAAGCATCTTGAGGCAGAAGCACATAGTAGGTGTGCAAGAATATTCAGCCAACTGTTAGCTCTGTAATGACTTTTTTGGAGAGATAGAACAGCTGCTTCCTTGATGAGCACACACATTTCATGCCCGAGCAGTGAAGCACAGTGAACATCCACACCAAGCCACCTGCTCTTGCAGCTGATTTTGATTCAGTTCTTGTTTGATTGTAGCCAAAGCAGGAATCACAGTCTTCAGAAGAACCAAAACAGGAATTCCCAAGAGTCTACTTCTATGAAATATGAGGGTTTAAAAAAAAAGCCTGTTTCTCACATAAGCCTTGACTCTGTGCTCCCCTGACCCAGTGCCCCAAGCAGGGGTAAGATAAGTCAGAAACAGGTACAGCTGTGAGGCTTTTATTGTGGGGGAACAGACACAGCTGTCACTGGGCCTGCCTATACTAAGAAAGAGGAATCTAGCCCGTGACATTTTCCAGGTATGGAAACAAGCTGAGTGGTGCTTCGGCTTTTAGTCTGGAAGGGTGCAAATGTGGCCAGAGTGCCTCCTTGGTTTTGCTCCTAGAAGGGAAATGTGTGCTAACCTCTCTCTGACCTGTGTTTCCATCTCCATGCCTACAGGCTGTGCACACGGGGATGCGAGCTCTTATCTACAACAGCTCCACGGTGGGCTCTCAGGCTGAGCATTCGGGCATGAGGACCTACTACTTCAGTGCCGACACCCAGGAAGACATGAACGCTTGGGTCAGGGCCATGAACCAGGCTGCACAGGTGCTGTCTCGATCGTCACTGAAGAGGTTAGTCCTGATGGAGGGTCCTGCCAGACCATTTTCTACACTAGGATGGGGACCTGGATAAATCACCTTGGGTTCCTTGAAATTCCATTGTTCACTCACTGGTATTAATTGTTGCCCTTTCTTTGAAATCCTTTTTAACAATGAATATTTGCAGAAGGAGGATATATAAACAGCTAACACATGTTTCCTGTCAGAGCTGGAAGGTCCCCTAGAAGTTATCTAGTCCATTTTATTCATTAAATAGAAACACTGCTAGACACAGTGGCTTGTATCTGTAATCCCAGATACTCAGGAAGCTGAGGTGGGAGGATTACTTGAGGCCAGGAGTTCGAGACCAGCCTGGGCAACATAGTGAGACCTTGTCTCTAAAAAAACTTTTTCAAAAAATTAGCCAGGTGTGGTGGCGTGTGCCTGTGGTTCCAGCTGCTTGAGAGGATCACTTGAGCCCAGGAATTCGAGGCTGCTGTGAGCTATAATGACACCACTGCACCTTCAGCCTGGGCAACAGAGTAAGACCCTGTCTCTTAAAAAAAAAAAAAAATAAACAAACTCTAAGGCCTGGAAGGGCGAAATGACTATATGGGATCTACAGCCATGGAAACTGGTATTTGTGTTCTTCTCATTTCTTCTTATGTGTGGTGTAAGGGACAGGCTTGGAGCATCAGATTTTGAGGGGGAGGGCAGTCAAAAAAGGTCTTGCACACTGAAAATCTGCTACGGACGGCCTGTCATGTTGCTGACGGCTGACCTGGGAGCTGTCTTCCAGCTGCTCCCTCCTTTGAGTGGTCCAACCAAGGTTATAATCAGAGATCTTGAAATTCCTGGAGTTTGTTGGCTGTAGGTGATTCCCTGAGAGAAAAGAGGAGAAATATGTATAGAGTTGGGGGCCCAGAGAGAGGGATCAGAATAGCCCTGAAAAAGTCAGGGTATGGCTTTAACTGGTCCTCATCTGACATGGGCCTTGTTCTTCCCTATCCTGACACCTTATTCTGGATAGAGGCCTCTTTGACGATGTTCTTACAGCGAGGCCTCAAAACAAAAGTGTATTCTCCCATAACCTAGGGGTAGGGCTTTTCAGTGACTTGAAATGGATTTCCCATGGTGTGTTTAGCTTGTTAACTCTTTCCAACTCATGTATATGTGATTTTTGGAATTTGTGGTACTTCCTACCTTCATGCTCTCTTTCTTGAGGCCATTGGTGTGGATGGTGACCCAGAGGACAGGATGGAGTCAGGCCCTACCCTGCAGATAGATCTTCCATAACCCTTCATTCCAAGCACTTTTCGTGCTGTTTCCCCTAGCCCCCTTCTCTCTACTTTTCAGTATTCTAGGCTTTAGGCAGATCATCTTTATATCTTCTGAATAACACCTGACACATAGTAAGCTCTCAAATGTCTTGAGTGGGTGAGTGAATGAGAAATTGAAAGAATGAATGAATGAACCTATTAAACAGGACATGACCAATGACTGCCTTAGCAGTTTCCTCATGGGCCCCAAATCAGCAACTCTTACCTACAGGTATTCAATTTAACTCCACCTCCTAGCATTATCATCCAGCCTGAATTTTTCTCTCATTTCTGTGATAATGATATGGAAGGCTCTGCCAGGAGCCTGCAGTGTCATTGGCATTTCCTTCCTCATCCCAGGAGAAGGAAACTAGCTAGGTTTGACATGTAATGTGCATGCTAGTCCCTAACACTCATTGTTTCCTAGTATATATATGTATACAGTTGTCCCTCAGGCTCCACAGGGGATTGGTTCCAGAACCTCTTCCCTACTTCTGCAGATACCAAAATCCATGATGCAAAAGTCCCTGATATAAAATGGTATAGTATTTGCATATAACCTATACATAAATTCCCATATACTTTAAATCATCTCTAGATTACTTAAATCTAATACAATATAAATGCTATGTAAATAATTGTTATATTGTTTAGGGAAAAATGATAAGGAAAAAAGTCTGTACATATTTAATGTAGACAAAACCATCCTTTTTTCTCCCAAATATTTTCAATTTGTAGTTAGTTGAATCCATGGATATGGAACCCATTTCACTGTGATTTGTGCTTGATTTTGTGTACCACCTTGCATTTCTTGTACATGTCCTTTTACAGTTTGAGCTCTACGAGTTCCCTGTTGTTACAGCAAAGATATCAAATGGTTTCTTCTTCTGTCCCAACTTTGCTCAATTCACTGTGGCTGACTAGGGTACTGGGTAAAAGAGAATTTGACAATAAGATTGCACTTCACAGGAAAAAATGCTGTGATTGATAAATGATGTCTTCCTAGAACCATGAGGATTAATTAGCTAGCAGAGATTTGGTTATTTTTTAGTTAATCAGATTTTGGTTTTGGAAGGGCTCCTTCCCTTTACCTGGTCTTAGGCCATTGCACTGTCTCTACCTTTTCTCTGAATTTTTTGACATTTATTCTTATTATGATCTTAATAAACTCTTAAAACCCCATGATCAGGTTTGACCAAGATTTCTTCCCTTTTTAAAAAAAGAAACCAACCTGTTCTACTGTCTAAGTCACATAAAGCCACAATAGCATTTCCTCTTAACTTTCTGAGAGCTGAAATTATCAGCCAAGCAAATACACACTTACTAAATGTTCTGTTTTTCCAGAATAAGATGTTCAGACATTTGGTTAGTTAAAATTATTCACCAGACAGGGCTAAATTGTGCCTCTCCTCCATGTTGGTGATCTGCATTGGAAGACCTCCATCTCTGTAAGTGGGTGGCCCCAAGAGTAGCATGTTGTTCTCACCCTCTGTAATTCTCTTTCAAATGCCTCTATCCTTATTCATACAAGCAGATGCTTTCTTTATGAATGGTGGTATATATTAGGACTCTTTTTTCTTTTTTTTTTTTTTTTTTGAGACAGGGTCTCACTCTGTTGCCCAAGCTGAGGTACAATGGCATCATTATAGCTCACTGCAACCTCAGACTCCTAAGCTCATGAGATCCTCCTGCCTCAGTCTTCTGAGTAGCTGGGACTACAGGCACATGCCACTATGCCTGGTGAATTTTTCTATTTTTTGTAGAGACGGTCTCACTATGTTGCCCAGGCTGGTCTTGAACTCCTCGGCTCAAGCGATCCTCCCACCTTGGCCTCCTAAAGTGTTGGCATTACAGGCATGAGCCAGTGCAGCCAGCCTATATTAGGACTCTTGATTGCAGGTGACAGAAAATGCAGAGAAATTTAACTTAAAAGAGGGGGAGTTTATTGGTTCATGTCACTGAAAAGTTCAAGACAGATCTTAGAAACAACTTGGTCCAAGTCTCAGACATTGTCATTATAAATCATTCTTTCAGGCTCTAGGCTCTGCCCATCTGTGGGCTGAATTCAGTCTTGAGCTGCAGTGGAGATCCCTGGGACATCTACGATCTGGTGGCAAGATAGCTGTGGTAGTCCCAGACTCATGTTATCAAGGTTAAAGTCTAGTAGGAAAGAGCCAGTATCTTGTCCAGATTCATTCTGATGAGACAGGCTTACATCACATTTATACCCTAAACTATCTACTGTGCCCAGAGAATGCACAGTGCTGATTGGCACAGGCCTAAGACACATGGTTCACTTCTGAGAACCAGAGGTAGAACCCTACTCAGGCCATGGGGACCAAAAGTGAGTTCCCAAGGAAATGTTAGGGCTATGGGCAGAGGACCATGGGCAGAGAACTAAGAAATGACTTGTTGGGATGGGGTAAAGGCAATACCAACAACCGATGTCCAGGCCAGCTGATTTACCCCTCACTTAATACCGTATCTATTTCTTTTCCCTTAAGTACCCCCTCCCAGAGCTTAGTCTCTGAAGTCAGATAGACCTAGGTTCAAATTCCAGCTCTACTACTTTGTAGCTGGGTTATCTTGTGTAAATTATATATACTTTTTAAACCTCATTTTTTCCTTAGTTCATAGGGTTGTTACAAAGATTAAATCAAATAAATGAATTATAAAGTGTTTACTTAGCACAATGCCTGAGACATAGTAGATGCTCCATATCAAATATGTTGGCTTCTGTACGGTTTGCTTTGATAATATTATTGGCCCTTTTTTCTTTATACTCTGCCAGTTTCATCATGAGTCTCCTGTGAGCTAATTGTCCTCTCTCCCTTGCCAGAAGGTGCTCATCTCCTAGCAGTGTGACCTGTGGTTCAGCAGCCCAGGCTCCCTGCAGCCCCAGCCCTCAGCCTGCTCTGCAGCTCCCACCTCCCTCAGCTGCTTCCCACCTTGTTCTTCTGACCAGGAGCAGAGCTGAGAGCCCTCACTGCACCTCTGACCTTTATCCTCTCGTTTGCTACACAGGCTTCAAAGTCCCTTGATAGACACTCATGCCAGTATTCATGACACCCCATGCCACGTGTTGTGAGGTCAATAAGCACTGCTGGTGGGGCCTGCTCTCCACCTCCCTTAGTCATCACTTTTTCTCCCCCATTTCCATGTTCTTCCACTGGCCAGACTCTGGTTTTTGATTCTCTACACCCTCTGTGAAATCTGTCTTCCCACCTTCCCCCATTGGACTGCTTTTTCTTCCTTATCAAAGGATGATGCTTTGTCCTCTCTAACAAACAAACTAAAGCACTAAGTAAGGAGGGGAGTTTACATTTACAGCTCACAAAACTAACAAGTAACTCAGACAAAAGCACGAATCAGAACACAACTCATCTCTTTTCTCAGTTTCCAAACCTCTCTGCTCTCTTGTGTAACTATAGTCTTGTCTTGGGACTGAAGAAACTTATAGTGTAGTCACCTTTGGAGTAAAATCCAATTTCCTTAGCAGAGCTTTTGAAGACCTGCGTGGGCCTACAGACACCTTGGGTTCATCCCTTGCCATCGCCCACTCTTTATGCCCCAACTATACTGAACTTCGTTGTTGTTTTTTTTTTGAGACAAAGTCCCACTCTGTTGCCCTGGCTAGAGTGAGTGCCGTGGCGTTAGCTTAGCTCACAGCAACCTCAAACTCCTGGGCTCAAGCGATCCTCCTGCCTCAGCCTTCCAAGTAGCTGGGACTACAGGCATGCGCCACCATGCCCGGCTAATTTTTTCTATATATTTTTTTAGTTGTCCAGATAATTTCTTTCAACTTTTTTTTAGTAGAGACGGGGTCTCGCTCTTGCTCAGGCTGGTCTCGAACTCCTGAGCTCAAACAATCCGCCCGCCTCAGCCTCCCAGAGTGCCCGTTGTTTTTTTTTTAGACAGTCTCGCCCTGTCACCTGGGCTAGAGTGCAGTGGTGTCACCATAGCTCACTGCAACCTCAAACGCCTGGGCTCAAGCAATCCTCCTACCTCAGCCTCCCGAGTAGCTGGGACTACAAGTACATGCCACTACACCTGGCTAATATTTTCTATTTTTAATAGAGACAGGATCAACCCTTGGCTCAGGCTAGTCTTGAACTCCTGAGCTCAAGCAATCCTCCCGCCTCGGCCTCCCAGAGAGCTAGGATTGAGGGCGTGAGCCACCACGCCCGGCCTATATTGTAACTTCCTTCTTTCAGGGACTTGAATTGGTACATGTGTTCATGTATTCATCCATTTAATCTTTTATTCTAGAAATATTTATTGAGGGCATACTGTGGATCAAACACTGTTAAAGACATTGAGAATACAGCAGCGTTCAAAGAGAGAGGCATACTGCTTACATTCTGGAGGGGTGGAGGGAGAAGACAGACTATAAACAGGCAAACAGTAAGTCACTATGACAGTTTGTATCACGATCTATGCATGAAGGCAGTAAGGGTAATGGGATAAGGTGGGACTAGGGGATGGGGAGTAACTACTTTTGTTCGTGGTCAGGGAAGGTCTCTATAAGGGATGATGTGGAGGTGCGGCCTGATTTGTATAAGAAAGTCATATCTGCAAAATTTTGAGGAATAGTGTTCTAGGCACAGGGAATGGCATGTACAAATGCCCTGAGGCAAGAATGAGCTTACCGTGTGGCTGAATCAAAGTGAGCAAGGGAGAGAATAGACTTGTGATGAGATATGAGAGGTAGATAGAGGTCCCTCTCTTAGGCACCAGGATCCTTCTGGGCTTTGCTCATCTGCTTCCCCTGACCTCTCACCCTTACCAACTCCAACACATCCTTCAGGTCTTAGCCTAGGTATAGGTCACAGGTCATTTCCTCTTTCCCTGACTATTCAGTATGTTAGATGCCCCTGCTTGTAGTACTCTGTCATTCCTTAATCATAGATTGTTCATGCTGAATGTATATTGGCCTACTTTCTCACTGTCACCCCTACCAGACTTGAAGCTCCTTGAAAGACGAGATATACATAGTTCTCATTATCAGTGCTTGGCACATAGTAAGTGTTCAGTTAATGGATGGGTGCATGGAGGTTTGGGCCATAATCCTGAAAGACACAATCCACATATGCAGTCACCCAAAGAGCGAGATCTCGAGAAATTTTACCTTTCATAAATGCAGATGTACAAAAAAGCCATCTCTTCATTTATTAAGTTTTGGCATTTTTATGTGCATACACAATACTTATACACAAAGTCAGCGTTGTGATAATGCACTTTCATGGAGTCAAATTTGAAAAAACGCACAAAAGGAATTAGAACTCTCTAAGTCTTTATACAATTTATACTTCCAGTATTGGAAATAATATGAAGAAGAAATACATAGCATAGCAAATTGGGGCTATGTGTGAAGGAGCAGAAGTCGTATACGATTGAATAATTTGGCAGGGGAGATTTCTTGCGTTTTTTGCTTGCATTTTCACTACTGTGATTTTTGCAACACTCACTGCACTTGTGTTGGAAAGTGGCTGTGGTCTACAAATTTGTAAGTATACGCTGTCCATTTGAAAGTCTGGTTATTGCTTGGCCGTTGCAATTAAGTCATTTTCTTCTTATGTGGCACCAACAATAATTAGCTTTTAAACTTTAATCTTTCACCATGAAGTAGCATCATACATTTAACTTACCACAGCCTTTTTGCAAGGGAACAATTTCACAGATTGCTTCCACTGTGTTGTAAAGGAATGATATTTGGCTTCCCCAATACCAAATCTAGCTTTTAGGATTTCAACATTATGGATTTTAATCTTTCAGGATTGTGATTTTTGAGATTTTAGACTTAAGGAATTTTTATCTTTCAGGCTTTCAACATTCAGGATTATGGTGCTCAAGGTTATGTCTTTTGAGATTACAGTTAGCACTGAGTGCATGGATGTTTGGCTGGGCTGGTGGGTGAATAAATGAATGAACAAAACAGCTGTGACACTTCTACCTGTAAGATGTTCAGATAAGGGCTTGGGATGGCTAGGAGTGATCTGAACACTGTGCTGTGACTCGCGTAGGGAATCAGCCTGCTCAGAAATGGCCCGTTCATTTTGGGCTATCTGCATTCTCTTTGGAGAACTAAATCTCTGGACGTCCATACTCTGATCACCTTGAGTAAAGTGTAACTGGAAAACCCCTGAGGCTAGACAAGCTTCTTGGACCCTCAGCAGAAATAATTTATAGACACATTTTGAGCCTGGCACAGGGCTTTGGAGTCATATCAGACGGAGTTTGAGTCCTGTTTAATGTCACTGGTTGCATGATCCTGGGCAAGAATCTGTCTGAGCTTCACTTTCAGTGCCTGTAATGAAAAAATAATAACATCTGTAGTCCTGTGGGTTTGTGTGATGAGAAGAGGCAGTAAAGTGCTTAGCTCAGGGTTTTGCATTTAGTAAGTGCTCAGGCAGTGATGACTGCTGCCGCCAGCATCCCTAGCCTTCCTGAGAGACAATTTATTGTAAGTAACCTGGTACTCACATGTGAGTGCCCTCAGTCTCTCTGGGCTTGAAGTCCTGACCTTGTGGGATTATTGTAGGGATTAGAAATGGTCTACATCAAATTCCTGGCATGCAGCAGGGCCCAACATATGGTAATTATAACTAAGCACTGGCCATAAAAATGTGGATGACCCTGACTGTGACTGCCATAGGGAGATGGAAGGTGAGTGAGCGTGGCGTGTGTGGAGCTTCAGATTGGGTCAGGTTGGAGCTGTAACAGGTAGCACGACTTGCCCAGGTAGAAGGAAGAGGAAAGGATTCTCCGGGCAGAAATGAACGAAGCAGGGAAACCCAGCAGACATGGACTAGCTTCCCTCTCTTCTTGGTCTAGTTTGTCAAGCCTTACAACTTTACAAGGGACTTTGCCAATAGCCGCTCTTCTGAGGCAAGAGGCAGCCTCAGCTTGGCAGTCTGGCTGTTTCATTTATATTGCAGCCTCGCTCTTCGTGGGAGGGAAGCCTGGAGAATTGTGGAGTATGTCCTCAGAGCTGTGAGGCCCTCTATTGTTGATTAAGGTAGAGCAGAGCATGAAAGGTAGCAGGCTATCCACCCACATCCCAGAGGGACTGTCCTAGTTAACACTAGGGAAAAGAAGAAACTGACTCCTGTCTCCATTTCTCTCCAGCTCTCTCCTTCCTTAAATGCAAGGAACTAATTCAAGTGAGCAAGCCTGCCTTAGGTCTCTCTAGATACTTTGGGCCCCTTTCTCTCCTGTCTTTTGAACAAGTCTATATTGATCGTGCCCGGGGTAGGTTCTGGCTTTTGAGCTCACCCTACTCCCAGGATTGGGGATCAGTGCTCAGGACTCAGGGCCTGTTAACACAGGTGAGCTTGTTTCTTGTGGCAGAGCTTGTGCCACTTGGCTTGGCTCAGATCAAACTCCCCAAGAATATCAGTGGCCTGGCCTTTGTCCTTGGGCTGGTGGTTTGGCCATTTAGGTAAGGTGAGTGGAGAGGGGCCCTTCCAATGCGATTACGACAGAAGGGCTTGTCTGCCAACAGGGCCAAGGCTCGACTAAGCCCCTACAAGCTGTCATTCCTCTTCCCACCTCAGTCTTTGAATGAGATTTAATATTTAATGTGTGTGAGGGTGTGTCTGTGTTTAGCATTAAGATAGAAGGAAATATGGTTCCTTATTGCCTGGTGAGATATGGGATTTGGAAGCAGCATAAAGTAATCAGTGTTCAGTTGCTTGGTAAGATCTGTTAACATCCAAGTTCTTGTGAAGAAAAGAAGTAAGAGAGAATTATCACCAATCTTAGATATATACTCTTCCCACTTGCAGGGGAAAATAAGAATTTGCTCTAAGAAGGCACGTAGCATTCTGTGATGTGCCAGAAATAGAGGGGCCCAACCCAGCAGTGATAAGCTTAGCCCTTGATATCAGTATGGGATTGTTTGGTCATTAATAATAGAACCACCCAACTTAGGGTGGCATAATCAAATTGGGTTTTAGTTTTCTCACATGACAGGATTCCAGAGAGGTAGGTAGTCCAGGCTGGTACAGTAGCTCCACGATGCAGTCAGGGACCCAGGCTCTTTGTCCCTTTCTACCCAGCGTTTAGCTTATGACTTTCATTCTTATTTTTGTCACCTTGCAATCTGGCAGAGTCTAAAGTCCAGGCAGGAAGAAAAGAAGGGTTAGTTAAGCCTGATTCTTTTAAAGACTTTCCCAGAAGACCCCACCTCGCAATTTCTGCATATATCTTATTGGCCAGAGCTACGTGACATGATCACTCTCAGCTATAAGGGAGGTTGGGAAATGGAAGCTTTTTTGCTGGGCATATTGCTGCTTTGAAAAAACTGGAGCAAAAAAGGAGAGAATAGATATTGGGTAGTCAAGACATTTGTATTTGGGGGCATACTGTGTGCCAGACACTGTGCTATGCTCTCTCCCCGCATTGTCTCCTTTAATCCTCACGACTCAAGAAGGCAAGGGCTGTTGTCCCATTTTATAGATGAGGAACCTGAAACCAGAGAGGTCGCTTGCTCAAGGTCACCCAGCTTATATGTGGTGGAGCCAGTTCTTGAATCCAGGTCCAACTGGCTCTAAACCCTATGCCCTCTGGGTTTGTCATTTTCAAAAAGTAACACATATGGCCAAAATGGTCACTGAGTGTCGGGAATTCTCCGTGTTTTTGAACAGTCACTGATTTCAGGTCTTCACGATGATAGCAGATAGCAATGACCTGCATAGCAGCCCACCTGGGAAAGACTGGCATGGACTTAGGTAAACATCTATGTTCTGCATGGCCAGGTCCTCTGAGTGACACAGTCATTGACAGCCGAGGGGTGCTTCATTCTTTCCCATCACTGTACTAAATCGAGCATTGCAGATTTCTTTTGTGACAAGTGTCCTGAGTTGAGAAGTTGTGTGTTAAATTGTTGGAAATGCAAGGAGACGGGGAGGAAACCAGAAAACCCTTTTGACTTTAAATCCCATAATTTAGTAAGTTAAATGTTTAAGTCAGGTCAGACTGGGAGTAGGGTACATTTCCTTCACCTTTCTTACCTTCACACAAATGTGTGTCTTATGTAAGTCCCAGGAGCCATGGGACTTAGGAGCTGTTCACAATCCCAAAGTTTTAGGGGCTAGAAAACGGCGTATTGGCAAGCAGACTACTATTTTTTTAGCTGCCTTCCTAAAAGTTTGTTTTGCACTCAATGCTGTTGTTAATCTTAAGAAAAGGATTTATCATCCCCCTAACAAATTTATCTCCAAGAAGTACTGGCATATATGGGAGTGTGTATACTCATGTGCACACACAGTAAGGACTAACATGTATGGTTATCGAATTAGCTCCAAGGTTGGAGTAGACCAGCAGACTCCATGATTTCGGGGTCAGTTGTTTATGAGAACAGTAGTGAATGTGGTTACCGTAATTAAATGGGGCTTTAGGGCATTCTGGCGCAGAGCGGTGGCGGGCGTAGCTAACGGGTTGGCCGCGGAGCGGGGGTGCCGCTCGGTTCCCCCCCCCCGACACCCCTCCCCCTCAGGCGCTAGCCCCAACCCTCCGCCAGCCGGGCCGTCCCAGTCCAACTATCCCCTGCGGCGCTCCGGGCGCCCCCCAGCACACTCCCAGTCCAACTATCCCCTGCGGCGCTCCGGGCGCCCCCCAGCACACTCCCCATCGTGGGCAGCCAGAGCTCCAAGGCTCCCCGGGGCGACGTGACCACCGAGGAGGCAGCAGGCACTTACCCCGCGAAGGCCAACGGACAGGAGAATGGCCACGTGAAAAGTAATGGAGACTTATCCCCCAAGGGTGAAGGGGAATCGCCCCCGTGAACGGAACAGATGAGGCAGCTGGGGCCACAGGCGATGCCATCGAGCCAGCACCCCCTAGCCAGGGCGCTGAGGCCAATGGGGAGGCCACCCCCAAGGAGACCCCCAAGAAGAAGAAGAAATTATCTTTCAAGAAGCCTTCCAAATTGAGCGGCCTGTCCTTCAAGAGAAATCGGAAGGAGGGTGGGGGTGATTCTTCTGCCTCCTCACCCACAGAGGAAGAGCAGGAGCAGGGGGAGATTAGTGCCTGCAGTGAAGAGGGCACTGCCCAGGAAGGGAAGGCTGTTGCCACCCCTGAGAGCCAGGAGCCCCAGGCCAAAGGGGCAGAGGCTAGTGCTGCCTCCAAGGGAGGAGACACAGAAGAAGAGGCAGGGCCCCAGGCTGCAGAGCCGTCCACTCCCTCGGGGCTGGAGAGTGGCCCTACACCGGCCAGCGCTGAGCAGAATGAGTAGCTGGGTGGGGGCAGGTGGGTGATCTCTAAGCTGCAAAAACTGTGCTGTCCTTGTGAGGTCACTGCCTGAACCTGGTGCCCTGGCTGCCTTCCTGTGCCCAGAAAGGAAGGAGCTATTGCCCCCTCCCAGCGACGTCCCCTCTCCTCCTTTCCCTCCTGTGGATTCTCCCATCAGCCATCTGGTCATCCTCTTAAGGCCAGTTGAAGATGGTCCCTTATAGCTTCCCAAGTTAGGTTAGTGATGTGAAATGCTCCTGTCCCTGGCCCTCCCTCCCTGGTCCCACCCCTGCAGAAGGCAATTGTTGGTTTTCTTCCCCAATTCTTTTCCAGGTAGGTTTTGTTTACCCTATTCCCCAAATCCCTGAGCCAGAAGTGGGGTGGTTATACTCCCAAACCTTGAGTGTCCAACCTTTCCCCTGTTGAGTTTTTAGTCTCTTGTGCTATGCCTAGTGGCCCCTGGGCTGGGGAGGACACTGTCCCTGTCTAGGTTTTTATAAATGTCTTACTCAAGTTCAAACCTCTGGCTTGTGAATCAACTGTGTCTCTTTTTTGACTTGGGAAGCAAGTATTAGGCTTTCGGGTTGGGGGGAGGTCTGTAATGTGAAACAACTTCTTGTTGTCTTTTTTTCTCCCTTTGTTGTAAATAACTTTTAATGGCCAAACCCCAGATTTGTACTTTTTTTTCCTAACTGCTAAAACCATTCTCTTCCACCTGGTTTTACTATAACATTTGGAAAAGGAATAAATGTTGTCCCCCCCCCAAAAAAATGGGGCTTTAGGGTCATCTGGCTTTGAAGGCAAGGGCTATTTTCTGTACTGCTTTCTTTACCCCCCAAGTGCCTGTCCCAGTGGGGCTATATAGGTACTCAGTAAATATGTGGTGACTGATTAGTAAAGAAATAAAAATTGACATTCCAGTTGGTTAGGCTGAGACATAGCACCCACAATGCTGGGGTCTGGAGAATCCGCCATTTTCCTTTCGTTCTAATGTCATACGCATAGGTGGCATATTTGCTTCCCTATCTGGCTTTTATGACAAGGTGCTGTTTATCTTTGGGGTATGGATAACAAGGAGATACAGTTACTTGGGTTTCACAATTGGAGTAACCATTGGAAATAGCAGAGCAAGTGAAACCGAAACAGTGTGCTAGGCTATAAAGCTTCAGAGACTTGGCTAAAGTGTGACCCAGAGGGCAACCAGAGCTTTAATCATCTCTGCAGCAGCCTTAGCACGTCCTCCGTGGGTGGTTTCCTGAATTTGAGAAATAGTAAAAAGATAAAGGCCAACTTAGGCAACTTGAAGACTGCCGGTTTGGGTTACACTGATCTGATTATGGAGGATTAAAGGACGAAAGGAAAGACAAAGTTAAAACCTGTCACATGTACATTGTGGAACAGAGTTGTCCCTTTATAAGCTTACAGTAAAAATTACTTTTCCTTTAAGTTAGGCCCCTATTTCCCTACTACTGAAGCTTATAGACACATTGAACATTGGTGATGGAAGGGCCCTCAGAGATCACTATTTCAATATGTCATTATAAAATGATGTAATAGGCAGGACCCTTTCCAGTATAGGTAACAGTAACCAAACTCAAACTAAGTTAAATGAAAAAGGGAATTTATTGGTTCACAACCAAAATGTCCAAGGCTATATCTAGTTTAGGTATGGCTAGATCTAAGGAGCTCTTTAGGATTCTGTTTCTCTCTATCTGCTTTCCTTGGTGTTGACTTCATTCTCAAACAGCATCTTCCCATGTAGTTGCAGCAGCTCAAGACCAGCTCCAACCCAAGTCCCAGGGCTAACTTTGACCTGCATTGGTCAGCCCCTGAACCAAGTACTGAGACTTCAGAGCCACAGCTGGACATGAGCAGTAGAGTCAGAGCACCCAAACCACATGCATTGAGAGTGGGGGGAGGGTGGTCCCCAAATGAAAATTGAAATGCAGTTATCAGAAGGGCAATGGATACAGGGTGAGGGGTAGGGAGGGAAGATGTCCTCTAGTGATGGTAAAAAGGAGGTCCAAAGAAGCATTAATTTTTTTCCCAAAAGCTTGGGGTTTCCATGGAAAGGGCATCAGTACGTTAGTACATAGACAGAAGTGTGATTGCTTTTCTCAGTTCTCCATGCCAAAGTTAAGGCCAACAGGCCTACACACAGTGAGAAGCAAACCCGGGGCTGGAGGTCGTAGGGTTGTATTTTCACTTTATGTCAACATTCTAACTAGCTCCCAGACTGGGTTGATTCTGCCCTCAATCTGTGCTGATTATTGGTAGTTGAGATTCTGAAGTTGTTGTAGATACACCTGGTGTCTGACTACTGGGCTGTAAATGCAGCAGCTTTTCTATTACTCTCGTGTTGACATGGAGACCCCTCTGGCTTGGCCACTTGAGGAGTGATGGCTTTTAAGGGTGTGACCTTTTCAATAAGGAGTGTAGAGACCAGCTGCCCCATCTAAGGGTCCCTGGTAGTTTTTCTGGTGCATCTGGGCTGGGCTGGAGTATGTTCCCTGCCTTTACAATATAAATTCTGCAAAGCTTGTGGAGCCACTGTGGTGTGCCTGGTGCTAGGTGATGGGGATGCAGATAACTAGGACCCTGCCCCAGGGAGGCAGGGAGAAAGGCAGCCGTAATAGGAGGTGGCCCTGAGAGAGGAGCCCTCCACTATGTCCCGGAGCTCGTCCTGTAGCCTCAGTGCACACCCTCACCTACCACCCCAATCCCCATTCTCCTTTTCAGTTTCCGGGTTCACGTGTGTGTGGGCCAGGCATACACATGGAGAGGCAACAGAGAGCAGAGTGTTCCAGCTGTATGAGCTTGGGCAAATTATCAGTCCTCACTGTGCTTCAGCTTCCTTTCCTCTAAAATCTGACTAATGCTACTTCACAGAATTGTTATTAGGTCAGTGTTATTGTGACTTCTTGTGTGAGCTGTTCCCTGATAAGTTGTCATATAAAAGGGTTGCCATACCTATTCTCTATTCACCGTTGCTGAAGAGTGTTAATTATGCTGTCAGGTGTACTCTGGGCTGTGACAGACACCAGTGGGAGAGATGCTGGGCTTGGAAGCTTCCTGTCCAAGCCCCAGATACACAGATGGACAAATAGCAAAAAGGGAAGGCAGGATCAGTAGCATAGGGTAGGATGGGAGCACAGAAATGGTCTTCATGAGAATGTCACATGTATAATTTACTCATTCTTTCATTCAGAAGTATTTCTAGACTACCTGTTCCATACCAGTCATTGCACAGAAGTTCTAAGTATAGTATGACTGGCCAGATGGGCCACTGGCCAGAAGGAACTCATAGTCTAGTTGGGAGCTAGATTGAGTGATGGTCACCCAGTTATGATCCAGTGTGATTAGTGTGCCAACGGGGTCAGCATAAAGTCCCATTCTAGAGGAGAAGTGTGTGTTAGGGATGGCTTCCTGGAAGAGGTGATATTTAAGCCAGATCCTCAAAGGAGTAGAAGTTAGGCAGGCAGAGTGAGGGCATGAGCACGAAAGGTGTTCCCGGCAGAGGGAATAGCCCGTACAAAGGCCTGGAGGTAATTGCGTGTAAATCGTGTTCAGTGTGGCATCTTGTCTGTGGAGCAAGCTGAATATGCTGCTGTCGTTGCAGGGACATGGAGAAGGTGGAGCGGCAAGCGGTTCCCCAGGCCAACCACACAGAGTCCTGTCATGAGTGTGGCCATGTGGGACCTGGACACTCAAGGGATTGTCCTCATCACGGCCATGACGACTTCTTTGGCTTCGAGAGGCAGGAGCAGGAGGGGGAACGGTACCGTGCCCAGAGGGACCCGCTGGAGGGCAAGCGGGACAGGAGCAAGGCCAGATCTCCATACTCGCTGGTTGAGGAGGATGCCTTGTTTGTGGATTTACCTGGTGGCCCAAGAGGCCAGCAGGCGCAGCCCCAGCGGGCAGAGAAGAACGGCGTGCTGCCTGCCTCATACGGCCCAGGAGAGGAGAATGGGACTGTTATGTACCAGCGGGCCTTTCCTCCCAGGATCAACCCTGAAAAGCACAGCCAGAGGAAGAGCAACCTGGCCCAGGTGGAGCACTGGGCAAAGGCCCAGAAGGGGGATGGCAGGAGGTCAGTAACAGACTCAGGATTGCTGCTAATAACGAGCATGATAATGTAATCACAATAGCTACCACTTACCCAACACTTGCTGCGTAAATGCCAGCCTTAAACTCTGTACCTCCATTATCTACGTACATCCCCACAACTAAGCCAGCAAGGAAGGGGTGATATTCTTAATTTATAGACAGAGAAACTGGGGCTGGGAGAAATGAAGGAAACTTCCTAGGGCACATAGATAAGTGGCATAAGCCAGAGTTCAAAGCCGGTCTGTGAGCCTCCAAAGCCCTCAATTACACACTTTTCTGTTCCCCAGGAAGAATGCCTTGAGACATTCAGCATTAGATGGTAATGGTCTTCTCTTGTGCTGCTGCTTCTCTGCATCTAAAAAAATATTTGTAGAAACCAGAATAAATACAGATTCATTTTTAATTCCAGGCACATAGAGAAGTGCTTAGGCACTATTGACATTAGGCTTTATCACACCCATTCCTTCAAGAAGTGGTTTTTAATTATTCAGAAGGCATGCATCTCTTGCTGTTTGCAAAGCACTATCTTTCTTTATTATAATTTTAGATTAATTAGGACACGTTTATGAACATGAAGAATTCAGGGTCACTAGCTTCTCTGTTGTCCCCAGAAGCCACTGTGTTTTGTCTTCGTTATGAAGACATGGCAAATTCCCCTCACTATCCTCAGGCTTCTAAAATAAACCACTGACAAGAGAGGCGATAGCAAAGCCAATGTGCATTCAGAGAGCTCCCCAGGGGCTGGAGTGGTCGCAGTTGATGTGCCAGCACTCAGACCAAGTCTGTCACAGGCCTGATAACATGTTCTAAAATGCCGCACTTCATTCTTCCTTTTGGTGAGGCCCAGACTTTCTAGCTATGGCTCTGGAGGTGGTATGCTCCTAGAAGAATAGCTAGGCCTGCTTTCAGGTATGTGGGTGTGTTGTGCATTTATGGGTTGCTGTAAACCCCTTTAATCTGGTCCAGCTGGGCAATTGTGTGGGTGGACAGTGGATGAATCACAGTGGAAACCCCCTAAGTGACTGATAGACACTGTTATGGAATAGATCAGGAAAACGAAAGGCCTGTTGTGTTGTAGCTAAGATACCTTCCCATTCCCAACTGGGAATTGACCAAGTGTCATTCCTGTTCGCATTTTAAGTCTTATTGAAAACAGAAAGCTTCTGCTCAAGGACCTAGGGAAGGGAAGCTGCTCTCCTTGATGCTGGGCTAGGTCAGCCCCCTGGTAGGTGGTTGTAAGATGATCTCACTGCTGATTGAGATTAGAAAGTTGGCAGGGGTAGTCTCATGCAGGTCCTCATACTCCAAGGTGAGGAATTTGAATTTGAACTTGAGAAAACAATAGGGGGAACCACTGAAAGGTTTTAAGCAGGTAGGTGATGTGATCTAACTAATATTTCACGAAGAAGATGGCAGCCTAGGGAGGAGGCTGTTGCAGTAGTCCAGGAGGATGACAATGGAAATAGAAAGAAATAAACAGATTTGAGGTACATTTTGGAGGTTGGAACAGCAAAGCTTGCCAATGAATTGGATATGCAGCATGCAGAAAAGAGAGGAACAAGGATGATTTCTAGGATGTTGACTTGAGCAACTGGGTGGTTGCTGAATAGGGAAGGCTAAGGAAGAGTTTGTGGGGCAATCAAGGTTTCTGTTTTGGACACTTAAGTGGGGAGAGCCACAGTGGAGCAGGAGTTCGCATTCAGGTTTGGCTTGCTTAGTAGGTAGGTGCCATGCACCAATGCCAGTATAGGAGAGAGAAGTGAGCTCGATGAAGAATGTGGTTCCTGTGGAGTGCCCAGGTGGAGATGGCCAGGAGATTATAGGGAATGCTGGTATAGGCTGTAGAGAGATTTGGGAGTCATTGCCCTCGAGGTGGTAACTGATGCCCTAGCAGTAGTTGAGATTACCCAGGGTGGAAGCTTAGAGCCTAGAGCCATGGTTCTTCATCCTAGCTGCACAATTTGATCATCTGAAGCCCAATCCCCGAGATTTGGATTTAACTGGTCTGGGGTAAGGTCAAAGCATCAGTATGTTTTCAGATCTCCCTAGGAGATTCTGGCGTAACGACCACAGTCAAGAAACTTATTTGGCGACACATTGGAATCACCTGGGGAGGTTTAACATCTACTCAGGCCTTAGTCCCCTGCCCAGAAATCTGATTCTGTTGGTCTGGTTGGAAGGCTGGACATCAAGGTTTTAAAAAGTGCATCCTCCCTTTCCTCTGCTCCCCTGATAAAATATGCAGCCAGGGTTGAGAATCCCTAGTTCAGAGTGACCAGTAGCAGAGGGCCAAAGTCGTAACACTGAGGATCCCCAGCCCAAGGATTAGGCCAAAGTCAAGGCTCCATAAAGGAGATGAGTGGGGAGATGGAGGAGGAAAACAAGTGTTGTGTGGGAGAGAGTTTGAGCTGGAAAGAGTCCAATCACCAGGGCAAGGTGCTGCAAATAAGGACTTCTGCCTGGGTGTGGCACCTTCAAGAAGGCTGGGTACCCTTGATGGAAAGTCTAGAACCTCAGGGTTTCTGCTGGTCTTTTGCTCAGTCGCAGAGGGCTTTGTTCCACTGACCTGCTTGATGGACTTAGATGAGCAAACCTGAATTGCTTTCCTTGGTGGAGCTAGAATTTCGAAGTTAGAAGGGGAAGAAACCAGTAAGATGGTGTGGCCACTGAGAGACCTTGTGGCTGGGGTGCAGAGAGGACTTTCAAAATCTGGGTGACTGATATGCAGTTATAAGTTGTTGGCCACGAAATGTCTCTGTGTAACTGTTTCTGGCAGCCCATATCCTATGTTATTTTGCTCCACATAATGACCTGAATTTTGCAGGGGGGAGTGGGTGTGCCTCAGGGAACTGAAGGATGAGTAGTCTACTAGGAAAGGAGAGGTGGTTGGGGAGGGAGCTGAACTCCCTAGGATGTGAGCCATTCCTCTCTAAGGGGCGGGGAGACATCAGGTCTGTAGAGGACAGTTCATTGGCTTTGGAGGTTACTGCACACATCGGGAAAAGAATTCAGTCTAGTGGTGGAAGCAGATCTCAAGGGCTAAAAAGTGAATAAAAGTGAAGAATTGAAGGCAGAATATAGAGAAGAAAGAAAGTGCTGTCAGTCCCTAAGTGAACAAAGTATCTACTCAGTCTCTGATCATTCCTTATATCTTGAAAGTTCTGCCTCTGGGTTCCCAGATTTCTTTTTTTTCTTAAAGATACATATGCAATGTATTACAGTAAGAAATAGATCTGGCTGCTTAATAAATGACCCTCCTCCATTTTCCATTTGAAAATATAGAAGATGGATATCTCTGTTTTGCCTATAATTAAGACTGTGCTAGTCTCTCTAGACTGAGCACATTAAGACATTGGAGGGAGGGTTATTTGTACGGCAATATGATCCTGTGCTCTCAGCTTTAGACTACACAGGGAATTATTTTTAACTCTTCTTTCAGTACTTGGAGATACATGTTATATTGTATTTCACATCATTAAACTCCTTTAGAATATGGTATGCAGGAGACAGACGGACATACTCTTTGAATCTTAGCTATTTTAAGAGCTTGTTTTGAAATTCTAGCCTTCCGTTCCCCTCAACCCCCCAACCCTGTGTTTAAAGTAATGCATACTTGTAAAATGAAAAGGCGGGGGTGGGAGTTGGGAGTAGAGTCAGGGGATTTGAACACTACAATAAGGAACAGAGTAGAAAGTGAAAGTCCTGGGTGTTTGATATGGAAGTTAGGGTGAGGAATCCCTGCTGCATAAGTAATTGGTTATAAAAATGATAACTGCATTTTGACATGACTTTTTGTAGTGGCTATATCAGAATATCCTCTCTAGTGTTCGTTTAATGACAGGCTCTATGGCCACAGAGCAGAGTGTGAGAAGACCTTGAACCCCACTTTTGGGGTGGGGGCTAGCAAATGGATCTGCTATCAGAGACAAAGCTGCTCTGGAAGCTCGCTCCTGTTCCCATGGGGTCTCTACCTCATCTTATGGCACTACCTCCTGTGGCCCTCTCCCCACCATCGGTTAGTTACCATGGTTTGGCCTCTGGAGCCAGGGCTGACCATGGCGGATGGTGTGTAAGGAGAGGGCACAGGTTAGAGGGTGAGCTCAGGGCTTTGGGACACTGCTCTGTGGGAGGACTCTGGCCTTCCAGATCCCGTGGGCAGGCACCAGGAGTGGGTGGCAGGCCAGACAGAGGGGCATGAGGGTAGGAGACAGCTTGGACATACTCTGCATGGTTTGCATTTTGCTTCAGGCAGAATGAACAATGGTTGGTAAAGTCCCACCCGCCTGAACTCCCAAGGGAAGCCCTCAGCCTGGTTTCTGCCACTGCCACTGCCACCACCTCTGTTTGAGGATTCAGGCACTGCCCCTGTCTCAGAGACATTCATGCCTAACTTTGGGAAATCAATAGCAAATCCTGCCACCTAGTGGCAAGCTCACACTCCCGACAGACTCCACAAGTCTGGGTTGAAGAGATCTTAAGAATACTTCCTGTCATTGCAAAGATAACCATTAAAAAGGAAGAGCTACCATATTTGAATGATAACTATTTCTAATCCTCACAACAATTTATTAAGTGGTTCTCATCCACATTTTATAGGAAGGAAAGTGTGACTGTGAGGACAGAGGAGACACTTGCCTGAGGTCCTATAGCTGAGGATGATTAAATGAGTTGAGTTTTAAAACAATTAGAACAGCATTTCTCAAACTTTAGGGAGCATGAGAGTCACCTGGAGGACTTGTTAAAACAGTGGGGGCTGGCAACCCACTGGCAGCTCATAAACCTACTCGTTCCCTCCAGAGTTTCTGATTTGGTAGGTCTGCACTGGGACTGATAAACCAGCATTTTAAAAATGTATTTTATTTGTAATTGACAGATAATAATTATATATATTTATGGGGTAAATGTGATGTTTTGATATGTGTATATATTTGGAATGATTACATCAAATGAATTCCATATCACCTCAACTGCTTATCATTTTTTTGTGGTGAGAACATTTAAAATGTACTCTTTCAGCAATTTTGAAATATACAGTGCATTGTCATTAACTGTAGTCACCATGCTGTGCAGTAGATGGCCAGAACTTATTCCTCCTAACTGAAACTTTGAACCCTTTGACCGACATGACTCCCCTTTCCTGGAACATCCCTGTCCACCACCGTCCCAGCCTCTGGTAACCACCCTTCTGCTCTCTACTTCTGTGAGTTCGACCTTCTTAGATCCCACATCTAAGTGAGATCATGCAATATTTGTCTTTCTGTGCCTGGCTTATTTCACTAACCTACATTTTTAACAAGCTTCCAGGTGGTGCTGATGCTGCTGGCCCACAGGCCACACCTGAAGTAGCTTTGGTGTAGAACAATGTCTGGCATAACGCAAGCACTAAATAAACGTTTGTTAGATAAAATTGATGAATAAAGGTAGAATCGGAATTTGAACTCAGGACCGTCTCTAAAACCTCTTCTCTTTTTATGACATCATGCTACCTCTTAGGTAGCATGAGTTTTAAGGCATAGTAAAACTCCATGCTTTGTCCTTGCTGAATTTTTCTTCCTTCTCATACAATCAGGTGGATAGTTAGTAGTAGTTTTTGAGATCATATCCAGCTTTTGTGTGCTGGCATGTTTATTGAAAGGCTGGTTATGCATCAGGACTTTCTTAGACTGTGGACAATAGCACAGAGTGTGAGATACAGTGTCTGTCCTCCAGGAATTTCAGCTTGATCAGGGAAGAGATGTCTTGCAAGTATGAAAGGTCATGTCAATACAGGACTTTGGAAAAGTTACAGTCCAATAACTAGGTTGAACAGAGCAGGAATACTGTAGGCTGTGCATTGCCGAAGGCCCACGTAGAAGAGGCATGGGCCAGTGTCCTGGAGAATGGGTAAGATTTGGGTAAACGGGGCAAGGGGTGCCCATACAGGTAGGGGGAGGGAAGAACAAGGTCATGAGAATAAGGAGGAAAGGAAGGGAGCACACAGTGAAGGACCTGCTGTGTTTCAGACATGGAGGTTGCATTTCCTAACCTGTCTCATTTATTCTTATGAGGCAGGTAATACTGTCCTCACATTACAGGTAAGGAAACAGAAGGCGGAGCAGTCAGGTAGGCTGCCTGGGTTCACAAAGCCAGTGAATGGTAAAGCTTGGATTCAAACCCAGGTCAGACTACCTACCTTTGCTTTTCCCACTGTGAGAAGTTGCTCAGGTGTGGAGGAGGCTGGGCCAGGGATAGGTTGAGGCCCCTCTCTCAGGCACTGGCAAGTGTAGGGGTGTACGTTAGATAGAGTACCTCCTTCAATTTGGGGCCCCAGGCATCTGGCGTGGCCCTGGTAGGAGGAGCAGTGAGAAAACAGCAGGGACTCCAAGGTGGGTTGAGATCAGGTGCTAGAAAGCTGTGAGTACCGGGCTGAGGAGCTTAGATTTTATTTCATAATTCTCAGGGAGCCATGGAAGTTTTGGGGGCCATAGAGTGATTAGATCAGAGGAGTTGACTGTGGACAGGGTGGAAACTAGTTAGGAGGGTCTCGAAGTTGTCTGGGGAGAGGAGTATCTGGACTAGAGGAGTCCAAATAAAGGAAGGAATTGATGCTAGCCACTTCCTTTAAGAACCTCCAGAACTTGGTGTTAGGACACCAGGCAGAGGAAGAATCTTGGTAACCCAGAGAATCGTGAGGCCTTTCCTAGAAGTATGCACACCCATTGAAAGCACTGACTGCTGGCAAGCGGAGAGAAAGCGCTGGCAGGTTTAATCACATTGTACTTGAAGTGATGGGCACGGGGCAGCCAAGTCGTCCTGGCAGAGGAGTTGGAGTTTTGGAGTCTTTTGGAAAGAGGGGGAGTGACTGAAGTCATGGATGCTGGCTTTGATAGTTCTTTGGGGGTTCTCACAGGACTTTCCCACATGCCTGGCTTTGTGGAGTTACTTAGCTGTGTCCCCAAAGCGTGGCAGGCCCCTTGCTTGGTTGCCTGACCTGTTCTTCCTCCCCTTTTTCCTCAGCCTCCCCTCAGACCAGACGCTTCCTCGCCAGGGTCCTGGCCAGTCCCTGTCCTTCCCAGAAAACTACCAGACTCTTCCCAAGAGCACCCGACATCCCTCAGGGGGCTCCTCGCCCCCTCCCCGCAACCTGCCGAGTGACTATAAGTACGCGCAGGACCGAGCCAGCCACCTGAAGATGTCCAGTGAGGAGCGCCGGGCACACCGGGATGGCACCGTGTGGCAGCTATACGAGTGGCAGCAGCGCCAGCAGTTCCGGCACGGCAGCCCCACGGCACCCATCTGCATTGGCTCCCCGGAGTTCACTGACCAGGGCCGGAGCAGGAGCATGCTAGAGGTGCCCCGCTCCATCTCTGTGCCTCCATCTCCCTCGGACATCCCTCCCCCGGGACCCCCAAGGGTGTTTCCACCCCGGCAGCCACACATGCCAGCAGAGCGAGTCACTGTGAAGCCACCAGACCAGAGGAGGAGTGTGGACATCTCACTGGGGGGTTCTCCCAGAAAGGCTCGGGGCCACGCCATCAAGGTGAGGCTCGGGGTGCTTTGCCAGGCTGCTGGGGTCCAGCATTAGGGCACTAGGAACCTTACCTGATTTGAACACAAATTTGAGCAATTTGGGTAGTAGTGATAGCTAACAATTTGGCAGTACTTTTAGATGCCAGGCATAGTTCTAAAGGCCTTACTTTAATTCTTACCACAACCCCATGAGGTAGGTGCTATGCTTAGGCCCATTTCCCAGATGAGAACTCTGAGGCATTGAGAGACAAACTAACTTGCACAACTAGAACTCTGCTTCCTTGCAGCTTAGAAGGCAGGAAAAGATGTCTGTGTTCAATCAGTTCAGATATTTATAACAACCCAACTTAAGTTTTAACTCTCCAAGAAGCTTTCACAGTTTAGCATTGTTATAGCCCAATGAGGAAAGTGTGTATCCCCATTTCACAGATGAGACATCTGAGGCTCACAGAGGGGAAATGGCAGGGTGGTAGGCTGCCCTGGGCATGAGTGACAGGGCTTCTGGCCCCAGCCTGGCCACCTGGCCTGGCCATCAGTGTGACTGCTTGTCTCCCCGACTGCAGAATGCCTCCCACGTAGACCGCCGCTCCATGCCCTCCATGGGTTACATGACCCACACGGTCAGCGCTCCCAGTTTACACGGAAAATCGGTAAGCAAGCACCTCATCCCCCTCCAGGTGGACGATATGATACAGCCTTCAAAGCCCTATCTCATCTGGTGTTTTCCTTCCTCTGAGCCAGTCAGCTGCAATCTGCAGGGCAGCTATCAACCCCCATTTTCTTTATGTATGTAAGTTTTTATGTATTTTAATTTAAAGAGGTTTATTCTGAGCTGAATGTGGGTGACTGGCCCAGAGCACATGGCCTCAAGAGGTCCTGAGAAAACATGCCTCAACCCCTATTTTAGAGATGAAGAAACTGAGACTCAGAGAAGTCGAATGACTTGCCCAGGGTCACCCAGCTGGCATTGGGTCCTCCCACGTCGAGTGAAAAGCTTGGCGGGAAGCGTAGGGGAATGTTGGACTTCTTTTGAGTAGAATTTTGCTGGACACATTTTCCAGCCACCCACCCTTTCTCCCGTTACCTCCGCTTGTTTCTTCCCTGGTCTTTGCTTTGAGTAGTTAACTCTGTCTTCAGAACTCGAGTCTCGGTGAGGTTGCACTGTTGGTTGTTGCTTTCCTGAAAAAACTTCCTGCAGCCCCTTTGCTGCCAGTGCCTTTATTTGTCTTAGTGGCAGAATTAATGCAATAATTGCTTAACAGCGTCACGTCAGTGCTGTCCCGGCACTGGGGTGAAGAATGTAATTATAGCGGTGTGCCCCTGCGGTGGCTAACTTCCTTGTGCTGTGTCTACACACCTGCAGCTGGAGGAGCTCTCATTGCTTCTCTCCCGGTTACGGCGGCACCAGGCCAAGTTGGCCAGTGTGCGAAATTTCGCCGTGGGCCAGTTACTGCAGCACCAGCTGGCCTTTCCCACCTGCCAGGTCAGCGCTGGTGGGCCCTCTCAGGGCTGGGGGCAGGGGAGTGACATGCTGGCTCGTGTTCTCTCGTGCCCGTGCTTTAGTCTGTCTTTGCTGTCTGGCTCTCTCGCTCACTCCCTGCCTGTTGCTTCTGGATGCTACTGCCAGACACTGTGCGGCGGTGGTGGAGCCCGCCCCTCTGGTGCTGGGGAGGAGGGCTGCATGTGGTGGGAGGACTGTCGCTTCTCTGGCTGTAAGTAGTTACTCACAGGCTGGTGTGTGGTCGTGTCCAAAGGGCGGTTAGCCTTGTTGCCACCGTGGGCACCCCTTGGGATGCTGCAAGGCACTTGTGGGTCAGCCCAGAGGGAGAATGCGAGGTGCCACCTCTTATCTGAACAGTGCCCTGCTGACTCACAAAGCATCCTCACATCTCGTATCCTGCCAAACCTCACAGTAAGCTGAGAGAGGTTAGTTAGGATAGGAGTTATGACCACACCCAAGGCAAGTGGATCCAGAAGGGGAAGTGACTTGCTTGGGATCCCTGAGCTAGAAACATGCAGACTGCAGCCAGATCCAGGTCCTGTCTGGCACAGTGTTCTAAGCTGTTTCCAGGACATTGGGCTTTGCAGGCAAGCTCCTTGAGAACTGGCCAGGGAGTTGTTCTCCCGGTCATATTGAGTAGCTTAAAGAAACTGATTCTTCCCTGAGGCTGTCCTCTGGCAGGAATAGGCTCAGCCATATGAGGCTGGTCCCTCTAGGCTGCACAGAGATAGGCAGGGGACAGATGAGGAGGGTGACAGGACTATCACCTTCCTTCCCTGTCCTGCTGTAGTGAGTTATGAGGGACTCAGGAAATGTATTCAGAAAAATGAACATAAGTGCAAAAACTGTAAGTTGTCAATTTGGGTGATTTTTAATAACATTGCTCCATCCTTACTCCTTTGGAATGTGTGTAGGGACTGGGCTGATTGGGAAAGTATGGATGGCTAAGAGGACAGTTTAGGCACAGAAATAAGACCATGTAAGCCACTAGTGTTCCTGACAGTGGTCCTTCAGGCCCTCCCATGCATGCACTGCCTGAAGGTCTCATGTGGTTTATTTGTGTGGTCATCCGACCTCAGAGCTGCCAACAAGGACCACCTTCCCCAGCCCTGGCTGCTAGTCTGGGACACTCTCTTAGTCTGCTGAGAAATTGGCACCTGGGCCATTTTCCTTAAGCTTTTACAGCCCCCTGCCTCACAGTTGGCTTCTGTGATCTGCCACTCAGGAAAGCTTGAGTTCTCGAAGCCAAAGAGTCTCTTCCTTGTTTTCACTGCCTCTGGTATTTGTAATGAAGAACTCGACAAGCTGTCAGAGATGCCACAAGCCAAAAGGTCTGACCCTGGAAGCTCCTCAACTAGCTCCCAACATGGCTACATTGGCTCCATGCTGAGCAAAAAGAGCCAAAACTTCCAGGAAACTTCCAGAGGCTGCTGGTGCCTATTGTTCTGGAACCCAGGGTCACATTGCAACCTCCTGGGTCACCAAGGTCCTCTCCCTGCTTCTTCTAGGCATCCATGTACTCCAATCAGGGTCATCTTACTTCATGCATGTGAATGACCTGGTCCAAAGGTTTAATGAAAAGAATTAGAGCATTGGTACTAATGGGCCCTAGCTCAGGTGTGGCATGTGCTCGTCCAGATAGACCTCCCTGTTCTGTCCCAGGAGTGCAGCACCGCCTCAGCTGCACTGCTGCCCCAGCCCTCAGCCAGTGGGGAGCAAGCTGGCTTTCCCCATGGTGACCTGCAAGACCTGCCATGCTGAGAGAGGGCTCTGAGCTGCACCAACACATTTGTGCTTCCTCTGTGGCCCTGGATGTGCTGGTCTGCTGTGGTCTTTTGTCCCCAAAGCTACACAATGTAAATGATTCACACAGGAAACCCTGAATTTTGGAAACTTTTGGTATTCATAACTGGTTTTTTTTCCTCTCTCTGTTCCTTTGAAGGCTGATGATACCTACCTCCAGCTAAAGAAAGACCTGGAGTACCTGGATCTAAAGGTGAGTGACATCGGGAGTCCCGCCTTCCTTGGACACTCAACCTACTGAGAGTGTCACCTCAGTGGAGCTGAGCCCGAGGCCACACAGGTCTTGTCAAATCTGGATTCCAAGTGGAGACATCTCCTGTTTCTATCAGAAGAATTTTATTTCTTATAGCTTCAAATTCTGACTCTCCTCGGTTTCTTGTGAATTCTACTGTGAGGTCTCTGGCTTACAGAATGAGGGCATGAGACCGGAATCTCTTCCTTCCCTTGGTCAGAACCAAAAGCTCCCTCCAAAAATAAGTGATCATTTCTTCAAAGCCTCCAGTGGGGCAGTGGGGGTGTGTGTGTGTGTTTGATTCATAGGGTGCCATGGACGTGAGTTTTCAGCCACAAGTGATATGGAGTGGTATGGTGGGCCCTTTGGTTTTGTTGCTAGGGGAGCACGTTCCACATGGAATCACGTGGCTTTGAGGCTCACCAGTAGTCTCCCATTTCCATCCAGGAGATGAACGCTGGCCCCCTCTCTATAGGTGATAAAGCTTCATGCTCTAAATCAGCCTCCATAGCAAAGAGAACCCGCAAAAGCTCCTGCAGAAGCGAGAGGCATTCTGCCTGAAAGAGAGTGCTATTGTTCCCTTCCCACAGCTCTCTGAAAGCTCCCACTGTGAAAAGCACTTCTTATGCCTGAGCCATGAAATAGACTGGAGGAATGTGACCTTTACTTAGCTGTGAGTCTGAGAGGGTGGGTGAGGGGCCCGTGGGCCAGCCAGGTGACTGCCACGGGGACATGCCTCCCCACAGTCCCCAGTGTACATGGCCTCAGATCTTTTAAACACAGCGATCTCCATGCAGCCGTGTAGAAACAGGGCTATGAATATCAGGTCCTGAGGCAGCGCGTGGGGAGGGGTCTCCCCATGCTGAGCTGAGATTGGGACCATTGATTATAAACCAACCAGTGCACTTCTGTATCTTTTGAGCACTTGCTCTATACCCAGCTCTGCAAAAGACATGGAGAAATGCAAGAGAAAAATTGGCTCTCTGGTCTTGAGAAATTTGCAAATAGTCTGGGTTGGGAAAAGAAATATCCCCAAATAACAGACTTATGTATAATGACGGTATGAAGATCTGTTTGGCCTAGTTCTCAGAGCTGAGATGGTGAGAGTTACTGTGGGCTGCAGTGCTGGGAAGGCTTCTGGGAGGAGGTGGCATGCATGTGGTGCCTTGAAGAGCCAGAGGGTTGGGTTGGTCGAGATTAAAAGGGGAGGGAACACCTGGATCCAAGGGGATCGAGGACATGGTGGTGTTGTGAGGGCAGTGGGAGTTGGGGGGGTAGCAGCAGAGGGTGCAGGCTCCTGATTCTGTCCTAGCTTTGGGAGGGAACGTACAGTAAGCAAAAAGTTAGACCTGGCTTTAGGACATGAAAAAACAAGGAGCATTCTCTCAAGACCAGGAGGTTTTCTAGCTTACATGACAGGTCACGCAGAGCTTAAGGGAATATTCTAAGTATGGATACTTAGAATTCCTTAGGATTCAAAGTGCTTAACCATGGCTGTGTGGGCTAAATGTGGCAGCCCAGCCAGTCCTCCTGCAGCCTGTTGGGACAAGCAGAGTCCTTCCCACCATGCCCATGGAGAGAGGTCCACCAGCCCCCAGCTCTAGGCAGTACCGCGTCCCCATTCCTTAGCCTCCCTGACAGCCAGTCACCAACTGCCTGGGCAGTTCTCATCTCTACCCCGGGACCTCACGGTCAGCCCCTATGTACCTGTAGAGTACCCACATTACACCTGGGCCTATGGGAGGGGCTTGTCTCAGCAACAGCACAGGTGTACCTTGAAACACGGGTGTATCAGAGTAGTGCACAGTGTCAGAGAGAACTTAATAACGTACCTGAGCAAGAGTAGTGGAAAATATCTGTCTTCTGATCCCTGTTTGTATGTGATAGTGGAAATTCAGCGTTGGTCCAACAGTGAAGCTCCACCTCAGGTTTGTTTTAATGTAGGATCATAGAATTTGAGCTACAAGGGATTAGAAAGAGAGAAACTGAGTCACAGGATAGCAGAGCAATACTAGGAGTCCCTATGTATCTGGACTCCAACAAAATCTTAATAACAATACGGTGTATAATGTGTACCGGTCACTGTGTTTTACTTCTATTGAATTACTTAACTCCTGCAGTAGCCCTGTAGGGGAGTTGGTGGTATCATCTTTTAACTGCATCTCAGAGAGGTAAATGACTTTCCCAAGGCCACATAAGCAGTTACGGGGGTTGTCGTTAGGCTCTTCAGCGCTTTGCCACATGGCCTCTTAAAATGCTGCTTCTACTGCTGTGGACCCAAAGGCATTAAGCTTTTCATGGAGCCAGGCTTGGGTCATTATGCCAAGAAATGTGTTTGATGGGATACAGAGAGACAAGTTGCATCCTTGGGGTGTTTTACTAGCTAGGAGCTGCACATGATCAGAACATTATCTAGTGATTTGGACTTTCTGGAAGTTGTCACTATTTATCATGGAAAATAGCTGTGTTGTTACCAAAATTTCCCTATTCTTGTAGCTGCTACTCCAGTTGCTAAGCTCCTCTTAGAGAATTAGTCCCCCAAATGAACTGCCTGCACCAGCAGCCTAGAAGAGGTTTGGATCACCTGCTGCATTTGTGAAAAATGTGCTGGGGTTTGTGCTCAGTGTGTGTCATCAGTCTGATGTGACCACCAGAAAGGCTGGCTCCACCTCCCCCACCCCCTACCCCCCCGTCAGCCTCCCTCAGAGGGGCAGGGGACCCAGATCAGGAAGGAGGGGGTCTGTTCTGCCCTGTTCAGACCCTGCTGAGGTATAGGGTTCCAAGATGGATGTCATACTTCAGGAGGCACATGAGGGAGGGCTGGAATCAGGGAGAGGTGTTGAGGGCCTGCAGAACCATGGCTGGGTGCGACAGGTGAGGTACCTTTGTTCGCAGGTTCTGAAACCTAAATCAACCTGTAAATCAAAAGGGAATATACTAATTCAAATACCCGGGGGCTACATTCAAGGAGCTTAGGCCACATGTCACTGTTCTACTTTCCTTGGTGTGCCAGCCTCCTCCTTTCTTGGGGAACAAGGGCCACCTTGACACAGGCGGGGAAGGTGGCCACCTGCAAACCCAGGTTCACTTCCTCACCACCCAGCATCCCGTGGAGCAAGGGAGGAGTTTCCTAATGGGAAGGCATGCTGGGCAGAGAAAAGAAACAGCAGCAGCTAGCACAGCTACAGTGCAGAGCAATGGAGTTAGGGAGAATTCAGGAGAAGCGTAGAGGCTGTCTGTAAAGCTCTGGTGTGTCACCATGTGTTTTCTGTGGCCCTAAAGGGGAATTAAGTGGATGGCAGCTACAAGTACATAAGTTTGAGTTTAACAGAGGAAAGACTTTTCTAAAAGGACCAACTTGGGTGGGGTGAATTTCCTGTCTGCCACTGGGGTACAACAGAGGCTAGATGAGATTGAGTGGGATGGGTGTTGGATTAGGGAAACACAAAATGTCCCTGAGATGAGGGCCTCTGTGAACACAATCACAATTGAATGGGCCCTGTAGACCACCCTGGGCATAAAATAGAGGCAAGCACAGCCCCCCCGGACCAGCTGCTTGTGACAGGTTCCATCCCGGGTCCTGGGCGAGGGCAGTGAGTTGAGATAAGGCTCCCTGGAGGAGGAGTCTCCCTGCCTGGCATCTGACCTGCTGACTGCTCCCTGCCCCCACTGTGCTGACTCAGGGTCCCCCATGTCCCTGTCCCAGAGGCCACCAACTTAAAGTTCCAGAGTCCATCTCCTCTGATCAACTGATGCTCAGCTTCCAGAATCAGTTGGTGGTGTTTGTTTCCTTACATGTTGTGGAGCTTTTTCTTCCTGAAGTAAGCATTCCTGCAGTGGTGCCAAGTGATCAAACAAGGGCACACTCCACTCTCTTAGAAGACACGTTAATGTGTTTTTTTGGAAATCTTTACTTCCCTGGCGTTTTACTCAGTGGTGCCAAGGTGAAAAGGACTCCATATTGATTAAGCATCTGTTCCTGCCTGGCAGTATTTGGGCACTTGTTGTTCATGTATCTTATTTAATCCTCTGAACAACTTTGGGCAGTAGGAATTATTATCCCTATCCCATAACCAGGAATCCAAGTATTAGAGAAGTAACTTCTGCAAAGTTACACAGCTGGGATCTGAACCCAGTGACTGACCTCACATGTGTCTTCCTTCTTCCATATACTACGTGCTTTGTCCACCCTAAAGTTGTATTTGTTGAATTGTATTTCTGACATTGAAATTCTGCTCTTTAGAACCCTATACCTTAGCTGGGTGAGAAGCGTGGGTTCACTGTTGTTGACAGCTCAAACAGCTGGGAAGGTGAGGTGCAGGAGGGTACCTGCTGGCACTCAGGTGGGTACCCTTTATAGGTAGACAAGTTTGCAGTCAACCCCAAAGAGGTCTTTATCTCTGGTGAGGGATGTGCCATCAGTGGCTCCAGGTCTATTAGACTCTGGCCTCATCCTGACTATTTGAGCCGGAGATCAGGGTTTGTCTCCAAAGTCAGCTCCTGGGGCAGAGTTTCTTAAGTTGTGATTGGGGATGCCACCTACTGGATCACCTGGGAACTTGATTAAAAAATGCAGATCTGCCAGCCTGAACAAGAGCGAAACCCTGTCTCTACAAAAAAAAAAATAGAAAAATTAACCGGGCTTGGTGGTGCCATGTCTCTAGTCACAGCTACTAGGGAGGCTGAGCCCAGGAGTTCGAGGTTGCAGTGAGCTATGACGATGGCACTGCACTCTAACCAGGGCACCAGAGTAAGACCCTATCTCAAAAATAAATAAATAAATAAAATAAATAAAAACACCAGATCTGGAGAGTTTTATTGGATTGGAACCTCTGGTGCCCAAAATTCTGCGTTTTTAAATCAAGTTCTGGTGTGATTCCTGTGCACACTAAAAGTTTGAGGTCTGTTGTTTTGGAGCAGAGATGATCAACTCTGTCCATGAACTAGAACTGCTAAGAGCTTTAAAAATGAATATAGATGCTTGGGTCCTACCCCTTAGAGACTGTGATTTAATTGTCAATACTCAGGTATATTACTCTTTAACAACAACAACAAAAATTTAGATCTCCTTGAGTATTTCTAATGTGCAGTAGCCAGGGTTGAGAAACATTGTTTCAAAGTAGTAGTTCTCAAAGTGTGATCCCAGACCAGAAGCATCAGCAATATCTGGGAATTTGGTAGAAATGCAAAATCTTGGGTCCCACCCCAGACCTGCTTCTTGAGACCCTCCAGGGGTGGGGCCCAGCAAATCTGTGTATTTGCCCTCCAGGTGATTCTCACGTACACTAGAGTTTGAGAAACCCCTGTTTTAGAGCAGCAGCTCTCAAACTTGGCTACATGTTAGAATCACCCAGAAGGGTGTTTAAGAATCCCAGGCCCCATCCCAAACCAATCACATCAGAACCTCTTGGGGTAGGACTCAGCCATCAGCATTTTTTAAAGCTCCCCAGGCGATTCCAGTGTTCAGCCAGTGTTGAGATCCACTGCCCTAGAGGGTGGGGACAATGTTTCCTAAAAGGCGCTGTAAACATTTGGGACCGTTGGTAAGATGTAATCATTTAGATGCATCACAGGTATGGCAGCCCCTGTGATGGGGTCTGAGAAACTTAAAGTGGACAGTGTTGCGTGGGGGTGAGACTGATGCCTGGCGCTACTTCAAACTGGTCTCTTACAGAATGTGATGAGGGGGGACGAAGGAAGAAGCAAAGCTCCCTTTTGTCGTGTTCCCCCTTGCTTTCTGCCAGAGCCAGGAAGGAAATGAGCACTGAAATCCGCACTGTCACTTAAACCAGCCTGCACAAAACTCCCGTCACACAGCGTATTATCCCCATTTTGTAGAGGAGAGAACTGAAGTCTGGGAAGGAGCATCACCAAGATTTGGACCTGGTCGTTTTAATCACACAACCCACATCTTCCTTAAAAGTTTTCACTTTGCCAGTTCCCCAAATTCTGGCTGCTTCGAGTGTCATTTGATGTCTCACCTGTTGTGTTTTGTTGTATTTGCCTTTTTGTTTGGAACAGATTAAAAATAATGAACCTTTGATCAACGTGCTTTACAAAGTGCTGAAGAAGTCAGCACGGGGCTGTCAGCCCAGGAGAAGCGTAAGATGATCTGATCCGTGTCTCCGAGCGGGGCCATTCCATTGCTTCTGGCTCAGTGCCGGCTCCATCACTTGCTTAACCAGTCGCTCTCCTGACCGCCCCAGGCTTCCCGCAAGTCATTTTGGTTTATTTTCTTTAAATTGAAGCGCTCTTCAGCATTTTGGCCGATGCATCAGGCTGAGCCTCTCATCTGTGGTGTTCTGTGACTTCATCTTTCGTGCTGCCAAGGGGTGGGGGAGCTTGCCTGGCTTGCCACCAGCTTGTGTCGTGTTTCCATTCTCGCTTGTCTGCCTCCACGGCGAGGGCTTACCTAGACAGAGTTGAGCATGAGTTTCTTGGGAGGGAGCAGCAGTTGCTGGTCACCATGCAGGAGCAAAGGTATCCTCAGATCCCACTGTGGTCCTGGGATTAAGGGGCCTCTTTTGGGGGGGCAAGGCATTGATATTTGGATAAGTCTGGAGCTAGACTAGGACACGGTGCCACACCTAAACCCCCTTTGACTGATACAGAAGTAGTGACTGCAGCACGGCCACCTCTCATAGCATTCCAAGGAAGGCTGCAGGTTGGGAAGCAGGTGTTGTGTCCAACCATCCTGAGCCCCGAGGAAGTGCGTTGGGATGTGGTGAAGGGGAGGTAAGATGCCTAGGGGCCTTTGATTCCCTTCTGATGCAGAGACGTTTTCAAATATGAGTGCCCACAGACTTTTACTTTTTCCAGTGACAGAGATGCTGGGAGGACCCATAGTTGAAATTTTATTTTACTTTATTTTTTTGAGACAGGTCTCACTATATTGCCCAGGTTGGTGCAAGCAATTCTTCTGCCTCAGCCTCCCAAGTAGCTGGGGTTACAGGCACATGCCACCACGCCCAGCCATAGTTAATGTTTTATATGAATTTAAATATTGCTATCGTAAAGCACACTTTTAAAAGGAAAATTAGAGTAATATACTACTGTGGATGTAGTATTTCTTAGTAGTCTTGGCTCTCTGCAGCAGAGCTAAATTCAGAAGCTTGAAGGGCCTCCGAGCTGTGCGTAAACAGCTATCGCTAAGGCTGTGCTTTAAAGCCATAGGAAGCAGAGCCAACTCACTTTATTTTGATATATTTATGAACTCACTAAACAAACATTGCCCAAATAGCCTCAATGTGCTAGGCCCTGGTTGGCTTTGAGGATACAGAGAAAATACATCAGCCTCCACAGTCACCCCTAATTAGGTTACTGTCTAGTGAGGAGAGACAGATGAGCAAACAGAACATCCTAATCTGATGTGCTGAGTAGTATAGCAGCAGCAGACACAACGCGTGGGAGGAACACCCTGAGGGGCACCAAACCCAGTTAAAGGAGGGGAAGAGGCATAACTAGCTCCTCTCTGTTGAGCTTTTAGTTCTTTGAATTCCTTACAATACCTTATAAGCAGCACTTATTTATAAAAAGGGACAAAAGAAATCTTAGAAAAGAGGGAATACTAATAACCTGGGGGTGGGGGTTGAACGTATATGCAGTATTCTGTGAAGGCAGCAAAGGACATACTTTTAGAAAGCTTTCCATGAAAAAGTGTCATTTAGAAGATTCAGCTTGCTCAAAATGCCCTTTTTGTGTAGAACATCTCATTCCTTTCCTGATGGTGCTGGATAAATGAGGCATTGCTCAGTTAGATTTTCTGCCTTGTTATTTAAGTATCAAAAAGATATCCTCTATAAAAAGCTTCTGTGAAATAAGGTGAAGAGTTTTGCTGGGGAGAAAAATCCTCAAATCCTCAATTTGAAAATGATTTCTACCCAGGAAATGAGCCAAGGGTCAGACGCTTTGAGAGTAGACAAGCTTATTGTCCTCCACTTTGGTGTGACGGAGTGAAGACTTCACGGCTTTCACCTGCTTTTCTCCTGGTTTCTCTTGAATTTAAACCCAAGTCCTGCCTGAGAAGTTCAGCTGCTTGTGGTTCACCAGGATTAATTCCACACCCTCCCTCCCTACTCTTGTCGTCTCCTCCCACCCCACCCATTGTAAGAGACAGCACAGTCTTTTTGTTTGTGGATCATTGCTTAGTCCACGTGTTGTTCTGCAACTGTGTGTATACATGTATGTACACGTAATCTGCCAGTTTGAAGAGCAGAATTTGGCTGGAGTTCTATTTTTTTCCAGGAACTCTACAACACCAACCTACATGTGTTCCCCTTTGACCTACGTGCAATTCAATAAGCATTTGCTGAGTTTGTGCCAGGCCTTATGTTCAGAGCTGACTTTACCAAGACAAATAAAACAATGGTCCCCACCCTCTTCTGTGTGACCGACCAAAGGGTCCATGGGAGTGGGTGGAGGTGGGTCTGCAGCCCAGAATCAGTCCAAGGCAAAGAGAGGTCACTTTCCCTTGACCTTGGGGTTTGCTAATGATGATTCGCTGGGAGAGGGACACATGAAGGGCTTGAGCACTAAGGGGAAGATTTGCCAGTATATTTCTGCTCCTGATTCACACTGACAGACTTACTGGTCCTCCTAGATGGTCCTCCCAGACTTACTGGTCTCTCCCAGATGGAGTGAAGAGAGATCGAAGGCCATCTCTCCAGCAGCTGTCTGTCCGTCCATACTGGTACCTTCTTGGTAGCACACACACCACCTGTCTCTGATGCAGCGAGCTCCACCCTCCATATTCCTGGTCAGATCTGCAAAACGGAGCTCAGTGAGATGGCCTCCCCACATGCGACACTTCAGACTGTCTGTCCATGACCTTGTCTTGGCTTTGGGGGTGCATCTGTGAAAAAGTCATCCCCCTCCACCCTTGCACAGCTTTTGGCAAGAAGGAGATTAGGGGAAATGAAAACATTAGGGGAAATGAGTTGGACCTAGCTGTTTAGGAGTCACTGAGAGATGGGCAACATGTTGCCCACTTTGAGTCAAGCAAGGGATAGGAGATGTTGTGAAATCCCATTGGCAGTTTGGGTAACTTTTGTCTATTGCTTTGTGGTTTCCTTTCTTGACAGGACAAGGGAACATGTAACAAGTACACCCTAGACTCAGGGGTCAATTAAAAACCCCAGCTGGGAACTATCCAGGTTCCTTTTGGCCTTGGCCAGGTTTTCTTCCCAAAATAGTATAGGGTGAGGAAGGCTGGCTTTACTCACAGGGAAGTGGGCCGCTCAGAGACTTCCTTGAACTCAGGGTTGATAGGGCTCAGGGATTTGCTTGTTCCTTCTGGCCCGCCCACCCCACTGCCCTGGGCAAGGGGTGATGGGCTTCCGTACCATGTGTTTATCCCCAAGTTCAGTAGCAAACCTCTGTCATATCAGTGGAAAATTTTCCAAGATTCATACAGATTTTATAACACTCATTTTGGGCAAATATATGCTTCTGAAATTGATGATCCTGTAACTCAAATGTCTGCATTTTCTTTAATTTGAGGAATATATAAGTGTTACCTGGATCATGAAAAGATTTTGGTTTTTTTCCTAAAATGAAAAGATCATAGAAATAAAGCAGGTATTGCCCGAGTTTCTGTCCATGCCATGACCCTACCTGTCACTGCCAAGGACTTCCACACCCTTTCCTTCCTGAGCTGTGATCCCAAGCACCATGGTCAAATCTCTTTTAAATTGTTCACCTCCCAGATGACAGGCCGAGACCTTCTCAAGGATCGAAGTCTGAAGCCTGTGAAGATAGCCGAGAGTGACATTGATGTGAGTGAGCAGGTGATGTGCTGACCCCTCGGCCACCTCCTGACCCAGACCCAGGGTGGGCAGCTTCAGGCAGGATTTGGATGGTTCTGTAGCGAAGGCTTTCTGATCACAATCCCAAGGCCTTGCCGTCTTCTCACCTTCCCAGGCCCTCTCTAACCTGTTCTTGCTTATAGGTCAAACTGAGCATCTTCTGCGAACAAGACAGGATCCTCCAGGACCTGGAAGACAAGATACGAGCCCTCAAGGAGAACAAAGTACACATCAGTTTTGCATAATCTTGGGATGGGTGAAGGGGCATTTTGTCCTATCTTTCCTGCGATGTAGACTGGACTCTTATGTTAGTATTGAACAACAGGTGTTAGTTTATCCAGAACAATGTCTTTGTGTTTAAATGGTGCTTCTTGAGGGTTTCTCTCCCAGAGGGAGAACTTATAGGGAGACCTCAGCCTACTTGTTCCAAATACTGCAGCTCCCTCCACCCCAATTCTGCTCTGGCCTACCCCTCCCTGGAGGAGCTCCACCAGCTTGTATGTGATGATCCCAGGGAAGGGAGGCTGGCTTGGAGAAGGAGCTGTAGTCGTTACAGGGCAGAGGCCCTCGCTTCTTACATCTCCTTTCTTCCTAGAATCTGGGCCGTGGAGACAGCAAGTCTGGATTGGAAGGCTACCATTGTTTGGTCTCTTACAGTCTTAAAGTGAATTTTTTTCTTTTTGCATTTTAGTAAGGCATTATATATGTGATGCTGAAAGTTTTTAACATACCCTTTTCCCTAAGAGCTTAGAGAGTTTTCTGTCTACTTTTTTATTTATCCTCATAGTTTATCCCATAAGGAGTTAGATGGCTTTGTGCCCACTTTATAGATGAGGGAACTGAGGCACAGAGCTGCTGGGTGCTTTGCCCAGCCCACCCGATACATGGAGTGAGAGCTGGCAGCAGAGGTCTTGTCAGCCCCTGCTTGGCTCTGGCCCCTGCAGCTTTGGTTAGATCCAACAGCTTTGTTTGGTTCCTGGAATAGTGTGGGTTGGCCTCTGGGGACTGTCCCTATATCCTGTTGCTCTTTGGCCCTTCCCGGTACAGGATCAGCTAGAATCTGTGCTGGAAGTGTTGCACAGACAGATGGAGCAATACCAAGACCAGCCTCAGCATCTGGAGAAGATTGCCTACCAGCAGAGGTTGCTGCAGGAAGACCTCGTCCACATCCGAGCCGAGCTCTCCAGAGAGTCCACTGTACGTAGAGGGTGGCAGACACTTCCTCCTCGGGATGGGCTGGGCAAGGGGCTGCTTCTCTCATCTCCCAAGCTGTCATTGAGTTGGTGGCCAGAGGTGAGAGTCTTGGAGTGGCAGAACTTCTCCAGGCTGCCTCCTGTTAGTAGCTTACCCTTGTCCAGGGGTGACATGTCCATCTCCACCTATGCCTTAGGCTACTTACCATCAGCAGCTCCTGATGGCTGATGACACCCAAGGGACCATATTTCTCAGAGCAGCCTCAGGGCTATTTCCTTGATCTGTATGCAGTTAACTGTAAGACAGCAGAATTTGTACTTTTTCATTTGCCAATCTGATGTGGTACAGGCCCTTTCTGCCAGGGCTGGGAATCAAAGCACCTCCAGGGTAGAAGAGGGTCCAGTGCAGGTGACCGGGGACAGAGCATGAATGAGAAGATGTCACACTATCTCCCGCTCCTGTCTCTCCCCCGCCAAGCCTGTGCAAGGCCCACTGGCTCCCCTCCCCTCTTTCTCTGGCTGGGTCTGCATGATCCAGGAGCACAGGAGCTCATGAGACCTCAGGAGGAGGGCAGGGGAAGCAGGGAAAACTAAGAACCAGAAGCATTTCCTTGGCCAACAGGAGATGGAAAACGCTTGGAACGAGTACCTGAAGTTGGAGAATGACGTGGAGCAGCTGAAGCAGACCCTACAGGAACAACACAGAAGAGCCTTTTTTTTCCAGGTGATCCAAGGCCTGTTCATCCCTTGTGAACTGTGGTTTTTTTCAGAGAGCCCTCACCTGTGGGGACTGTGAGCTCTACCCAGGGGCCTTCTCCTCCTGAGCCCTGGACTCAGCACCCCTGTAAAGGGGCCACCCCAAGCTCTTCCTTGTGGAGCCCTTTCCTGAGCCGGGCTATGATGAGAAACCTCATCCCAGCTCCCCTGCCTGTCCACTCTCAAAGACAAGCTCTTGAGTGTTTTCGGAAAGATTTTACTTCTGATAATTTGGGAAAACAGACCCAACAGGAGGGAAATACCTTGAGCACCTTACAGCAACTTGAGAGTGATTTGTGATCCCGTGGTTCTTGGCCCCATCTTGGTTCCTAGCTCCTCACTTAGACAGCAGCAGGAATCCCCCACCTCCTTCTCTCTTCTGATTCCTGGAGATAGAAGTGTCTCACCTGTGCCTGAGGAGGTGGTATGAATTCAGCCTATTGAGGCGCCTCTGGTCTCCAGGTGGTCATTTGCATTTCTGGAAGCCAGGCTGGGTGATACCCATCTCTGTGGTCCCTGCTCCACTCGGGAAGGTGGCCTTAGAGCCCTACCTCCTTACCCTTAAAAATCAGGCCACCCCATTGATAGCTGCCTCTGTCCCCCAAAAGTGAGACTATGAAGAGTACTGTGTGGTTTCTCTTCTTCCAGGTCAGGTTCTCAGCTGCCCAGTGTTCCCCCATTGTGGTGCCCAACCAGGTTTCCACCCCACCCTCTAAATTGTGTAATGTATTTGAATTCAGCAGGCATTAACTGAGGCTGCTTTTGTATGAGGCACCATGCTGGGCCACTTTGGGTGCTTGGTTTGCTAATTGATGAGCTCCGTTCTAGCCAAGGCTCTCTGTTCAAGTGATTTAATGCATATGTTGACTCTCCAGACATTAGCCTCACTCAAGAAAAGTGAGTGAGATTCTCGAAAGGGTTTAGGTTTGTAGGCCCTGTGGCTTTTCCCAGGGCTCTGCTGTCCCTGCACTCAGAGATGGTTTCCGGAGAGCCCCGTCTAGGACCACATAAAGGAAACTCTTGCCTGTGGCTCAGGGCTGGCCTATGAGGCTCCGCCGAACTTGTCTGTCTCTTGCTGTTGTTGGAGTTTGTTCCTCCGTCTCCAGTTACCCTTCATCCAAGCTGGCGAACATTTTACTGCTCTTTTTTGTATCCTCAGCATTTAACATAATGGCTTGAAAATACTAGGTGAACATTATTGAGTCTCACTCTGTTACCCTGGCTAGAGTGCTGTGGCATCATCATAGCTCATGGCAACCTCAAACTCCTGGGCTTAAGCCATCCTCCTGCCTCTGCCTCCTGAGTAGCTGGGACTTTAGGTGCCCATGACCACACCTGGCTAATTTCTTCTGTTTGTAGTAGAAACAGGGTCTCGCTCTTACGCAGGCTGGTCTCGACCTCCTGACCTCAAGTGATCCTCCCGCCTCAACCTCCCAGAGTGCTAGGATTACAGTCAAGAGCCACCGCACCCGGCTGTATGTTTCTATAATTATACAAGTAATACCTGAGTACATCTCTCTGAAAAGGCTAAAACAATGAGAAGAAGAAACAAAAAATGGTATGAAAGCTCCTCTTCCCCCTGCCTTTCTGCCCTAGTCCCCTCGTTCTCCCTATTGGTGCTAATTAGTTAGCACCACTAACTAATTGGTGCTATTAGTTAGTGGTGTTGCCTTCCAGACTGTTTTCTGTGCATTTCCAAAAATAGACACATGCATAGAATTACATTATTTATTTAGGGGTGGGACCAGGTCAAAGGCTTACTTAAAGAAGATCACACACATAGCTTGGCAACTCACTTTTTTGTCATAGCTTTATGTTGTAGAAACTTTCCAGGAAAGATATCCCCAAGTTTATGCTGCCCAATATAATATAATATTTAATATAAATGAATTAAAATTAAAAATGTATTCCTCATTCACACCACCCTTGTTCCAGTGCTTAATAGCCGCATGTGGCTAGTGGCTACTGTGTTGGACAGCACAGATTATAGAAGATTTCCATCATCTCAGAAACACATATTAGACAGCATCAATCTAAGTAAATTAAATTAGTTCTTATTGACTGTGACATACTACTTCACAGTCTGAGTGTTTCCTACTTTATTTAGCCATTCTTCTTCTGACAGGCATGTAAAATATTTTCAGTGTTTTCTTTTCATAAATGGTGCCATTGTGAGCATCCACGTAACTGCCTTTTCAAGCATGTTCACATGCATTTATCTAAGATAGGCTCCCAGGAGTGGACTCGCTGGGTTGGAATGAGTGCACATCTTAAAAGCCAGTAGGTGCAAATCTCCCGATAAAGGACTGCACTTATTTCCCCTCCCACCCACAGCAAGTGAGAGTACTGAACCTATTTGCCAGCATCCTCGTCAGCACCTGACGTTTCAGCCTTTTTAGTTTTTGCCAGCCTACTAAATGACGTCTTATTTTGATTTGTATTTAATTACTAGTAGCTTAAACATCTATTCCTGTGACTATTAGCCATTTGTATTTCTACTGTGCCTGATGTGATGGTGATTAACTTACAGCAGGCCCAGAATCCTTTTCTCCCCCCTCCAAAAATCAAATTGGTACAACGTACAGGTCTTGTCACAGACGCCCAGGAGAACTTAGCCTCATAAGTTACTAGCAGAAAGGCCAACCTGGAGCCCGCAGCTTAATTTCCACCCTGCCCTGCCCTGTGGCATTGCTCACACTTTCCTTAAGTGCCACAATGATGGGGAAGCTCACAAAGCCCTGCTTTGAGCAGGCTCTGTGCTAACTTCTTTGGCGTAATCCTAGGCCCGGCAAGCTGTTAGAGCCCTAGATAAATCATTAACACTGCAGACATGCTTCCGGCCCCGTATGCACATTCTCAGTAACAAGACTTGGAAACTCACCTTCCTTTAGCCAGATTTTGCTGTGAGAAAATCCATAGCCTTTTCAGAAAAATAAGGTGGCTTTATTTACGAAGATACATACAGCCACCTGGTGGCAGGGAACTGTGAGAGAGACAATGCTAGGTGAGGCTACCTGTAGATGTTCCTCTCCCAACTTCTAGATGGTGAGTTCAGGCCTTCGCTGAAAACAGTACTGAGAAGCCTTCCTGCCCAGCATGGTAAGAGGAGGCAGGAATGAAGCTCTACCTCCTTTCTCCCCCAAAGTGCCCCTCACCTCATCACTAAGGTCTGAAATTCCATCACCCTAGAGAAAGTTAGGAGCTCTCCAGCCTTTGTTCCTCTCTGTTCTTCTCTTACATGTGGGGTAACAGGAAGGCAACATGGGGCAGCTACCAGGGGAGCTTTCTGCCCTAGGCCTCTCACCCTCCCTATATGTAATTGGTGCTATTGGTTAGTGGTGTTGCCTTCTAGACTATTTTCTGTGCATTTCCAAAAATAGGCACATGGGCTCAAGTGATCCTCCTGCCTCAGCCTACTAAAGTGCTGGGATTACAGGCGTGAGCCACCACGCCTGACCTATTTTTTATTTTTGTAGATTGACACATAATAATTGTACTCCCATAGTACTTTAAAAAAATAATAGCTTTATCATATAATTCACATACCATAAAATTTACCCTTTTAAAGTATACAATTCAGTGGTTTTTAGTATATTTACAGTGTTATACAGCCATCACCAGAATCAATTTTATAACATTTCATCAGCCCCCAAAAGAATTCTGTACCTATTAACAGTCACTCCCGGCCGGGTGTGGTGGCTAGCGCCTGGAATCCGAGCACTCGGGGAGGCTGGGGCAGGAGAATCACTTGAGCTCAGGAGTTCGAGACCAGCCTGAGCAACAGCAACACCCCATCTCTACTAAAAATAGAAAAATTAGCCGGCGTCGTGGCATATGCCCGTGGTACCAGCTACTTGGGAGGCTTGAGGTGGGGGGGTGTCCAAAGGGGGTTCTGTCCCCCAGGATGAGGGGCTGTGTCTGAAATGGCAGGATAAGTTCTAAGAAGAAACTTCTTATAAGGAGCTAAGAAGGCAATGAGCGAACCACAATCTTATCTTCCTCAGGAGAAATCGCAGATACAGAAGGATCTGTGGAGGATTGAAGATGTCATTGCAGGCCTGAGCGCAAATAAGGAGAACTTCAGAATCCTAGTGGAATCGGTCAAAAATCCGGGTGAGTGGCCATCCTCCTTCCTGGGTGTGGGAGACAGCGTGGGGTGGGGGGTGGGGTGGCCCTTGGGGGGCCAGGTCTTTGTGATCCTAAATCACTCTACTTGTCCTCCGAGGAAGAGGGTCTTTGTCCTATGCCATACTTTGCTTCCCTCCGTGCCCCTCAGAAAGAAAAACGGTGCCTTTGTTTCCTCATTCGCCTGTGCCTTCACTCTCGACTGCTGAGAGCAAGCCGCCCCCACAGCCCAGCCCTCCCACCAGCCCTGTGCGGACCCCTCTGGAGGTTCGACTCTTCCCTCAGCTGCAAACCTACGTGCCCTACCGACCTCACCCGCCCCAGCTGAGGAAAGTGACATCCCCACTTCAGTCACCAACAAAGACGAAGCCCAAAGTTGTAAGTAGTGATGACTGGGAGCTGAGTGCCCTCTCTGCCCTCAGATCAGCTTCTCTGTGGAGAAACTCTAGGGAAAACCTGGAGAGATGGAACCAGCCAGAGTCCTAAGGGAGCCCTGAGTCATGAGCCAGTTAAAAAGTAATATTTGCCTTGCTGTTGTGCCTTAGACATTCAGAGCTGGAAGGGCCCTGAGAGAGGATCTAACCCCCTCATTTTACAACTGGGAAAACTGAGTCCCAGCAAGAAGTGTCTGTGCTGAGTAGGGTGGAATTTGTGATCTCTGTTGTGCAGAAAGACGTGTGGCTGTTGTGAGGCTTCCCCGGGCAGGGCTCTGTGCAAATCTGTGGAGGGCTGTCCTGCGGGTGCGCGAGCCTGTGGGCAATGAGCTCATTCCAGTGGAAAAGTGTCTTTCCCTTCACCTGCTGTTGAGCACTTTGCTGGGTTGTCAGATACTTGTCATCTTTACAGTAACCTCACAGAGTATGGGTAAGAAGGGCAGTATCCTCATCCCAGAGATAAGAAAACTGAGACCTCAAGTTGTTGAAATGTGCTCAAGGTTTCCATGTTAGTTACTGGATGCAGTCATACCTCCCGGCCATGCTCTTTTATTCTGTGCCATCTTTCATGTAATTGGACCTTAGTCCCAGGTCGGATCTGCGGCCCATGTAGTTACCTGGGCCAACACCTTGGTTTGCCTGGCACAGAGAGCGGCCAAGCTCTTGGCAGAGTCTGGGGACACAGGAGACTTTACAGAAATAGAAGACGTGGCCAGATACCATGATAGCTCACACCTCCAGAACCAGGCCAGCCTTGGCTGGAGAACATAAGGGGTCTGGTCCAAATGTAGGGAAGCCCTACAGAGGGGACCTTGGAATGGGGGCCTCCAGATTTTTGCCAGCAAAGGCCTGGGAGGAACCTTGCCCCAGTGCTATGTGTGCCTAGGACCTCTGATGAGGTTGGTGCACAGTGCTGGGTAAAACACGTGTTCCCGTACCCTGCTTCTCACCATCCACCTGCTTGTAGCCGTGGCTCAGGGCCCAGAGCTGGACCCAGGGTATGGCCCATGACCTAGCCAGAGAGTCACTGTGAATTTTTCCAGCTTTAGATCTCCTTTCCAATCCCAAATCTAAGAGGTAGTCTGGAGCTCCAGCCATAAAAGGGGAGGTAAAAAAAAATACCAAAAAAATAAATAAATAAGGAGGTAAAAAAAAAAAATAGTCTGGGGCAGATGGCTGCTGACATAGGGCAGGATGCCACCAGCTAGGACAAAGAGCAGAGGGAGAAGGCACTAGCCTAAGAGCTAGGACACCCAGATTCCAGTCCTGTACTCTCACTGTGTTCTCACGCAAGTCCTGTCCCCTCTCTGAGCTCCCTCAGTTTCCCCTGTGCAGATGGTCACAGAGGCGCCTGCTCACAGCGTGGTCCTCTGTGGCTCTCAGGCTTTTTCAGCTTGGACAAGCATCCAGGCACCAGGAGGTCTCTCTCTCTCTCTCTCTCTCTCCTTCTCGTGATACATGTGTGTTTACCAGTTTTACCACTTGCTGTTGTTGTTGGCTTGTTTTTAACATTTATATTTGTGAAACAATAATATCCACCCTGAAGAGGACATTAAACAGGAATATATAATTTCACAAATAATAATAAAGAGACCACCCATGTTATACTAACACACAGACCAAGAAGTAGAACTTTGCTGGCAACCAGAAGAAGCCTGTGGTTTCCTTCCTTGTCCTGGCTGCTTCCTTTCTGCCAGAAATGACCATTATCTTGACTTTTTGGATGATAATTCCCTTGCTGGTTTTTTTTTTTTTTTTTTTTTTAAGTTTTACTACCTATATTGGCATTCCTAAATACTGTAATTATGCTGGTATCTTATATCTTTTCTTTTCTTCAACATTATGTTTTGATATACACCCACATTGTTGCATGTAGCTATAGTTCTTTCCTTTTTATATGGCTTGTTTTCTTGAATTTAATGTCTTTTTTTTTTTTTTTACTAGCTAGTACTCTCAAAAGGTACAAAAATAAAAGATATTAAAAAGTATATAATAAAATGTCTCCCACCCTTTGTCTCCAGACATTCTATTCTCTTCAAAGGCAATCAACTTTGTGTTCGTCTGTTTGGGGAGCTTTTTAGAAATTGGTGGTTCTGATGTCTTGTCAGGGTTGGAAACTGCTGATCCTTGGAGAACAGTGGGTATCTTAGACAGACGGCCTAACTTTCACACATCAATGAAGCGTGTTGCTTTAAAAGAATGCTGGTAAACCTCTGCCAAGCAAACTTGGAGTGCCCTTTCCTGAACTCTGCAAAATTCTGAAGAACAAAGCCAAATTAGACTAAGAGGGAATTTAGGAGGAGGAAGACGTGATGGTCATTAGTCCCAGGAGTGGGTGTTCATGGCGATCGGGGGCCAGTCTGTTGGTGTATAGAGGAACCACAGCCCTCAGCGAGCATTGTGGCCAGGGAGTTTCAAGGAAAATAGTTACATTCATCCCATTCTAGGGAGTGGGCCGTGTGGTAGGCAATGAGTCACTCATCCTGACCGCCTATTCTGTCTGAGTCAGGAAGGAGGAAATATTTTGTAACCATGCACATTTCTGATAGAAAGGGCAGGAGACTGTGGACTCTTCCCTTGTTCCCCAACCTGATGAAGGATCCAGACTTTTTGCAAGGCCGATGAGCCAGCTTGGGCTGCGCACTGTGAAGTGGGCCAGATGTTTGTTCTCTAGGTGAGGGGTGCTGCCGTAAACCTAGGAGTAAGAGCAGAGTTAGCAGCCGCCTCCCCTATGGTGTTGTCCAAATCAGGAGAGTAAGCAGTTGGCACAGTGCCAAGAGCATGGACCCAGGAGACCTGAGTTCTTGATTTTTGAACGTAGTATGTAGAGGTGACACTTTGAAAAATAAAGAACATATGAATCAAAGGGAAGAATAGAGATGGAGCAGAGGCATCTCCTCTCTTCACAGCATCTCCGGGGGAAGTGTTAGTGCTCCTTGGCTGAGGTGGTCGTGTTCTGGGGCTCCGAAGTGGCCTATTCCTGCCCTTTGGGCCACCACTGTGGCAGTCCTCCAGCTCCTCTCGCTGGGCACTGCTTCTGGTTCTCTTTCTGAGCAGGAAGATGAGGCCCCTCCCAGGCCCCCACTCCCCGAACTCTACAGCCCGGAGGACCAGCCCCCGGCTGTGCCACCTCTGCCGAAGGAGGCCACCATCATCCGGCACACTTCTGTGCGGGGCCTCAAGCGGCAGTCGGACGAGAGGAAGCGAGACCGGGAGCTGGGGCAGTGTGTGAACGGGGACTCGAGGGTGAGCAGGGAGGGCCCTGGGGAGAGGGAGGGTGGTGTGACGCCAGGCAGATATGACCACCTGCGACTGTGCTCACAGGTGGAGCTCCGGTCGTACGTCAGCGAGCCTGAGCTGGCGACCCTCAGCGGGGACGTGGCCCAGCCCTCCCTCGGACTTGTGGGCCCTGAGAGCAGGTACCAGACGCTGCCAGGCAGAGGTAAGGCAAGGCCCTCCACAGGGAACCCACCAATACCCATACAGCTTCCAACCCTCAGCTGGTTCCTCACAGCCTTGTGCCTGCAGCTTGGGCCTGGGCGTGGGTGCAGCTGTTAGGGGCTCTGGGCTGCTGGGAGGGAGGACCTGGCCTGCCTTCCTCTGGCCCACGTCCTGATTCACTTCCTCCTTTGTTATCTGTCCCCAGAAACAATGGTAATAGCAATTACTATAAAGTCCTGCACTGTTTAAGCACTTTATGTTCACCTAATGTTCACAACGTCACATGAAGGGAGTACTATTATTATCCCCATTTTAGAGATAAGGAAACTAAGGCTCAGAGAAATTAAATAACTTGCCAATTAGCTGATCAGTGATGGAGCCAGAAGATGATCCCAGTGCTCTGGCTTCAGAGCTACTGCACCCTGTAGGCTGGGGTGCTGGGTGACTGCCACTGGCTTGGCCATCATCTCAGCCCGTCCAGAGGGCTTTTCCCTCTTGTGTCACTCTTTAAGACTTGGTGAATCCTGTCTTTAAACACTTTCTCCTCAGTTGGGCTTCCTGCTCACTGTCCTCCGCGATCCGGGGTTGGGTTGTGCGGGATGCATGAGAGCGCATGAGGAGGAAGCGGGATGAAGGGCGCTCCTGCCCCTCAGCCTTTCCACCTGCCAAGCGGCCCAGGTCTTCCGTGTGGAAGGGAAGCCTAGGGCAGTCCACAGATCTGCAGGCACACTGTCTCCCGTCAGGGACAGAGGGCACCCCTGGCTGTCCCCCTATCCTCTACCTAGGGCCTTGCTCTTCCAGGCCCTGGGGAGGAAGAAGAGAAAGAAGATCGAGTGGTTGGCTGGGTCCTCTTGGTCCTCTCACAAGAGTGGGGTATTTAGGGAGAAGCAGGGTACCTGTGCACCCCACCACAAATACGCTTCCGCTTCTCTTTCCTCACTAAGGTCTCTCAGGGTCCACGTCAAGGCTCCAGCAGTCATCCACCATTGCTCCCTACGTCACGCTCCGGAGGGGTCTAAATGCCGAAAGCAGCAAGGTGACCTTCCCTGTGAGTGGCTCACTGCTCCATCACATGCTGAGGGAGAGGCTCTGAGATGGGCAGTGACTGGTGATCCCATGAGCCCTGGGGATGGCCTCTGAGGTGACCTCAGCCCCTCCTGGGCTCAGGATCCCTGTCACCCACTGCCCACCAAGAAGGGCATCCTGCTGCTCCCTCCATTTCCTGAGGGACCCCCCATTTTTCTCTCCAGCCTGTCAGGGTCATGGGAGGGAACTTAAGTCTGCTCCCTGGGTTCTGGCCTCATCATGTGCTGCATGTGAGCCCAGCTGGACAGGCCTGGGCATCAGCGTCTACATCTGCAGAATTGGGTGCTACGCTCACGAGGGCCGGGGGCATCATAGTGCTTAGTGGTTAACTGCCACGTGAGTTGTATTTAACTCACACCAGTTTTGAGCCCAGGGCCTCATGAAGCATATGTAACTCACACATCTTTTCAAAGACCTTGGGAGCCGTGAGAACTATTTTTCAAGTTGCATATAACTCCTGCACAGAAAACAATAAAAAATAAATTTTCCGTTAAATTAGAAAGGATCGTTTTGTTTTTGGAATTTTTATTCTGTTTTCATAATAAAACACCATGGCCCCAAGGAAAAGTTTTGTTTTTTCTAGTGTGGCAGTCAGTGTGTTAGAGGAAGTGGTTCTTTATGGAGGAGCACCCTGGTGTGTGTGTATGTGGGGGGGGTGTTAGTGTGTGAGTGAGAGAGAGACAAAGAACAGGGAGGAAGCCAGCAGGTGGCTGCCCTCTTTTCCCAGCCCAGCTGCTCTGTGTGTCTCTCGTCTTCCTGCTCCTCAGAGACCCAAGAGTGCCTTGGAGCGCCTGTACTCAGGGGACCACCAGCGCGGCAAGATGAGCGCGGAAGAGCAGCTCGAGCGCATGAAGCGGCACCAGAAGGCCCTGGTCCGGGAGCGCAAGAAGACGCTGAGCCAAGGAGAGAGGACAGGCCTGCCCTCGTCCCGCTACCTCAGCCAGCCGCTCCCTGGAGATCTTGGCTCAGTATGTTAGGAGGGGCCAGGCAGGCGGGGCTGGGACAGGGACAAAGCTTCCCCTCCAGCTAAACAGAGCTGCCCCAGGGGCCCCAAACACAAGCGTGTCATACCCCCGAGCGTGCGGGTTGAGGACCTAGATGGTTCAGAGAACACCCCACAGGCTGTTTGTCTACCATCCAGGCTGCATGTGTGACCTGGTCAGAGGGTGACTCGGAACCAGAGCAGGAGTGAGGATCTCACAGCAGAGGCCTAGGAGCCCGAGAAAATATCCAGTCAGTTCTCTGAGGCAAGCTTGAGAGGGGCCTTTGCAGGTATTCTGAATCCCTGTTGACTTCAAGACTTGGTACTACAGGGTTCAGGGAGTAGAGGAGGAAGAGGTGATGTGGTACAATGAGGAGAAGCACAAGTGAACAGACCAGCCCCCAAACCTGCATCAGATGCTCTGTGGGGGCAACTCAGCACAGGTTTGTGCCCACACCCTCAGGGCTGGTGGTCTCCCGCAGCTCATGGTGCTGAGGCCTCAGGGTGCCCAGGAGAGCTGGGGAAGCTGCCCCCTGGTGGTGCTTCCTGGTGCTGCGCCCTGTCCACAGTCACCTTAGGTCCCTCTTGGAAACATTCCATTTGACTTTTTCCTGTTGGAAATCCCATATTTCCCTAAACCTCTAGCCTGACTGTTCTTTCCCTAATTCATTGCACAAGCTCTTTTGCTTTTAGTGTTACCGCTCATTGCCTCTCTAATCCTGCCTGATTGTGTTTACAGAAGCTTCTGGTTTGCATTGAACAGTCTCTAACTGGCCTGTGCTATTTGTTACCAGGCTTGTAATAGCAGCTCTGTGTCCATAGCATAGTGAGTGTCCCCAGATGTGACTCACCTTTTCTGCTGCCCTCCTTCATGCAGGCCTACTGACTTGTAATCCACTCATCCCAAAAGCCTCCCCGCAAGCCTGAGCCAACCCGCTACCTGAGACCACAGTCATTAGCAGAGGTCTGGGCACAATGAATTTATCAAAATCCATGTCTTAAACCTGGACAGTAAACACGGGCTTCAGAGATTGCACATTTGGATATGTTCTACCAAGGCTGAGGTTGTTCGGTTTTAATTTCTCTGGTCCAGGCTGGGCATGGTGGCTCACACCAGTAATCCTAACACTTTGGGAGGCCGAGGCAGGAGGACCACTTGAGGCCAGGAGTTCGAGACCAGCCTGAACAATGTAGAGAGACCGTGTCTCCACAAAAAAATCCAAAAAAATTAGCTGGGCACGTGGCGCATGCCTGTAGTCTCAGCTACTCTGGAGGCTGAGGCAGAAGGATCACTTGAGCCCAGGAGTTCGAGGTTGCAGTGAGGTATGATGAGGCCACTGCACTCTAGCCTGGACAACAGAGTGAGACCCTGTCTCCAAAAAAATGAAAAAATCATTCCTCTAGTCTAATCACACAATTTCTTATGGAAAACTTTTGTGTTTCTGGTATTTAATAACAAACAAGTAGCAAAATATACTATGTATTCAGAGGGCCCTTCTGTAGCTGTTAAGTCAGACACCAAAGGGGTAAAACCCAGAAGACTCATATCTTTAAAAGCTGCAAACCTGATAACTTTTACACTTTATAAGCAAATGTCATATGGGGTAACACTAACTTTTTACAATTTGATGTCTCAAATGTAGAGATTATCTAAAAATCGTAATTTGAATACCTTGTCATTTTTCTCTTAAAAAAAAAAAAGACTTGTGTAAGTCTCTGCATCAGCGCCAATAAACGTGTTGCTTAATAATAATGGATTGGCGTGGTTCTTCCCCAGGATATGTTGTAGAATCTAGTGAACTTTTCCTGTTTGTGGAAACAATCAGGCTGGGTTTAAATGAGGACTTGTCTCTGTTTGGAGCACTTGTGAGCATGTAAGAAAATGTGTGTTTTCTTTGTGAGTCATTAAATTAATTTTTCATTCTCGGAGCTTCAATTACCTAATTCTGTCAAACTATAATTGGAAAACCGTCACCTAGGAGTGGTCAGATTGGTTTGGAGTCAGTATTGAGAGCTTGTGCATGAATGGGTGAAATGTGCTGATATGGCCCTGAGTTTGGGGTTCTGGAGGGACTAAAGGGGGTGTCAAAGACAATCGTGCCCATCTGGGGCTCTGTGAGGTGGATGGGGGGAGGGAGCAGGGGGCCTGGGATGGGTAAGCATCTGCCTTGCCTCTGCTCAGGTCTGTTCTAGTCTCACCAACCAGTTCAGCGGTGAAAAGCCTGTGAGGATGCAGGCCGTGGGTGAACAGAAAGCCACCACGGAGCTGGACGGTGGTGGTTGAATCTTAAAATGGTTGGGTTAGATTTTCCTTCTTGTAAAGCTTATTACAAAATCGATACTGTGGAAGAGCCTTGGAAACATTGTTTGATTTCACATTTCAATTTTATATAATTTAGGGTTTTTTCCCCCTAGTTTAAAGAAAATATCTATTCCAAATTGATACCATCTTACACAGCAGTTTGCCTCACTGGCCCCACACTGCCGCTTGACCTCAGGGTGCAATATGCCCTGCTGTACCCTGTTGGAAATTCCCGATAAAGAGGCTCTTGGTTATTCCACTTGCTTATCAGGGCCTTGAAGGGCTGTTTTTTTCCATTATTTCTGAGCCTGGGACATATGGCTCCTGAACCAGGAAGGCTTCCGTGAGCTGTGGGGCAGCTGAAGGGGCAAATGCCTTCTCTGGAACTCTGTCCCGTGTTGTTCTGGGGTCACCCTCTCAGCTGGGAAACTTCTACATTCTTGGGAGCCATTGTGAACCTGAAGTCGTGGGTCTTAGATCTGTGCCCTGAGATGCATGTTTGAAACCTCTGGGGACCCAGATCGGAGAGCCATCAGCAGTCTAGAACAGGCCATATGAAAGGGACGGAGGCCTCGTTCTCTACTGCACACGGAGTTACAGCACACAGCTCTTTCGTAATGGGTCACAGGTCTTTCTTCCCAAGGCCCCCGTGCCTGCAAGGCCCATCTAAAAGGGGACCAGTGTGGCTCTGTCAGCAGTCAGAAGTGACTGCATTTAACCCTCTCATTCTGTTGCCAGTGGAAGCGTGAGCAGGACTTTGACCTGCAGTTGCTGGAACGGGCCATGCAAGGGAAAAGGAAGGACAAGGAGGAGAATGGCTGGTTGAAAGTGCAGGCCATGCCCGTCACTGAGTTGGACCTGGAACCTCAAGACTATGACCTGGACATCAGCAGAGAGGTGAGGGCAGGGGCTTCCTTCATGTCCCCCCAGGACACGTGGCCTTTGTGCTCCCAGCCTTATCAACCTTCCCACTGTAGGATATTGTTCTGACGGGGGACAAGGCTCAGCTTCAGCATGGCCCAGGAGAATGAATGGATAGCAGCTTGAGGCAATAAAAGGAAACCAGGCATTTTGATGAAGGTTCAAATCTATCTCTCTAATTTGAGGCAAATTGTAATTTTAACTTCTCTGTGCCTCGGTTTCGTCAACAGTGAAGTGGGTTGTGAGGATTAAGTGAATCGATACGTTCCTGGGAGGTTTGGCAATGATCAAATCCTGGCACATAGTAGGCTTGTGGTGCAGTAGATGCTATTGTTACAACACCAGGGGTTGGCCTTGCAACTGGCTACGTCAGGCCAGCTTGGACAATCTGACTTGCGGAGAATGGGGGGCAGGTTTGAAAATCACAGGTGAAATTTCCAGCCTTGGTGGAAGCTAGGAGACAGTGCACAGTTCTCATCTGAATTCTTCTGGTGCCCTCTGGTGGCTCACATGCATCATGACAGGGCAGGCATAGGAAAGCATGTAACCCTAGTCTCTACCAATCAGGGACATCTCTACCCAAGGGAAGAGAAAGAGAACTCTGAGGATGACAGACTCAGGGTCCTCAAGACATAAGTGGTCTCCTGTGGCCCACATTGTACCATCTGTAAGCTCTGCAGGGCAGTGTTTGTGGCTGCTGGGTTCACCTTTGTATCCCTAGCCCAGGGCCTGGCCCACAGTGCGTGTTCTGTAAATATTTGCTGAACAAAGAGTGTTGAATGCATCACACATGGCCCATAAATGTCCCGCAAACGTTTGTGTGAGGACTTGGCCTGCCCTGAAACTGCATGACAGGAAATGTTTTCACCATATGAAGGACAGATTTAGAAGGGCCCCCAGTAAGACTCCCCCGCAGGTCTGTCTGACAGGACGGTGAGTAATGAAGAGGACGGGTGCCCCTCGGTGCCTTTTGGGCAGGCCCGTGCACGGCTGATTTAGCCAGTGGTATCTACCTGACTCAGGATGTTAGGGGCTCATTCGGTCTTTGGAAACAAAGGAGCAGCATGTTGGTAAATAGATGCCTATGGACTTGCTGAGTTCTGGGGTCAGCAGGGGCTCCAGGGGTTCAATAAGGCCAGTCCCCTGCCCCCAGACCTTTTCCCTCTGGCACCTGAAACAGCCAAAGAAGTCTGTGCTTTCTCAGATTCACAAAAGAAGCTTCCACATGCTGCCTTGGCAGCGGCAGTATGTTCTATAGTGTCCTAATTGGCCTGCCAGCCTGGAGAAAAAGTTCTTCCTTATCTCTAACCTAAATCCCTCCTGCTACAATGTAATCTACTTCCTTCCTCTAGATCTGCCCTCATTGGTAATAACAGAGAAGAGCCTATTTCTTGCCACCTTCGGCAGAGTGAAAGGGCTGCATGTGGGTTTAAATCCATGCCCAGATCAGCTCTGGGATTGGGTTTAGCTTGTTTTCAGGAGCTTCAACCAATCCCATTTTATTGTGCTTTTGTAATTCAAAGAGGGAAAAAGTTCCCGGGTCATGCAAAAGTAGATTTTAGTGTTCTTAGTCCACGAAGATTTCATCAAGCTGAGTTTGCCACTGGGTCAGCATGAGATGCTGGTGGGGAGTTTGGTGTCATTTTCTTATGGAAAGCAGCAGATACGACACAGCTACCTCCTGTCTAGATCAGGAGAGCTTTTGTAGGGACAGAAAGCACGATTGCTATCTTCTATCCATCCATCCGTCTGTCAGTCATCCATTTACCCATCATCCATCCATTCAAGGAGTATTTGCCAAAGGACTGCTAAGCGCCAGGTCCCTGCACTTAGGCACCCGGAGACAATGGTGAACAGAAAGCGAGAGATTGGGGGACCAGAGAAGGCTTCTCAACGTGAGGTCAAGAAGATGAGAATTAGTGGAGCAAAAGAAAGAACCTCTCAGAGGAAACAGCAGGACAGAGGCCCCACTGTGGGAGGAGAACTGGAGAAACTAGTGGGTCAGTGTGGCCGAAGAGGTAGTCAGCGGTCAGATCACTTAGTCCCTGAAGGTGGCATCAAGGATGATCATGTTTATCTGGACCTGTCCCACTGTTTTGCCTTACCCTTCCCTTCCCTCGGCCTGAAGGAGGTTGTCTGGTGTAGTGGAAAGATCATGGGCTTTGGAGTCGGACTCAGGTTCAAGTACAAATTCCACAGTTGACTAATTTTGTGATCTCAGCGAGTTACTTAACCCCTACGGACTCTTTGCTTCCTCATAGTTCGTGGGGGGGTCCTGGGGAAATCAGGTTCCAAACATAGACACCTGAGCCTCCCCCCTGCCACCCCCGGCCCTCTCCCCAGCTGTCCAAACCAGAGAAGGTCTCCATCCCTGAGCGTTACGTGGAGCTGGATCCCGAAGAGCCACCCAGCCTTGAGGAGCTGCAGGCACGGTATCGCAAAGCCGAGAAGATCCGCAACATCCTCGCCCGGTCAAGGTCAGCCCTCGCTTGCTCAAGTCTTGACAGCTCACTAGGCCCAGCTCCAGGTGGTGTCTCAGCCACGTGGGCCTCGGGCCAGGCTAGCCAGGGTGCGTGTTTGGCCAGGCCTCCATCTCAGGTAAGCCCTCACTGGAGGGGCCAGGCTGATACTGAGCACGTCACCAACACATCGGTGAGGAAGCTTGCCTAGGTCATCCAAAAAGGCCTGAAACACTCAGAGGTTTCTTGTCGTGGGCTCTTGCCCCCCAAACTGGGCTCCGAGCGACCCTAGCAAGTGTGGGGAATGGAACCAAGCATGGCAGTGGAGTGGAGCTAATTGGAGATCAGCTCCAGCCATAGTCCTCCCAGCTTTTGGGTCTGTGCTCTCTCATGCAGACTGGTAGAGCAGAGCCAGGGCCCCCAGCCTTGTCCAGAGGGTGCCAGAGGCTTCGCCCACTTCCCCGGACACTGGGCAGAGGCCCTAGGAAGTAGCTTTCCTGCCCCCTCAGCCTCCATAGCTTCAGAAACTTCTTGTTTGTAAGCCTTCCTCTCAGAGCTAGGTCAGCCATTTCATATCTGAATTTAACAGGAATCTCCAGCTAGAGTTATTAATTTGAGGTCTGGTCTGTGGCCCTCCTAAAAGAGGAACAAAAGCTGCTGTGATCGTTTGGGTGTTTGGGGAGAAGCATGCACACCTTTGTCTAGGGAGCAAGCCCACAGTATTTGATGCCCCACAAAATGTTGAGAACCTCCCGGCGAGGGAGCCACTCCCCTCCTGAGGCTGATGCTCAGGGGTGCGAGGACCCAGAGCTTGTTTCCTGCCCATCCTGCAGCATGTGCAACCTACAGCCAACAACATCAGGCCAGGACAGGAGCAGCGTGGCGGACCTGGACTCGCAGCTGCAGGAGCAGGAGCGCATCATCAACATCTCCTATGCCCTGGCCTCTGAGGCCTCCCAGCGCAGCAAGCAGGTGGCAGGTAAGGCCATGGGTGCCAGCCTCCAAGGCCCAGGTCCACATACTGTTCTTTGGGGCTTGGCCCAGCACGGCCTGTCCCAGAGCCAGCGAGTCAATGGAAAACGAGGTGTCAGTGTTGGTCGTTGAGAGTCAGTGGTGTTCTCCTGACCAGAGGGTGTCCTGTCCCACGAGCACAGCAGGGCTTGGAAGGGGAGGGGGCAGGCCAGGCAGTGGGGGAGACCATGGGATGCCCAGAGCTTAGGAGTGCTGGGGGAAAGAGCGCCAGAAGTGGTGCTGCCATTGAGCTTCCTCAGAGACTCAGGTTTTTCAGGCCCTGGAGCCAAGGAGCCAAGGCCAAAGTTTCTGATCTCATGAGGAAGGGGACAGGAAAGCCATCGGTGCTTGGATTTCTTGCTAGGGCAAGGCACGGGGGAACCCCTCTATCCCTCCCTGGGACCCCTGCCTTGGTCCCCAAACCAAAGCCACTGTTCACCTTGTCAGAGTATCCTGTGTCAGAAAGCAGAACTTAGGAAGTGGGATTTTGCTGGCCATTGGAAAAAACACCACCATAGGATAGGAGTGTGTGCGTGCGTGTGTGTGTGTGTGTGTGTGTGTGTGTGTATGTATGTGTGTGTGTGTAAAAAGGCTGCTGTCTCTCTCAGCCAGGAAAGAGACTCCGGGCTCTTCCCTTCCCTCTTACCTCCCTGTGTGTGCCTCATGCCTTCACAGTTCGCCTAGTACCGTTCCTCCCAGATGCTGATGCCACTGTGTGTCTGGCTGGTGCCCCTGGCCAGGTGTGCTCCTTCTGTGCAGGGCAATCACAGAGCCTGAAGTGGTGTCACAGCCCATACCAGTTCTCCAGCCCTGGCCATGGGGGCTAGAAGTGGCCTAGGGCAGAGCCTCCCTGGGGAGCCTGGTCTGAGGAACAGAACTTTGCCCCTGGCCAAAAGGCCATGAGAGTGACCAACGACAAGGGGAGGGTCTGTGGTCTTGGTCGAAGCCTGTTTTCTGTCCCGCATAGCCTGGTCCCCTTGGAGGACATGCTGAGTAGGCTGAGAGGTGGTCGTGTGGCATTCTGTGGCTAGGGACGCGGAAGATAGCTCATCCAGACTGTCCTCCCAACAACCCGGGGGTCGTCTCAGCAACTCTTGAGCTCCTCCTCATGTGGAGGGTTCCAGTGGGGGCTACTCCCCACCACAAAGCACGCTCCTCTCGCCTGTGCTTGGCCTAACTGTGGCTCTGCCATCCTCGGCTTCCTTAGCACCAGCCGACCAGCACGCCCAGCCCTCCCACGCCAGTTAGCGGGACCTTTCCCACCTCCCCGCTCAGCGACGTTCTTTGCTGCAGCCTTTCCTCACTCTTGCTCCCTCTCATGTCAGAGACACATCCAGAAACCGCAGGCCAGGCCCGGCCAGTTCCCCACCAGGCCCTGTGGATCCGCCCCCTAAGCGCAGGCCACCGGTGGTGGGCAGCGGGGCCCACACCACCCCAGCCCTGCCACACGGGGCACCTGGTTCTGCGGGGGCTTCCGAGGAGTCTAACGCACCACTTAATTCCTGTTGCCCGTCTAGCGCAGCAGCTGGCCCTCCTCCCGCCTAACGCCCCCCTGTCCTCCAGGATGGTGCCACCTTACCCCCCCTTAACCAACGGACTCCACTACACCTTTGTCTAACACCTTCCAAGTAAGAGCCCCTGCCTGGCGTGCCCCTTGCTGCTCCCTGCCCTGCCTCGCCCTCCCTGCTGCTGCGGAGATGACTGCAGTGCACCTGCTGCTGCTTCCTGCCATGCAAGGCGGCTGCTGGGGGCGCCGCCCTGGACTGGTAGCCAGATGGGGAACTGATGCTTTTTAGGAACTCAATCTTCAGGGGCCCCGATACATAGAGACTGCCATCCGGGCCCTCTTCTCCCTGAAATCTCCAGACCCAGAACTGTGCCCCTCCCACCCTGCTCTCCTTCCCTAGGGCAGTTCGATGCTCCAGGGGACCAGCACAGGCCAGACCACCAGCCTCAGAGGGTTGGAAAAGGAGCATTAGATCTTGGCCTCTCGGAGCTTTGGCTGGAGACACTGAAGAACTGTAAGACTGGCGAAGGCTTCATGGGGGGCTGGGGCTCACTGCAGGTGGCACAGACCAAAGACTGGGACTGCCGTTTTAGTCACTGGGCACCTAAGTGGAGAGAGAAAGGAAAGCCCAGGGCAATGTGAAATTGGCCCTCAGCCAGTCGGAGTGTTCTGGCCCCACCCCTGCTAAGTCCTCCCCACGTGAGCATCTAGTGATGAGAGGCAGGTGGGATCAGGGAAGGAGCCCTGGCCCAGAGTCAGGAGTCCAGGCACCTGGTCCAGTGAGTTCTTGGCCTGGGGGCCTGTTGTTTCAGTGCCCATCGCCTCACCTGGACAGGGGAGGGCCGGACTGGAGGCCTTGGCAGTCCTTTCCCTGACATCCCACCTCACCATGATTTTGTAGGGCTTTCCCCTCTCCTTTCTTTACATATGCTTATGGTTGACATTGTTGAGTACCTACTATGTGCCAGGCGTCTCTTTTGATCCACATAACAACCCTATGAAGATATTCACCCCCAGGCCAGGCGTGGTGGCTCACTCCTGTTATCTTAGCCCTTTGGGAGGCTAAGGCAGGAGGATCAGTTGAGATCAGGAGTTTGAGACCAGCCTGGGCAACATAGCAAGGCCCTGCCGCTACAAAAAGTTTTTAAAAATTAGCTGGGTATGGTGGCACGCACCTGTAGTCCCAGCTACTTGGGAGGCTGAGGCAGGAGGATCACCTGAGCCCGGGACTTCCAGGCTACAGTGAGCTATGACTACTTCTCTGTACTCTAGCCTGGGCAACAGAGCGAGACTTTGTCTCAAAAAATAAGTAAAATAAAATTTAAAAAAAGATATTCACCTCCATTTTACAGATGAGCAACTGAAGCTCAGAGACCTTGAGGGACTTGCCCACGGAGTTGCAGCTTGCCCTTAAGCGCCAGGGTTTGAACCCCTTCGATGTGAGTCCGGAGCCTTTGTTCTCCATCAACACTCATGGGTTTGTCTGGGCCACCCCCAGGAGCTCTAGGTGTTTGGAGAAGAGGCTGAAATGAGGGACAGAGTGTGTTACAGGGGACAGGGCACCGCAGTTTGGGTGTTCCCCCATGCTTGGAGCAGAGTCGGCAGGCCCCAGCCAGCCTGAGGTGGGGAGGAAGAGGTCAGCCTCCCTGGGCCTGGCTCTCAGGAGGTGCGGAGTGCAGGCCCCATAACTGAGGAACCGTAGGGAAGTGCTCTAGCCAGGTCCTTCATAAAGGCCACAGAGACCTGCCAGGGCCACAGCAGGGTGTGCGGTTTTCTCCTAGAGATCTGGGCGTGGTAATGCCGCTCAAGCACAGACAGGCAGGAGAGAGGCTCTGTTCCTCCTGGGCTTTGGTCCCCATGGCTGTGAGGTAGCACATCCACGCTTCCTCTTACCCTCATGCGTTCTTATTAGGAGCTGGGTGTGATCACCCTGTTTTTAGGTTAGAAAAACAAAGCCCTCCAAAGCTGAGGGAGTTATCCACAGTCATTTGGTGAATGCAGGGCAGGGCCGATTGGACCTCAGTGTCTCTGCTCAGGTTCTTTGTCCTGTCAGGGCAGGAGCCCAATTTAGGGGCCAGCAGGTGTCTAGGAGTAGAGGGGGGTGGGGCCAAGAGCCCATTAGTTCTAGAAGCTGAGGGTCCCCCAGCAGCAGCCTCATCGCCCAAGCCCCCCGCTCTGCTGCTCTGTTAGCCTGTCTGCTGTTCCCCTTTGCGTGTGTGCACAGACATGCCTGCTGCCTGCTCCCAGACGTGAACAGGGCCCCTGCCAGCCTCTCATGGTCTCCTGTGCTTTTTGCCAGCCCAGGCAGTGCCCGACCCGTGACCCGGTGTGCAGAGGAGAAGCCTGGAGCCCCAAGGCCCAGTGGAACCAGCTTCCTCCGAGGAGATGGACATTTCGGCCCCCAAGGAAGCCCCTTCCAGCTAAGCAGGGCTCTGGCTGGGGCACAGAGCAGCTCACCAGCTGAGGGGTGTTCACCACAGGGCTAGGCCCTAACACACCCACTAGTTTTAGTTTTTACATGTGACAAAGGCACTTTTGATACACACTGTAAAATACTGACACTATTTTAGAATCAGAATATATTTTATAATGTTCACCTCAAGGGCTGGAAAGGTGAAGGTGCAGGATTTCGTAGCCGCACATACAGATTCAGGTACTGTTTGGGTGACAGGTGTGGCTGGGGGAGAAGAGCAGGGGGAGCAGAGACCAATCCAACTTCTGACAAACTCAGGTGAAAGTTGGATTTGAGGATGTGCTTCCAGTGGATTCCAGCGTTAGGCCTGTTGGTGTGCTGTCCGGGAGAAGAGGGGTCCTTGGCTGCAGAGAGCAGCTGTCCCTGACCTGGTGACCAGCTCCGTGTGGAGCTCCACCAGGATGGTGTGTGGAGCCCATGTCTGTGCCTTGGCCCTTGGGTTTGGTTTCGGGGCAACAGTGTGTTCAGGAGCGTTGGGCTCCACAACCTGCCCACCACGTTCCCTCAGCAAAGCGTTCTTCTCAGAAAGAAAAATGCAGTTTGCTTTAATTAGGAAAAAAAAAAGTACACTTCGAAGTACAGAAAAGGTGAGAGGAAGCAACTTTTATTGTATCATAGCAATAAACTCCACACTGGGTGACGTCTACCTAAAATCCCTGACTGAATGCCTTCCTTCCAACCGGGCTGTGCTGGGAGCCTCTGCTTCCCGCCGTGGAGCTGCCCTAGGACTTGGGTCTGGTGGTGGGAGGTTAGGCAGGGCGCCCCCAGCATCCCTGACCTTCTGCCACCAGCAGGGCCACCATGGCAGGACTCTGGCTTGACTCCAGCCCCAAATGAGGAGGGGGCTATTAAGCCAGGTGCAGAGTTTGTGGCCCTTTATTTAAGTCATGTTCTCATGATATTCTGCATACAGAAAATGATGTTTAAAAGCAAACAACAACAACAAAAACCTCCATTGGGTGGAGCCACACTTTAATGAAAATTTGTCTTTGACTATGCTAAGAAAAAAAAGAATCTTGAATATATTTAGAAGTTGCCGTCTATTTTTAACTAACTCCATATGCTGCCAGTATCAACTTCATGACATTTGCCAAAATGAAATTTTATTTTTGCCTTTATAAGATTTTGTTGGAAAAATGAAATGAATATTTTGCAAGGAAACGTTAATTTAAATAAAAGTGTAATGGTTTGCAAAAACAAATGTGATGTACAGATTAAAATATTAACCTGATACGTTTCCTGTTTCTTGCTGGTTATATGCTCTTTGAGTGGCCTTTGTTAGTTTTTTTCCATTTCTTTGGAAAATCCCCACTGTTAGCTCTCAATCCTGCTTGTGTTCACCTATGTTAAGTTTCTCCTGATGACAGTTCCTTGACACTTGATTGACTTTGGGGGCCTGATGCAAGGAGGCCTGTGCTTCTGGGCCCTTGACTGGGCTTCAGCAGCTGCTCGAGGTGGCCCCACACCCCACCAAACCCCGGTCGATGAGCCGCCAGGCTCTGGACTCCCGTATGGGGCTGGTTTGGCAGACAGACTGCAATCCAATCCAAGACAGCACGGGGGATGCTACAGGCCCCCTTCCAACCCACACGCCGCCAGCTCGTTCCAATGAAGCGGGTTAGTGACGGACCATTGCAAACTGGATTTGTATTTAATTCATTTTGACTTGTGATGTGTGCTTAAAACAGAAGGCAAGAGGCCAGTTTGATTTAGAGATGTGTATATTTCCAAGTTTGTTGTTATAGCAGTTTTTCTCCACTGCCAAGAAGAGCACCCGAGGTTTGGAATGACTTTCCAACTATGTAAATTGGGGAAAGTAGATTCCAAGGCATTCTGAACAGGGGATATGGCTGCTTTTTAAGCTACTGATCTCTTTTTGAATTTTAAAATAAAAAATACTCTCTGGTTTTAAGCATTACTTTAGAGATGTCTCCATAACAGATGAAAGAGGGGGAATGATAGCTGAGTGCAAAGCTCCCCACCCCCAAAAAAACAAACCCAGGAGGCAGTGCCACCCCACAGATGGCGTTCTCTAGACATTCTCTCACTGAAAGCATGTCAGTGGTTTCCTTACTGCTGGTCTCAGTTTCTGTCTCTCACATACAGTCCTGTGTAAGAAGAAACATGGCAACCCCCTAACCAATTGCTCTTTTTGGAGTGCTCCATCTGGTAGGAGGAGTAGCCTGTTTCATAAGAATTGTGGCCCAAATTTCAATCTACAGAGAGTGTGACAGGCCCTCAACTCAGACTTGGCGGAGAGCACGCAAGATCAGAAAAGGCACATTCGAGCTGCCTCCTGTGTAGGCGTGCAACGCGTCGCTGCCCGACTCAACCCCTTGAGACGACTCTCGTCACCAGAGGTAGGATGGGGCCATCTGTGAAAGTACTGGCTGACCAAGGACACTAGGGTGTGGCCCGGCAATTCCGACTTCTCTTCTTTACAGGAGACCCAGGGCCTGAGCAGCGTTTTAAGCAGCGGGATTGCACTTGACGGGGACGTGAATGTGTCTCCTGCGTCCTTCCGCAGGCATCGTTCACTCCTCGATTCTAACTTTAACCCAGGCCCAGGGTGAGCCCAAGGTGTCTGATTTTAGCAAGAACCAACAAGAACATTTTAGGATCTAGTATAAAACAGGTTGGGAATAAAATCTTTTCTTAATGCCCACTGGAACCTCCTAAACTGCCATGATTTTCCACATGTCCAGGGCGCTGTTTAAATGATTACAGTCGTGCCTACGGTCTGTGAGTGTGTGTGAAGTAGTTGTGCCCAGGCCAGGACAGATGCTGCAAAGAAGCATTTTGTTTTCTCCCAGCCATTCACTTTTCAACCTGCCTTGGTGTCTGGCTGTGGGAGTATAAACAGCAGCCTGGCCCCTTCCACGCCCTCTAATCCCTTGGCTGCCTTCAGGGTCTCCACAATTTTCCCGGCTGTTTTCGGTAGCAGCCCAAGGCCAGGGAATCATCTATCTGCCCAGGTGGCTCCAGGGACCTGAAGGGGAGGGGCCGGGGTGGACGCAGAACTTGCTGCAGCCAGACAAGAGCCCATCTGGGGCTTTGGGAGCTTCCCACGGCCACAGCTCAGGACTCCATGGCGAGTCCTTTTGTGTTCTCACCAAGGCTGGGACAGAAGCAGCAAATTTTTTGTCTAATCCACAAATCACATTTCTGAGACGTGGCAGACAAATGTTGCAAGCCCTCTGCTTCTGACTCGGCATTAGACACTGGGGTGTGCGAGGGCCTGTGCCCATGTGGGCAGTGCACCATTATGAAAAGAACAAAGAGACCAGGCTGGGGAAGACATGAAAAATAGCAGCCCCTCCCGGCCCAGTAAACATGCCATTGCTTTGCCGCCTCTACTCAAAAGGCTACCACTTTCATTGCTCTCCTAGCAAAGAAACCTTTCTTCAGAGCGAGTGGCAGGGTACAAAGGCAGAGTACAAAATGTGTGCACATCACAGTCCCCGCAATTCTGTTTGAACAAGCGTATTGATTGGGTCTGACCCTGTTACGTTTTTTCCCTATTATTTGAAAAGGTGCATCTAAGTGTAGTGAATTGAACCAGCGGAGCTGAACTTTCCATGAAAACTTCTCGAGGTATTTCTTTAGTTCAAAGCTTTTGAATTTTAAAGGGCATTTTTAATATGAGTCTGTTGAGTATTCTCTGCCACAACCCAACAAGGGATGTTAAATGCAGATGAGGTGGGAGCTGGCGAGGATGGGAGCGGACGGTGCGGGGGAGGGTGCAGCCGTGGCTGGAGGGCGTGGACCAGCCTGGGAAGAGCCAGGCTTTGGGGAGAGAGGTTGGGCCCCATGCTTTGGAACAGCACATGCAGACCCTAAAAGGGACCTCTCCGAGCACACTGGGGACAGCTTAGTGACAGGGAAGAGGATTCACAGCTGAGCTTCTCGAAGGCTCGTGCGTGGAGAGGCAGGAAGCACACGCCGAGGGCTCCTTCTGATGGAAGAGGTTTTGTCTTCGTGAACGAGGGCCTCCTTGCTGCTCAGCTGCTCACTGTCTCTCACGCTCTGCCTTAGAGCTGAGATGGAACGAGGGAAGCAAAGTCCCTTAGCTGAGCTCACAGAGCCAGACAGGAAGCTGCTGCAACTGTCTACAGTCACACACAGCCCTGGCCCTGACCTCACTAATCAGTCACAGATGCTTTCCCCTTGAGCCCTGAGCTGCATCTCAATCCTTAACTGGTTTGATATCTTTGGATGTTTTGCTAGTTGTTTGGGCCATAGCAGTGGTCCTTTTTGCCATTCTGGCCCAAGGCCCTGGAGCTATCTACCAAGTCTCATTCCCTACACACACAGGGAGGCTCTCATGGCCCGCTGAAGGGCATGGCTCCTTTTGACTGAGCTGGCTCATTGCTGGTCTGAGTTGCTGTTGCCTCCGGAGGCCTCTTGGACCTAGAAAGCACCCCTTCCTAGGCCTAGAATTTGGGTTCAGAGGCAGACAGAATCATCCCTGGGAGGAGCTGGAGAATCAGATCCTTCATGGAGAACTCCCAAGGCTTGGGCATGTCAGCAAAATCCTTTCGATGTCTTTGCCAAATCTCCAGCCTGGAAGACACAGGCTTGGGGGAGTCACAATCAGAATCACAGTAAAAAGCAGTAGTTCCCTGAGTCCATCTCTACCCACAATTGTGGGGACACCAGCCCCCTTCAAAGTCCTTCCTTGTTCTGGGAGCCCCCAGGGGTGTTCCATGTCTGCTCTGAGATGTGTTTTCTTGGCCATCACTTTCAGTCCTTCCTGCTGGTACTTGTGTTTCTTGGGGCCACACTACCTGGTGAGCACAAATGAGGTCTCAATGACAGTAATAGCACAGATTTTATGGCCTCTGCCCCCTTCTGCTCACCACAGGGATCTCCCCTGGACATTCCTGGAAGTCTGCAGACATACCTAAAACAGGTTGGCTGTGGCACCATGGATATGCAAATGTCAGCTGGGCAGGCCAGAGTGGCCTGGGCATCAGTAGGTACCAATGGCCACTGAAGCCTGGATAATAACTTAAGGCCTCAGGCATTAACTATTTTAGAGGAAAACTTGTTAAGCAAAGGGAGACAGTCTCCTTGCAAACTGGCAATTGCTTAGAGCACAAGCCTCACAAAATGGGATGGTTTCCGTGAACTTTACCCACAAGACAACCGCGACGCTGTGTCTGCCCGCATGTACCTGTCTCACGCACCAGCCTGTGCACTCCTTGGGGGCCTCCTTTTGCTCAGTGCCCAGCTTATAACAGGCACTTGTGGACTGCTCAGGGATTGTGAGATTGGAGCGGGTGGGTGTGCTGTGGCGTCTGCCTCCCACTTCCCCATTTCTCAGTGTTCTAGGAGGGCCGGCCCTGGGGTGACAGTGCAGAAGGCCAGAGAAGGCTCTGCAGAGTGAGCTGATGCTGAGGATGGTGAGCGGCACGGTGAACAAGCAGCAGCCTGGAGTGGATGCCCTGAGCTTGGCGCTCGGGTCTGGGGGTGCGCAGTCGTGGTTACACTCCAGCATCTCTTCCCTCTCCCTGAAACTTGCCCACCGCTGATGATCTAGTTCGTACTTGAAGCTCCACTAACATCAGGTCAGAATAGTTTCCCAGGTTGTTATTATAGTTAATAATAAGGCTGATTACATTCAGTAAGCGCTTATTCTGTATCAGACACTTTGTGTCGCACTCGGCAGCAGATACAGTTACTACTTGTGAATGGCAGTGTGCTCCTCCGCATCATCCGGCCCCTGACCCCCAGGCGAGGCCGCACGTCCAGCTCTTGTCCGAGGGCTGCATGTGGAAGTGATATGTGCCATTTCTGGGCTGAGCATGTAAGAGCCAGTGCACTCTCTCCAGCTTTCTCTTTCCCCACAGTGGCCACCTAGAGGCCACATATTCCAGATGGTGGAACCACAAGGTGTAAACTGACTAGTTCTAACTCTCCACTTTGGAAGGGAACTGCCTGGGAGAGGCCCCAAGGCCCATAGCTAACTTTACATGAGTGAGAAATAAACCTTGATGTATTCACTCCTGGGATTTTAGGGTTTATTTTCTACTGTAGCATAATCTAGATTACCCAGACTGTAGATATTATTAATATTATTCCCATATTATAGACGAGAAAACTGAGGCACAATGGTTCCACGACTAGTAAGTGACTGAGCTGAAATTTGAGCTTGTATCTGTCTGACTCCAGAGAGCTTTTAACCACTATAATGGCTGTTGTTACTTTCAGAAGAAGAAAAGAGACGAGCTCTCTGGGGACTTACAGGAAGATTTTGACGGGAAAAGGGAAAACAGTCCTATAGACCTGGATTCTGGGTCCCTCGAAATAGAATCACCTCTGATGAAATCGACGAGGGCAGCCTGAAGAGAAACCTATGGGGAAGTGCCTAACGCTGTGCCTAGTGTGTAGTAGGTGCTCAGCAAATGGAAGCCGCCTCCGTGGCTGTGATCTGACATCGAGCATTGCCTGGGGATCCCATGGAGAAGTGTTGCTTTGGCACACGTGACCCAGCCATAGGTCCTGGGCTTTAGGGACCGAGGTTCAGAAGCTAGATTTGTCAGCACTAACAGTGGGGCTGTTGCTCAGGGCTACAGTCACATCAGCTGGGTCGGGAGATGGAGAAAATTGGATGAGAACCCAAGTGCCAGGCAGACTGGCTACTGGCGCTCACTGATACCACCACCACCCCACCCCAGCCTTGGGGGCCACGTCTTCCTTGGAAGATTCCCTGACAGTCTCTGGACCAGAGAGTCCTAGTGTCATTGAGCTGCCACCTCCACTGCAGGGTACCTATGCCCCACAGACAGGGTGCCCACATTTCCAGACCAGGGCTTCCTCTCTTAGGACAGAATACGATGGCACTACATCTCAGGTGGCCCCTTTCTGTGTGACTGTGACTGGCCACCCTCTCACTGGGAGGTTGATGCCATGGAAAGGAGGCCGTTTGAGGCCATTTAGTGCAGAAATTATAAGCACAGGCTCTGGAGCCAGGCTGCCTGGAATCCAGTCCTGGGCTGCCAGCCCTGTGACCTAGGGCAAGTTACTTCCTCTCTGCGTGCCTCAGTTTCCTCATCTGCAAAATAAGGATTATATTCATACCTACCTCAGTAGAGTCGTTGTGAGGATTAAATGAGTTAGTACATAGAAAATGCTGAGAATGGTTCCCAGCCCCATATGAGGAATAGAAAAAATACACATATTTATTAGTTGCAGTTTATCTGCATTTAAGCTAAAGTCATTTAACACTCTTATTCCTTTCATTTATTATTTGTGTACTTATTTATTGCTGGTTTCCCTCACAAGAACATACGCTCCAGTAGAGCGAGGACATTATCTTGTTCACTATATTGTCCCAAGTGCCCAGAGCAATGTCTGTCACAAATAAGGTGCTAAGAAATGACTTGTTGTTCAATGCATGAATGAATGAATAAAGCACAGACCTGTTGGCCAGGGAGCTCCTCTCTTTTTCAGATGCCTTTGCCTATCCCTGCTCTACCCTGTTACGTGTTTTATACTGTAGCCCCCAGAGAACATCCCTAGTTCCCTTGTTTTTAAGTTCTTTGAGTAGTAGGGAGGAGCAGGGCTTTTGGGATTCAAATCCACCCTTGTTAACTCTGTGACCCTGGGCAAGTCACTTGACCTCCCTAAGCTTCCTCATCTGAACAATGGGAATAATAGTATCTCCCTTACATGGTTCATCGTGAGGACTAAATGAGATAAACCTTTCACACAGCGCCCGGCTTGGGAGCACTCAATAAATGTTCGCTGTGCTTGTTTTGCCCTTATATATGATCCTTGTTATGACCAGCTGGGATTGAGGTGCTTCTTCGACATTTAAACCTCCTCTCCTTTCCCTGACTGGGCAGGATAAACAGGCCTGGGGTCATCTGCTGTCCTCCCACCCCAGTCTTCTGCCCTCCACCCCGTCTGCCATTTCAGATGGTCACCAGTAGTGGATACAGCAATGGCCCAGGGCTTTTGAAGTTGGGGTTCGTGAGGCCGGGCCATGCCACGCTGCCTCGCTGAGCTCTCGAGATGCTGAGGACGGGCAAGTCCTCGGAGGCTGTCTCCGGCAGCCCTGCGGCTGTCCACCCAACATCACATCAACCTGTGAGCATCCCTTTGATGTCAGTCCCCAAACTGAAGCCTCATGGCCTGTTCTGAGAACCTGGGCTTTGAAGTTGGCCTATAAACTGAGCTTTCAGGAAAAAAGTTGTCTGTTGTGCCTCAGAGCACGGCTGGGCCCTGTAAAGGCACGTGGAACGCTGTGAACACCTGATAAATAATTCTTTCTGGGCCCAAGAAAAATTCGTTCCATTTAAAGGAGAGGAAAATTCCCTTGACCTTTTCATTGAAGTCGAGGGGGAGGGGCGGGGGTGGTTAGAGAGGGTTTTTGTGTCTTCTCACTAAAGCCACAGGAGGCAGGCAGGTTGTCTCTGAGAGCCCAGCTACAGTGACTGCTCCAAAAGGGCCCCCTATCCCTGACTCTGGGCCCCAGGTCCCCTCAGCCAACCCCACTCCCCCTCATCCTCCCTGCCTCCCTCCATGATCCCGGGAGAAGATTGGGCCCTCTCACAAGGAAAGAGGCCTCTGCCCCCCCAGGCCAAACCCTGTTGGAAACGGCAGGGCTCTGTGGCCTTCTTTTCCTTCTAGTGTCTGGCAGGGACAGGGGCAAGGCAGACACAAATATGCCTTGGATTTCCCACCTGAAGGAGCCCAGAAAACAGATACTGGTTGACATTCACTGAGCACTTACTCTGCCAGGCTCTGGCTGGGCCCCCGTTTTGTGCACACCTGGCTAATAGGATGCGGGTTTGTGTGTAGTTTTCTGAAAACTTTCTTTATGGCAAAAGATAACATACATATAGAAGCTACACAAAATAACAACATATAGCTCAGTGAGCGATCAGAAAGCAAATACTTGTGTAACCACACTTCGGTCAAGAAACAAAAAGTTTGCCAGGACGCGGCAGCCTGTTCTTGCCCCGTCCCACCCAGTTGGGCCCTCCACTCCTGCAAAGGGTGACCACTCTCCTGCCTTTCGTGGTAACTACTTACTGACTTTTCTCTGGAGTTTTACTATCTAAGCAGTCATCACCAAATACTATAGCTTAGTTTGATTTGTTTTCTGAAATGTGTACAAATAATAAAGAACACACTTCTTCAGTCTAGCTGTTTTTCATTAAACATCACATTAGTGATATCCATCCATGTTGCATGTAACTACGTTTCACTGGTTTCCACTACTGTATAGTATTCCAATGTACGCATATTCAACAATTATTTATTCTACTGTTGAAGGACATTTGGGCTTTTCCAGTTCAGAGCTATTACCAATAATGTTGCTATAAACATTTTTACACATATCTCTTGGTACATGTGTACTACTGATTTCTTTTGGTATATGCCTAGGTATAGAGTTGCTAAGTCATAGGACAAGCATATCTTTAAAATGCCAAACTGTTTTCCAAAGTTGTAGCTCTCCTTTATGTTTGCACCACCCATGTGAGAGTTGCTGTCCATCCCCACGGTGGGGTGCTTCCCCAGTGAGCCTCACCTCTTGGTAATCCCTCTCCTTAAATGGGGGCTGGAGTTAGTGACTTGCTTCCACTGCATAGGATGTGACAGAAGGCAATGGGATGTCACTTCCAAGATGAGGTAACAAAAAGACCACGGCTTCTGTCTTGGGTACCCACCCCTGTATTCTCACTTGCTTAACTGTGAGGGAAGCCACGTGTGAGCTAGCCTACGCAGGGCCTATCCAGCAAGGAACTGATGTCTGACCCACAGCCAGTGAGGACCTGTGGCCTGCACAACCACGTGGGTGAGCTTGCAAGTGGATCCTCCCCCGGTCAAATCTTGAATGACTGCAGCCCTGGGTCACCCCTCAATCGCAGCCTCATGAGACAGCCCTGAGCCAGAGACACCCAGCTGAGCCCAAATTTCCGAGCAATGGGGAACTGTGAGTTGATAAATGTTTGTTGTTTTAAGCCATTAAATTTTGTCACACAGGGATGGGCAATTAATATGCTCACCAAAACCTTTAGTTGGGCCGGGCGCGGTGGCTCATGCCTGTAATCCTAGCTCTCTGGGAGGCCGAGGCGGGCGGATTGTTTGAGCTCAGGAGTTCGAAACCAGCCTGAGCAAGAGCGAGACCCTGTCTCTACTAAAAATAGAAAGAAATTAACTGGACAACTAAAAATATATAGAAAAAATTAGCCGGGCATGGTGGCGCATGCCTGTAGTCCCAGCTACTCGGGAGGCTGAGGCAGGAGGATCGCTTGAGCTCAGGAGTGTGAGGTTGCCGTGAGCTAGGATGATGCCATGGCACTCTACCCCGGGCAACACAGTGAGACTCTGTCTCAAAAAAAAAAACCTTTAGTTGGTGTTTAAAAATTCTAGCCATGTTGGTGAGTACGAGGTAAGTTCGATTAGCATCTTCCTGGTCACTAATGATGTTGAGCACCTTCTTAAATGTTCCTTGACCATTTGGATTTCCTTTTTTGTAAAGAATCACCTGTCAGGTCTCTTGCCATTGTTCTATTAGATTGTGTATGTTTTTCTTAGTGATTTGTAGGGATTCTGGATTTGTAGGGTAGCCTGGGGTACCCCCAGAAAACAGAGCCTGAGGCAAGGGCTTGCAGGCAGGTAGTCTATTTGGGAAATATCCTAGGGAATAGAAACACAAAGGAAAGGAGGGGAAACAGAAGGATATCTTTTCAAATTGGTCACTGTTGTGGGAAACTGGGGTTCAGTCATTGGGACCTTCTGAGGGGCCATGTAAAATGCACTTCGAAATTATCCACCTGACATATAAAAGAGGGGAGCATTTATCCTTTTGCTCAGGGACCCCATTGACCAAGGGGTCCATGTGGAGTGTTAAGCCCCTCAATTTTCCAGATCACACACTTGAGTGATTCCCACATGAACCCCACACAGGGGCAGCTGAGAAGCCCTGGGGCAGAGTGAGAGGGGTAGCGAAAATTCGATCCTGCGGTATTAATGGCAGTCACAGAGTAAAAGAGAGGCTGAGAGGATGTGAGGGGGAGCACGAGAAGGCTCTCCCGCGCAGCCTTTATGGATTGTATACATTGCACGTATCTTCTCCCACCTGTCGCTTGCTCTTTCGCTCTCTTCATGGAGTCCTGATGAATAGACATTGCTAATTTTCAGGTGGTCGAGTTTGTAAACTATTTCTTTGTAGTTTGTGGTTTTTTGCATCCTGTTTAAAGTCTTCCTGTACTTAAGTCATAAAAATGTTGTCCTATGGTATTTTCTAGGAGCTTTATTTGTTTTGTCTTTCACAGATCTACAGTTCACCTGGGATAGATTTTTAGGTAAGGTGTGAAGTGGTCACCAGGTTTCATTTTTTCCATATAGCTATAGCTAACCAATTTGCTGAAGAATTGATCGTTTCCAACTGCTGTACAATGCCACTTTTGTCATTAATCAAGTATCTGTGTGAATCTATATTGGGGCTCTTTTTTCTATTCTGTTGTCTATCTTTCTAGTGTACCAATATCACAGTATTTTAATTACTGGAGCTTCACTGTAAATTTTGACACCCAGAAAAGCAAGGCTTCTATCTTATTCTTCACAAGTGTCTTGGCTATTTGGGTCGTTTGCATTTCCATATAAGTTTTATTTTTTTTGAGACAGAGTCTTGCTCTGTCACCCAGGCTAGGGTGCTGTGGCATCAGCCTAGCTCACAGCAGCCTCAACCTTCTGGGCTCAAGCAATCCTCCTGCCTCAGCCTCCCTGGTAGCTGGTACTACAGGTGCACACCACCATACCTGGCTACTTTTTCTTTTCTTTTTTTTTTTTTTTTTATAGAGACGGGGGTCTTGCTGCTCAGACTGGTTTCAAACTACTGAGCTCAAGTGATCCTCCTGCCTCAGCCACCCAGAGTGCTAGCATTACAGGTGTGAGCCACCGTGGCTGGCCTTTGGATTTTTATTTTTTAAATTGAGCTGCATTGCATGTAGATTACTTCAGGAAGAACTGCCTTTCTTCTAATCCATGAACATGATCTATCCATTCATTTATCTAGGCCTTTAAAATTTTCTCTTCAAAATATTTTATAGGGGAAAAACATCCTGCTTCTAGCAATGGTGGACGGGTTTGCTTTGAACCAACTTTCCCACTGAGAACAAGTAGAAAAGCAGGCTAAAATATAAAAAACATGTTTGAAGCATTGGAGAGCTTTCAAGGCAGTGAAATTTATGGAGCCATGATGCAGGGGAAAGGAGGAAAGATAGGGTATGCCAGTTCAGCATTTGGTACCACTCTTCCCTGCAGGTGGATTGTTCACCCCAAAAGCTGTGGCTGGGAGCCTGAGAAGCTGTTTAGCAGTATTAGTCTCCAAGCGGCTGTTCTTTGATAGACTCCCATAGTCTTACCCTGTTCGTATGCAGCTTAGGAGTTAGCAGGGACCCAAAGGGGTATCTTTGTACAGATTTGGGGGCTCTAAAGTTCCCCCATCTCCAGTACTCTTTCTTCCAAATCCTATTCACCTCGACAGCCTCGAATGCTGTTTCTTCCACCAAGCAAGATTGCTACTTCTGTGTGGGCTTGTTTCCTTCACCATGGGTTGGAGTGACCTAAGAGACATCTGGGTTGAACGTGGGACTCATCTTATGTGCTTCCCTTCTCTTGGATCGTAAGCCCTGCGTGGGTTGGCCAACACAAATTTCTTTGCCTTTATTCCTGAATTGAATTTTCACTAGGTATAGGATTCTGAGTTGGCATTATGTTACTTTTTCAGTGCTTTGAATCCTTACATTGTCTTCTGGCTTCTTTTCTGTTTGAGAAGTCAATTGTCTTATTTTTGTTCTCTTAAAGATAATGTGTCTTGCTTTCTCTGCCTGTGCTTACTCTTCTTCTCTTTGGTTCAAGGCACTTTTACTATAACATACCTAGATGTGATTTTTTGGGGGGCGTCTTTATTCTGTTTGGGCTTTGTAGGGACTCTCTGTGGGTGTGTGTCTTTTGTCAGTTTGGGAAGATTCTCATTCATATCTCTTTAAAAATGGATTTTCCCTATACTCTCTCTCTCTTTCAGGGACTCGCAATTATATGAGTACTAGCCCTTTTTACTCTGTCCTCTACTTCCCACTCCTAGAAAACAAAACATGCAAAAATCCATTACATCCTTATGAAGATTTGACAAATCAATTAATTAGTCTTTTCTCAGGTGCTTCTGTCACTCAAATTCTCCTGTACTCTGAAACAGTGTCTAACTCTTACATTGGCAGTGGCAAAACCTACAAACGTTCCTGGAATTTGGACAGTCACCTTTTGTTTCAAGGACATAGGACAAAAGATGTGGAGAATTTTCCTCCTCACCGTCTCAGTGCCGGATCCTGAGTGATAGGCACCCATGTGCTCTTTGATAAATCTGGGTGTATTTGTGATATGCAGGGCGCTCTAAAGCATGGGCCCCCAAGGCAGGAGCCCATCTTACCTGAGTCCAGGGCATGGTTTCTCAATCTCAACATTATTGACATTTGGGCCTGTTAATTCTTTGTTTGTGCATCCGTCTTGTACATTAGAGGATGGTTAGTGGCATCCCTGGCCTCTAACCACTGTATGCCAGTAGCACCTCCCAGTTGTGACAAACAAAAGTATCTCCAAACATTGTCAAACGTTCCTTCATCCAGGGTGGGAGGTGGTGTTGCAAAATCACTCCTGGTTGCAAGAAAGACCTACATGAAAAAGTTCCACTTGGAACTTAATATCAAGAATTAGTGTGCTTGATAAAAGAAAGCACATCACCAGTTTAAGCAGAGACATGGGTTATAACGAGTTGTGTGTTTTTCTCTGGCTTTGGCTGTTTGGAAGCTCAAAGCTTCATGTTTACTACGTTAACTATGCCTCAATTTTCAGGACTGATCTTTTATTTCTAATATAACAATTATTTTGGAAATGGCTTCACATAGTTCGAAGAGATTGGCAGGCAAAATGTTGCCATATGAAACTTAGCCTTAGGAGGCAACATCCGGGTACTGGTAACAAACAGCGCAAGAGGCCCCATTTTCAGTGGTGCAAGCTGGGCTCCCTGAAGCAGCTTTGAGGGCAGAGAACAGCAGCTGTGGGAGCTGGAGAAAACAGGGAAGGCACTGTTCAGCAATTCTGGACATACCTTGCGGGGAGCATACAAGAGGTATTCCTTTGGTTTTTCCTGTGCCAGAAATAATTGTGGGATGCTTTCTGACAGTTGGGTGGGGAGCTGAAGTACAGAAATGAAGCCAGTGAGGGTTCAGCCATAGTAATTTGGGTGTTAAAGTTAATGTGTACTTCCAGTTTGGAGACAGAAGAATGAAGTCATTTCTCTCCTCTTGGAAATTACCCAAAAGCAAAAAGGAGGATGAGAAACAGAAGTGCAAACTCCAGCTTCCACAAAACTTTGGAGACATCTGAAACTCTTAACTCTAAATTGAGTGAGAGTTGAAAAACTAGTGAATATTGAATGAGAGAGTGTAGGATGATGGCTGTTTCTGCAGGATCTGAGAAAGTTAGCCAGAGTGTCTTCTTAAAGGCGAGGCTATTTGCAGGACCAGTCTGTCAAAGTGGCAGGAGGGACAAAAAGAGAAACCTGGCATTCTGAACGGCTCTAGAACATCTGATCTTCACTGGCAGGACTACAAAGGTTCACACATACAACCCTGAATCATAAAGAAATTTCTGCTAGCCTGGATCCTCCCCAACATGAAAATCCTACAAATACCTCGGAGGAACCTCATTTACAGATGAGTCATCAGTTTTCCTCATCTAGGCAAATGGCAATTCCATTCTCCCAAGAGCTCATTCTGGACTCATCTCTCAAGTGCTACATCCAATCTTCAAGCAAATACTGTTGGCTCTACCTTCAAAATATATCCAGAATCCATTTCTCACTACTCCCACTATTACCACCCTAGTCCAAACCCTTGTGGCTCACCTAGAATATTGCCATAATTTCATAACCGTGCTCTCCATTCTCACAGTTGGCTCCCTACAGTATTTTTTTTTTTTTTTTTTTTGAGACAGTCATCTTCTCTTGCCTGGACTAGAGTATGGTGGCGTCATCATAGCTCACAGCAACCTCAGATTCCTGGGCTCAAGCGAACCTCCTGCCTCAGCCTCCCAAGTATCTGGGACTATAGGCGAGCACCACCACGCTCGGCTAATTTTTTCTGTTTTTAGTTGAGACAGATTTGATTTCTTCAATTTTTAGTAGAGATGTGGTCCTGTTCTTGCTCAGGCTGGTCTTGAACTCCTGACCTTAAGCAATCCTCCTGCCTCAACCTCCCAGAGTGCTAAGAATATGTGTGTGAGCCACCACGCCCAGCCTCCCTGTAGTGTTTTTAACACAGCCGCCTAAGCACTATTAATTAGATCATGTCACTGTAATTAAAAACTCTCCAAGGTCTTCTCATTCTCCTCAGAATAAAATCTGTAGTTCGTATCATGGCTCTAATGATCTTAATTCCTGCTATCTCTTTTAACTTATCTCAAACCCTCTGCTGTCCCTAGCTTATTCTATTGATTTCATTGCATCTTTACCTTGTTTTAATATTTATCACCATCTGATATAATTGTGTCTTCCCCTTCACTGGAATGTAAGATTCGTTAAAGCAGGGCCTGATATTGTTCACTGCTGGACTACCAGTGCCTAAGAGTGCCTGGTACACAGCAAGTGCTCAATAAATATTTGCAGTTGATCAAACAATTAAAAATAAAAACTAGCACAGGCTCTGTATGAGGATACTACAATAGAGAGAAAAATAAATGGCAGAGGAAGAACATTCTCCAGAAAAATACTGCCTCAAAATATTTGAAAATTATGAAACATTTCACAATGACTTTAATATCTTAATGGAAGGTTCATTTCCATAACAGCACACATCAGAAATAAAAGATATGATGATATAACAAAAAATGAAGTGTGTGAGCTGGCAGAACTCAGGGGAAAAATTTAAAAATAATCATAAAAATGAAAAATTAGGATGGTAAGAGTATCCAGTGTTTGAATTTCAGTAAGGGGAATAGAGGAATAGGAGTTATGAAAATAAAGAAAAATGACATGGAGATAGAAGATGCAACATGCACACAGATGGAGTTCCGAAAGCAGAAAACTGCCATTTTCTAATTTTATTGGTGAAAGCACTGAGAAACCATGCTCACATGACGAATGCCAATAGTAGGTTTTAGAAACTTCACTCAATCCTCTGAACTCTTTTAGGCCAAAAATCATAGTGCTCTTTCATCAAAATTTATTTTTAATAAATCGGGATCATTCAGTTCTCTACCAGTGGCATTAAGGGCATTTAACTGGAAACCATCTACCTTGAGTTACTCAGGCCTCAACATCAAGAATGTTTCATGAAGATGGAACAATTTATAAAAAATGATAAAAAGAATGTTTCAAATTGTCCCTTTGTTTGGAGCCTTGAAAAAGAGTTTTATTCCCTGGCACAATTACATGCAGGTTTGGCATGGCGGAGAGACTGCCTTTCCCTCCTCTAATGGGAGACAGGCTGTGAAATTGAAGGTAGCTGTTTCAAGGGAGATCAATTTAGGGACAAGTACATATGGACATAAAGGATAGGGAAGTTCTCTTTTGAACCCTTCATGTATTCCAGGAGTGTGTATATTCTACTGGTTAACAATGGCAAGTACTGCTAACGAGTCAGGTAAGGAAAAGAACTGAAAAGGATCTTAGGAAAATGAGAATCACTGATTTGATGCAAGTAGTTTTCAGTGCATTTGTGTCAAGGGTGGGTAAAAGCCGTATTGGAATAAATTGAGGAGGCAGGGAATGGAAGGGAGGGAAATAGAGGCAGTAATAGAAACAAGTTATTAAAAATGGATATAGGTGTGGAAAGGATTACAGCTGAAGTATGTGGTACCTAGGAGCAATTTTTTTAAAAGGATGTTAAATACTTGAACAAATGCTGACAGAAAAGCGTCAAAAGATTTGAGAGGAAGGCTCAAGGGAAGCTAATCACTAGGTTCACAAGGTGCAAAGGATTAACAGTAGCCAGCACTTACTGAAATTACCTATCTATGCACTAAAGCTTTTTGCTGATTTTATCTAATTCTCACAATAACCATACAAGGTGGTTACTGTTGCCGTCTTCATTTTACTGATCCAGAAAGGAGACCCAGAGAGACCAAGTCATGCTCAAGGTCAGTTTATCACTGAGGTGGTAAAGTTGGGATGTGACCTAGAGCATAGTGGAATACTTGTGCATAGCTCTGGATTTAGTTAGTGAAGTTCAGGGAATTTCTGCCTGAAGGCCTCCACTTTTATATAAGACAGAAAGCAAGGACATGTTAGGAATGAAGGAAAGAGGGTTAACGAGGTTCTGAGTGGAGGTTTTAAACAGTAAAGGAGAATGGGAGGAGTTGACTAGAGAAAATAAGGATTACAGGCAGCGTTAGGTCAGTTAAAACCAATTTTTACTAACAAAGATTTCTTCTTTCTGCAGGAATAATTTGTAAGGAGTTGGATACTTCCTGGAATTTTTCCGGAAGGTATGACATTAGGAAGGGTTATCTGGGAGACTGACAACCATGATACTGAATTGATACATCAGTAAGTCTAGACAGGGCTTGTGAAGCAGGTGAATACAGCCTATGACCTTACTTGGAGCAGATATAAAGGAATAGAGTCAGTCAAAAGTGAGATTTTTAGTGATTTCAGAAGTAAAGTTGTTTCTGGGGATTCAAAATATAGAGGATATGGCTATAGTGGAGAGAAGTAATGTAACTAACATCCTATGTGTAAGTAGTAATTGAAGCTAACCAGGTAGCTGAAATTTCCTCAAAATTTCCTCAAAGAATGTGACCTATTTTTCTGCTGTCAAACTATGGTTTACTCGACTTTTTTCTGTACTTTCAATTCTCCCAGATTTTAAAAGTTATACTTGAAGAGTTTTAACCTAATACAAGCACAGCAATCTGTTCCTGAATACACTGTTAATAAAAAGACTGTGAGACCACCGGTATAGGTAAACACTTGAATACAGGCAAACACTTGAAAGAAGTGCGTTTCAGGTATGCAATTATCAATGATACGGAAAACCTGCCACTAAACTTTCCACTGAATAGTATGTTTTCCCACTGATACTTTTTTAGTAGGGATATCAAGATGGCATGACATCAGTCTTCTTTTAATGTTATTTTTCCACTTTGATAAGAAAAAAAACCCCAATGTTTACGCTTAAAAGACACCATGATGTTTAATGTGGTGCTGGGACACTAGGCCACATGGATCAACAGATCTAAATTTATTACAACTCTTAACTTTGTTAGTGTCCAATACATGAATTATAATAATTGAAATCAGAATTTCTCTATTTAGAGATGAAGAAAAAAGTCTTCTAGTATAGTTATTTTAGGTGTTTCTATTTACATTATCAGAACCAAGACTTAACAACCCAGCATATTTAAACAATGAACTGATGAAAATACTCACTTTTTAAAACATAATACTATTCTCTCTCCCTCTTCCATTCTTAAACATAAATCAGTCTTCACTTTCTACTTAAATTGCAATGAGCAACCCCACAAACTAGGTATTTGAAAATCAGTGGGCAAACTAAAATTGTTGAATAAATCCAAACTTCTTTAAACCAAGTTATTTCTTAAACGTCACACGTATTGTCAACCACCCACTGACTCAATATTTTACTACAGAGAGTAGCACCTATTTTAAAACAATGTGTGAAACTAAAAAAAAACCAAAAAACAAAACACAAAACTTGAGGGTTTGATGTGAAAAATATTGCAAGATGAAGTCTATCAACCAGAAACCACCTGTTCTAGTTGCTACACTCCTAATGCATTCTTAATTTCAAAACATAAGAATAACTTTTTAAAAATCCAACACAGCAATACCTAAGTATCTAGATGTGTAACAGTTTAGCTCACAGGCTTCACTCAAGACTTTGAACTTATTACTTAGAAAGATTAAGATTTTGGACCCAATTATTCAAAGATCCACCAACTAACCCATAATGCAGTTTGTGTTAATCGGCTGTACAAATCAACCACGTAACAGCAGTCAGATTGATTCTAATTTCACGCCAACAGAAGCAGCAATAAAATTAGAAAGTAATATTTCTTTTTAGTAATTAGATAATCAGTATAACAGCACTAGGATAAAATGAAGAGAATTTCTTATTTCAGCTTCTTGTTCAATAAACTTGTTCCTCATTTTTAGATGAGGATAAAGGTATCACAACCAAATATGGGAAAACTGCTTTCTCTTTATTTAGACTTTTGGGACAAAATTAACTTTGGTCACATATTATCTAAAAAAAAAAAAACAAAACCAGTTTTACATATTTTTAAATAGGTAGGACTAAATGACTACAGAATTAACTTCTTCTGTAAAAACTGGCCAAATTTTATCAAAAACCTAACAAAATGTAATTCAAATTATATAAAGACTGCTTGGGATCATAACATTCCAAATGTATGACAGTTGTTACTCCATCCTAATAGGTGTGAAAGTACTTGCTCTCATGTTGCTTTGGTCCAAAGAGAAGAGCTGAGAAAGAAGAAACTATCTAATCCTTTGTTAACACTAATTGTGATTGGCAGCAGAAATATCCATGATGAATAGTTCTACTATAACAAAGGATAATTAAAGAATATTTCTCATGAACATATCACAGAATCAAATTTTTATAAGAGAAAAATATGAAGGAACAAAAACGATAAAATAGCTACCACAAACAAAAAGAAGGGTCGCCCCCATAACTGCATCCGAAGGGGTAAAAAGGTGAGATTAGAGGGTTGATGATGCTGATAGGAAAGGAAGTTGAGTACTGTATTTATTTCTTATTTTATACAACTCTTACTCTTTACAAAAAGGTTATAGTCATGCCCATAAAAGTGTAACCAATGGCATTTGAAAGCAAACACTCTTTGTAATTATTTAAAAGGGCCTTTTTAAAAATTATAATACAAAGGTCTGTGCTCTATAAGCAGTCCTCCACTGTGCATTATAACAATAAGGCTTACTTTTAATACAAAGACTAAGTGTTTGGGAGTTATGAACCACTGGATTTAACAAACATCATTTTATAGTTGCTTTTTGCATCTTTTTTGTTTTTGGGATCCTCCACCTCATCAGGGTGCTCAGTAGCTTGGAGTTCTTCAGCAGATTCTTCTTTCTCTGACTCTGAATCACTTTCAGAGTCATCTGGACTTTCAGGATCAGGTGAATCATCATCGTCATCATCATCATCTCCAGCCACATCACCTTCTCCATCATGATCTTCTACCTAAAACATCAATTAACAGACTTTTTTCAAAATAAATACAATTAGCCAGTATAAAAACTGAGAAAGACCCCAATTTTTATCAATCTTAAAAACAGTCCACTTTGTTTTAAGACTGTATTATAATCAGAGGCTGCTGAGGAGAACTGAGCACCAAGGAATCAGGCATTTCATGTGTTTTATACTTGAGACTGCAGTAGGATTTTAAGAAAGAGCTCTGAAGACCACTCACTTGTTCCCCCATCCTCCTAGTTTGAAAACCATTGTTATCTTCCTGAAATAATATTTTTTAAATAAATAAGGCAAGTTAACCACTAATCTTTATGTGGAAATCAACTATCAATGTTTTGCATATTATATTACTTTGAGTAAACAGTTACACATTAATTGTAATATGAAAAGAGATCACCTAGGAAACAACTGAGAAAGAACTCTCCTACACTTGATCTTAGCCAAAAGGCTGAGAAGTGATGAAAGAACTCTCCTAAACCAATATTTTAACCTTATATGAAATATTTTATGTAACTTGTGAACATGTTGTTCATGCCTATTAAAAATGTGCCCTAATGATTAAGCCGAATTTACAGTAAGCTGGTATTAGAAAATCTATTTTTAAATCCTTAAAAACATCTCTTCTGATTGTCTACAGAGACTCAGGAGGGCATAAAAATATTTTAAGTAACTGTATAAAGAGAGCAGTATACATAGGATTCTTGATTGCTAGGGTAATCTAACAAAAATAAACGATATCAAATTGAAAATTATCTTCCCAGCCAATGAAAATAAGTTAATTACTACCTCACTGAAGCCAAGTCCACAATGTCGCCGATATCTTCCTGATAATTTACTGTCCATACTTTGCTGATATTGAGACTCCAGTTCTTCATTGATTTTCTTGTCTTCTTCCCCTGCATGTCCAGTGTACTTTGGTTATGTTTAGTCGAATTAATAAAAACATTTGATTACACAAAAAACCCATAATACAGATGCTATTATATTCAGGGCTGATTTCTCTATTATGACTAATTTTACAATGAATTTTTTGAATAAGTTTTTATATCACAGGTTGTTACCTAATAGACAATAATTTCTATGTGAAAATTCAAACAAAAAAGTCTCAGAAAGAACTGCCTCAAGTTAAGATAAATGTTAATTACTAAGCACTTTGGCTATTAAATGTTTTAGCTTATTTATAGTATAACAAATGAATGTTCTCCTTAAAGTTTTCTCCTAGTCACCTAAAAAAAGTCCTGCAACAGACAAAAGCATCTGACTTTGAACAGAAATAGTAAAGAAAGGCAATTCTGTTCAGAGAATGGCTAAATAAAATGATCCTGTAATGGCTCTCCTTTCTGCCTTTCTTTGCATATCAAGTTTACTGAAGCAACATTAACTTTAAAAAAAATTTCTTGTTATTTTATTATGCAGCACTTGAGACACATATGTTTTATATATATTCTGTTATATCCAATTTATAAAGCAGAATACTAAACAACTACTAAACCTACACTCAAGAACGAGAACATTACCAATACCACTGGAGCTTCCTGTGCATGATTTTTTATTTTTGGAGACAGGGTCTCTGCTCTGTTCCCCAGGCTGGAGGGCAGTGGTATCATCATAGCTCACTCCAGTCTCAAACTCCCAGGCTCAAGTGATCCTCGTGCCTCAGCCTTCCGAGAAGCTAAGACTACAGGCGCGCACCACCATGCCTGGTCAATTTTTAAAAGAATTTTTATAGAGACGGAATCTGGCTACACATTGCCCAGGCTTGTCTCAAACTCCTGACCTCAAACAATTATCCTGCCTCAGCCTCCCAAGGTGCTGGGATTACAGGGATGAGCCACTGCTCCTAGCCTATATTTTAATTTGTAAATACAAATATAAAAAGGAATTTCAGATTTAATTACAAAGAGTGGTATTTGCTTTATTTTTAAAGTTCCCAATTTTAAAAGAGTAAATGCAACGGCTGAAATATTTTTCCATTCTGCAAAGTTCAGGGATACTCTTTGCCTTATGTAGCAATGTAAATTAATTTGAAGTAATCATTTCACACCAGAAAAATAAAAGATCTATTAATTTCTAAAATGTGCTACATACGCTAGGTCAGTATAAAGTTATTCAAAGTTGTGTTAAATTTAATCTAGGTCATTATGTCTTGTTATTAATAATGTCCAAGATTAGGGTCCATTTTATTTTTATTTTTTTTGAGACAGAGTCTTGCTCTGTTGCCCAGGCTAGTGAGCAGGGGTAGCATCATAGCTCACTGAAACCTCAAACTCCGGGGTTCAAGTGATCCTCCCACCTCAGCCTCCCAAGTGGCTGGGACTACAGGTATCACCATGACTGGCTAATTGTTCTATTATTTTGTAGAGATGAAGTCTTGCTATGTTGCCCAGGCTGGTCTCAAACTCCTGGGCTCAACTGATCCTCCTGCCTTGGCCTCTTGAGTAGCTGGGATTACAGGTGTGAGCCACCATGCCTGGCCTATGGTCAATTTTTATATAGGTGATAATTTCACCTTTCAGCCGACTGAATTAAAATTTAAATTCATTTTCAGTTTCAAAAAATTTTTCCATAAAATTATTTTTAATAACTTTATTTCTTCATGCTCTGCAACTAGTTTATATTCTTCAAAGATTTCAGAACAAAACTTAGTGAATAAACTCCAAACCAGTACAATATGGCAACTATAGCATATGCTAAATAACTTACATAGAGAAAAAAATTCTATATATACCACAGTTGGCAAGATGAGGCATAAAACCTCACTACAATTAAAATATATGTTCTGAATCAAATCAGTAAAAATATAGAAAAAGGTTAGTTTCTTGGTTAGAATATCATATTGATATATCTTCTTCTACCTTCTTTTATCAAAGTACATAATATTTGATACTTTATGTGATATAACATGTTTATGTATTAGACATTTCCAATCTAATATTTTAATCATTTTATTTTACAAAATTATATATAGAAGTTAGACTATCCCAAAATATGTATAAATATTCCAAATGTAGCACCTCCAGTTTAATTATATTTTACATTCTTACCTGTTCGGAAGTGCGATGTTGATTTATGATCTCCTATAACAAGACGACCAGTATGTTCTTTCTATAAAAGGTTGAAAATCTATTAGAATTTGAGACTATTAATTTAACACTATTTGGTGTCTATGTCAGAAATGTATTACAATGCCAGGCTTCTGAGATACACTGAAGACAAAAAACTAAATTAAAGTCCTGCCCTTTAAGGAGCTTACATTCTAGCAAGGGTAGGAATGGGGAGGGGACACACACAAACATAATCATTAATTATAGTATGTTAGAAGGTAGTAAGTGGAATTAAAACAGACTAAGGTGTGGAGATCAGGTTGGAATTTTAAATGAGATGGATATAAAACAAGAAAATTGAGTCAATCTAACATTTTCCTTCCTAAAAGGCCAGTAAAATGAGTTGCTTTAACTTTCCCACCTTCTCTTTCTGATGACTCAAATATATCTCATGGAGAGAAAGCAAATAAAATTTACCTAGCAAAAATGAAAAAACAGACTTACAATGTACAAAGTGATAGATCTTTAAAATATATACCAAAGTCAACTAGCTACCTCTTTACTATTTGAATACAATAAACTGCCACCTCAACCTGTCAAAAAGAACAGAATTAAAAACAATCTAGTACTATAAAACATAAAAATAAGTGATTCAAAGTTACCAATTAATCAGGCTATGTAAGTACTCTCAATTTATTAGTCCAATTCACTTTTTATGGTTCATATTTAGTTTCATGAGAAATAAATTGTTCATTAAAACAGAGTGAAGGCAAGATTAAATGGGACTTTGCAAACCATCATTAACCAATCATCTGTAAAGATAATAGTAACAAGTCTTCCTGAAACAATGGCAGAGAAATTCTCCATACACACGCATGATACTACTGAAAAGCTTCAACCAATAATCATTTATTGCCTTACATGCCATTAACACACAAGTAAATCAATCACTCAATGTGCTGCTGCTTGACTGCAAAATAGATACCCCATTAACAAGAATTGAATATAAATATAATGGAATCAAGTTATTCTAGGGTGATGACAGTATTGCACTGATCTATTCATACTTTCTTAGCTGGCTCTCCCTGTGACCAATAAAATATCCACGGCAGCTGGCTAGGATTAGGATTACTTTGTGGCCATAAAACAGAATAAATCTAAACAGCCCGTAAGAAGGTAAAAGCTACAATCTTGGCCTTGCTTGCAAAGAATTTTATGTATGCTAAACAATCTATTTACTGATAACCAAATTTTATATTAGGATGTTCTTCCTAAGTATCTGAGGAGTTTTCATTCTACCAGGTTGACTATGCATACCCCCTAAACTATTAATTACATTACATATCCTTAGCAAATCTTTTATAGCAAATCCTAACTTCATCAATACATTCTTCAAAATTTTAAGTGAAATGATGCATTAAAAAAACATTTTCCCCCTCATCAGTGTTATAACAAAATAACTTTATTTGAAGACACATTCTGTTAGTTTGCTTAAACTCAATTTCCAAGAACCTACAGAAGATGTTAAGTGAGGACTTAATGTATTTGCATAAACCAAGACTACTTTCTATGACAAATTACTCGAAAATCTGGTTTAATGAGATATTATACAAATGCTTCTTTTAAATAGGTCTCAATGTTTTATGTGACCTCCTTCTATCCCCAACCCTACTGTTGTAGTATCGCAAACGCCTTCTCATCCTTTCAGATTCAGATCAATTCTATTTCTGGGATGCCTTCTTGTTCTGCTAAACCAGAATTAGCTACCCTTTTCTGCAATTCCACAGCACTACATGCATGGCTTTCTCATAGCAATTATAATTCTGTATTGTTATTATCTGGTTTCCTCCATTGCATGATGGCTCCAAACATGTATTTTTGCTCTATGTGACCCCAAGACCCAGCATAGTACCTGCCTGGCATGCAGTAGGTAGTCGATACTTTTTGGCAAAATGCATGAATATATTTGCATATGCATAACAAAACAAAGGGCGGAATTTAAGATGCTTAAAAGAGAAAAAAAGTTTTCCTATTTCTTTCCAATTTAGTTTGTAGGAAGATTATTGGGAAACTGTTAGAAAAATACTTGCTTACAAAAAATGCACACTGTATTTGTGTGTAAAAATAAATTGTGAGGATAAAGACAGGTTTTTACAACAGGTGCTTTCCTGGCATCTGTATTTTATGCAGTTGACCACTGAACAACATGGGTTTGAACTGTGTGGATCCACTTATGCTCGGGTTTATTTCTGTCTCTGCTACCCAAGACAGTAAGACCAATCCTTCCTCTTCAGCCTACTCAACATGAAAATAAGGATGAAGACCTTTATTATGATCCACATCCACTTAATGAATAGTAAATATAATTTCTTTTCTTTATGATTTTAATAACATTTCCTTTTCTCTAGCTTACTTTACTGTAAGAATGTAGTATATAACATATAACATACAAAATATGTGTTAATTGACTGTTTATATTATCAGTAAGACTCCAGTCAACAGTAGGCTATCAGTAGTTACGTTTTTGGGGAGTCAAAAGTTATATGCAGATTTCTGAATGCACGAGAGCCAGTGCCCTTAACCCCTGCATTGTTCAACGGTCAATTGCACCTTCTATTACATTAATCAAACTGAGAGGCATTTCAAAATATCTTGGACATTTTTAAAATGGGTTTTTTTTCCCCCAGTGGTCTACACATTCGGAGAAACTTCACTGTGGAAATGATCCCTGAAAGTATAGTTTTAAAATAATGTTTCTGAGAAAGGATATTCCCTTGGTTACTACTTCAAGGGCTGAGGGAGGTATAAAATATGATAGACTTTTGACTTTGACCAGAAGTTCCCACAAGATAACCTGCCCAGAAAAAACATCTTCTATTAAATCACTGGGCTAGCAGATGGCAAGCTGTATGATTCGACATCTCTTTTCTTTCACAGAGAATCCTTAAACCAAATTTTTCCTCTGTACAGTCTCCAAACTTTACTGATAGAGACATTGAGAATCCTACAAGTGGCTCAGAAATAATATAAATTTTAAGTGCTTGGTTAGGTTGGGTCTATTTCCCAAAGCCAAAAGTAATCATGCAAAATAAGAAAATGGGATCCAAGTGTATTCAGTCCTTCTATACACAAAAAAACCAGCATTATTTTTCACAGAAAAGATAAATGCATACCATCCAATGCTTACCTTTCCTGCACCCATCAGTCTCAAGAATTTTTGTTTTCTCTCTTCATTACCCAAGTCTGCCGCCTCCCAATTGCTAGATCCAAGCTAAGAAAGAAATTAGTCCATTAATATTTTTTGCATTAAAAATAAGTATTAAAAAATTTAAACCTGTAATGCCAAGGGTTTTTTTTTCTGTTTTTAACTACAAATAGGTTCATTTTTCTTGCTTAGAACGTTAAGCCTATATATCATACTAAAATTTACTCCATTTCTATTGCCTCACAACAGAATCCTTTAGTTCTTGTGCAGCCAGAGCTCTGGGTCTCAAAAGTTTGCTTCTATCAGAATCACTTAGCTTATTAAAACAGCCCCAGAGATTCTGATTCAGTGGGTCTGGGATGGAACGCAAGGATTTGAATTTCTAACAGATTCCTAAGTGATGCTGATGCTGTTGATGTGGAGATTATACTTTTGAGACTCAATGCCCTAGAGCTTTACAGGGCCCTAGAGCTCCTAGCACTTTGAAACCAGAAGGCTGCCACAGTTGTTAGTTGAGTTAAAAATTTTATCTTTAGTGATATTCTAAGGGACAGGATATCATCACATTCTACTAGACCCAATTTTAATTTTTCAGTTTCTTTTTTGAGCAGTTCTAGTCAGGTGTTAGGATTGAGATGTCATGACTTGTATTCTTTCTTAAATGTCTTCCAAAGAATAAAGAGAAAGTTTACTCATTTTTAAAAAGAATAGACTAAACCTCATTCTATCTTGCAATTATCAAATGGGTCCACTGAACACTTTTATAAATTTAAGAAACATTATGGAATCCTAGTGATCATATTTTTCCCTACATATTGGAATAAATGTAAGAATTATTATAATTCATCAATTATTACAAAACACTAATAACTATGTTAATCCTAAAAATGACTAAAATAAGAAAATAGAATGGTGGAAGAGTTTTCTCACTTCATTGTCCAAAGTATTACATCATCAACTCTCAAGAAGACATCAAGCCTCTGCTGTCTGCTTTTAGCTTTTCATTGAACACAGACGAGAATTTAGAATTTTTCATTTTCCACCCATAACGGCAAAGAAAAAATACTGACAGAAGGCATTTCACAATTACCAGATGGATAAGAAGGTGAATTCAAAATGACAAGTAGTAGTATTCTAGACTAATGATAATATTGAAATTAACTGTGCAAAAATCTCAGACTATGAGTCCTTGGATGATGAAATACCTGATGACTTTTCTCCAACCTATGAACTGATGAAAGACAAAGAAAAAAGGGACAAACAAGAAATATGGTGCTCTTGTTAGGAGAGTCATTCAGCAGGAAAGACTTCCCTTCCAATGCGTGACTATTTTATTTAATTTTTTATGATGCTGTATGTATCTAAATATACTTGATTTGGTTTGTTAATGGACAAAGGGTGAGGGCAGGTGTGTATACAAAGGTGACTGGAAGGCAAAAGATGATATAGAAATATTTAATAAAAACATTCATTGCATTGATAATTCTAATTGACTTTGTAATCTAAAAATGAAAAAGCTTTGCAATTATGGAACAAAGATGACAAATCCCTCTTCAATACAAAATTGTAGGCAAAGATTTCAAAAAATTCTTCAAGTATTACATTCTGATGATGCAAATGCAAGAACTAGAAGTAATAACAGCTAAAACCTATTAGAAATAGATATGAGATTTAATTATATGTTCTAGGTTCACACATGACAGCTGATGAGCAATTAGATTCAGAGGTTGCTAACCATTTTGGGTATACAGTTGACCCTCAAACAACATGGGTTTGAACTTTGAGTGTCCACTTATATGAGATTTTTTTCCCCCAACCAAACATGGAATGGAATGTGGTAAAACCTGTGTAAATGGAGGACCAACTTTGCCTATACATGGGTTCCACAAGGCTGACTACAGGACTTGAGTATGCTCAGATTTGGGTATGGGTATGGGTGGGTCCTGGAACCAATCCCTGAAGTACATCCAGTGACAAATGTATAAACCATCAAAATTAGGAAAATATAGAAATTTGGGCTTGCTATTGTTAAATTCCTATTAAAATTGCTAATAAAGTTGTTTTTCACTACCCCTTTATTGTTCTGAAAATTATTTGTAAAAGACTAAAAGAATATAAAAAACACTAATAACTATTTCTTCTAGGCAGATGAGACTTAAAGCATTTGTAAAATACTGGACCCACTTGTGGTTCTTCTAAATTCTTTTTGGTGGAGGGGCTTATATGCTGACATAATTTTGGCTACCTAAGTTCCAAATCTCTACTTTTTTCCATGTGACCCCTCATATCTTTTTATAAGCCATTTAATTCTTAACTGTTTCTGCCTCAATATAGTTTTTAAAAAAGTACTAGTGAAGCTTCAGTTCTGATTCTCACTAAATCATTTGCTCTATAAGCCAGGACCTGACATTTAGTTGTAATTCCTCATCTACAAAGAGAGGCTTCTTTAAAGTACTATCTTAAGAATAATAAGACCTAAGAATTACAGTGTTTTATAATGTATAAATCACTTTTCACTTACTTTTTCTCAAGAGCTTCTTAACAGTCCATTTAATAAGTAAGGATACTGAGGCACAGAGGGGCTAAGTGACTTGCTTTGATCCTCTGCTTTTTCTACATCATATTGCATATATCCAAATCAGATAGAATATTGAAAGTAGTTTATGAACTACTATAAAAATGTATAGAATTAAGTTAAAAACAAAACAACTGTCTAAAAACCAACTTTCTGGATTCTGTTTCTATTAAAAGCAAATATTATCAGTGTTTACATAAATAACCATATCATTTACAATTTCTAATTCCAATGTTTTAAAAAACTCATTAAGTCCTTTCAGTTATTCCTTTAAAAGACCTTAAAGTACCAACACCAAGTACCATGTGTGTGCTCAAATGCTGCATTCTGAAAAGATAATGCTTATAGGATTTGAAAAGGTCTTAAAGGTCTGGTTTAAACTGATCTCATCAGAAGCTATAGCAATTACTTAATCCCTTTAACTTTGTTAAATTGCATAATATCACCAGGAGTTTTCTGTCAAGCTAAAGGTTGTTGATTTCTGAGTCTAGCAAAACAGGAGTCTAACATCCTAACAATCAATTCAGTTGAATACCAGGAGGAAAACAATGTAATACTTTTTAAATGGCAGCCAAGTTATTCAAAGCCTGGATAAATTACTGAGAAAAACTGAATTACCATCCTAACAAGAAAAGAGCTAAAAGCCAGTGGCAGAGAGAACAGAGTGCATGAATAAACCACACTAGATAACCATTCATCCCCAAATCTTTATTGATTACTAATCTTTCTGCAGAGCTAAAATCGATTGCTATAAATACCCTTAATTTTACAGTCTTCATGCCACATTCCACTGAAAGAAGGGGTGGATGTTAAACATCATTTCGTTTACTACAAAGTAGTATTGAGCGAGCCTTTCATGGTTCACAAAGTAAGATTATGAAAGGCTCTGAACTGTACTCTAGAAAATAAACTCTACACATTCAGATTGAGAGTGTTTTAAACAATCACTAAAAACTAGATTTCCCTTCATCATCCTTAATAGCACCTCTCCACACGCCCTCCAGTAATTTCCCCACCGACTTTCCCAAGGCATTTTATCCATTGTATGAAGGACCTCGTTTCACATTTACTGGTTACCTGCAGTTTCCATGACACCGCACTAGGAGCTAGGACAAATCATACAGAAAGGCTTAACATAAGCACCATATTTATTCATCTCTGAATTCCCAAACCTGGCACAGCAGTAAATATTTAATTGGTTACTTTAAGGAATAAATGGTTTGCTATTTAAATTGATAAGCTGGGAGGGGGGTGTTCGAGGGGAAGGCTAGGGAAGGAGAACGAGGTACTTGACATCAAAATGGGTTGCTAGATCTCATCTTCTTAGACTGCACCACCATACGCCAGGACCAAATTACACCCCTGGCATATTTTTTCGGTTTAATACTGTTCTCGATTTACTCTTACTAGTACAGTTAAGAGTTAAGGTTAACTCTTAATAGTACATTGCAAAATTCATCCAGGCCGGAAAATCTGTCCAACTGTGCACGAACGTTTCGACACTGTCACAAAAACATTTTAAACAGGGAGCCTTGCCTTCTCTATCCTGAGTAAAAAGGCCCAAGAATGTAGCTTCATTAACCCCCGAAAACGCCAACATGAGGATCCCTTGACTAAGCTCTTTCACTTCTTGACCCTCTCAGGATTTAATTCCTCAATTCCCTTTCCCACACAGGTCTCCTGCTATTAGCGTGTGGGCCTCCATAAACCTTCCGACTCTAATAAAGAAAGGGAGATAGTTCCCATTCTTCTGGTTCCTCCCCCTCGGTCCTCCCACTTCGGGACCTCAGGCGCTTCCTCCTCCATCCACCCTTCCCGGCCTACCCCCAGCCTTTAGTAGGCCTCAACCCTCATCCACTCCGCCATTGTTATTTACATCGTCGTCTGGTGAGGCCGAACGCTTCACCCCGTGGGGGTGAGACTCTCTGGCAGCGCTCATCGTTGTAGGGATCCCGACGGGAAAGGCTGAACCCACTCGCCGTTCTCCTCAGCCGCGACACCAGCAGCCTGCAATCTGCCACCGACCCAAGCAGCCCTACTCCAGAACGCAGAGCTTCTTCGGGCCTTCTCCGCCACAGTCGTCACTGCTGCGGCCGCTCGCTACCCCGGAGCACTTTGGGAGTTGTAGTTTTCTGAGTCACTCTATACTGGCCGGAATAAGAGATGTGTGGACGATTAAAACTACAATTCCAGGAAGCTCAGCGGCTCAGCGCGCGCTCTATGGCGGGAGTGCCCTCGGAAGCTCCGCCCTCTTTGGCTGGTGGAGGCAGCTTTCCCGCCGATGAGTATGGCGGTGAGCGTTGGTTGAGAGCTTCGTCGCCACAGAAGGAGGCTCAGAGTGGGTTTTCGCATTTCACCGTGAGACGTTGCCCTATTGGCAAATGGATCCGTCGAAATTAAGCACCTAGGTTTAATTGTAATGTTTGAGGCTTATTGAATCCTCACGAGTACCCTTCACCCAGAACAAAAACCTTTAAAAAAATGGCTTCTACCCTTTCCACCCTGGTGTTAGTTCTCCGTTGTCTGTAGGGGATTTCTAGGTGACCGGCGGTGCTGCTTTCTAGAAGGTTCTGATGAATAGTTTGCTGTTTTCTCACTCAACAAAATGAGTTCAGTATGGTGTTGAGTGTTAAATTAATTGGCTATTATGGAAACGGGGGTCCACCTGAGGGAATTCTGTAAGTTTTCCATAGGGCTTTGTGTGAAGTGGGAGTAATCGTATCTGATCTTCCTGCTGGTGTATAGGTATTGTACTATTGAGGTCTTCACTGAAGGAAGTCTATCCCTACAAGAAAAGCCTTCTTTTTTTTTCTTATCCTTTTTTTTTTTGAAATAGTTTTTTATTGAGGTGAAATTCAGATAAAATTAGCTATTTTAAGGTGTACAATTCAGTGGTGTTTAGTATATTCAGTCTTATGTACCCATCACCTCTGTGTAGTTCAAAGATGATTCATCACTCCAAAAGGAACCCAAGTGCACATTATTCGTCCCTCCTCATTCCTTCCCCTTCCTAGCCCCTGGTAATCACTAGTCTGCTCAGAAAGCCCTGTATCTGAATATATTCTTCAGATACTGCAGACTAACTCCTGCAGTATCAAGGTGTCTGAATTTTTAACCAGACCCGAACCTAACATCTTTGTTCTTACTTACCCTGAAGCTTTCTGACCTTGGTCAAAAATTTGATTATTTTTTTGGCAGAGTGCCGTGCCTCAGGCCTGTAATTCTAGCACTTTGGGAGGCCAAGGAGAGATGATTGCTTGAGGCCAAGAGTTTGAGACCAGCCTGAGCAGGAGCGAGACCATCTCTACAGAAAAATAAAGAAATTGGCTAGGTGTGGTGGTGCACACCTGTAGCCCCAGCTACTTTGGAGGCTGAGGCAGAGGATCACTTGAGCCCAGGAGTTTGAGGTTGCAGTGAGCTATGATGATATCACTGCACTCTAGCCTGGGTGACAGACTAGACTCTGTCTCAAAAAAAAATTTTTTAAAGTATTTTTTGAAAGCAAAAATCAGTAAGTGGTATAATAGTACAGATATAGCATTTTGGTATTGAGAGCAGTCTGTGAAACAATGCTTAACTATTGGCTTCTGAATGCAGCAATTATTCTAACTTGACCTCCTGTGTACAAATACTACTCTCCCAGATTTCAGATCACTGAACCATTTATAGAACTGTGACCAGTGAGAGACAGTTTTTAAATAATTTATGCAGTTATAGATCCAAATTCTTTATTTTGGAAACAGAGGAATAGCATAATAATTAGTATATGAAAGAAAAGATATCATATAGGGTCATATTTTATAAGTATAACCAAGTAAAAGGCACCTTAATCTATTAGTTCTGTGGTAAGAATAAATCATAAATAATGGAGGAGAAGAGAAAATTCAGGAGGAGAAAAAGCATTTTGGGAGTGGTTGCTTGCTCTTTGCTAGAATTAAAATATTTTGTCTCTTAACCCCTTGATTCTACTAAGATTCTACAAATATAATTACAATTACATTACCTTTAAGTTGCAGAGTTTTGTAGGATGGACTATAGTTCATCTTAGTGGGTTTGACAAACTGAAATGTATACAATTTAAAACTCTTAGCTATACTACCATAAACGAATGGAATGGCTGACTAGGTACTCTATACTGCTAAAAGAATTTTTAAATAAAAAAGGACTATCAATAAGATTAGTAGTTAGTAAACAATTCTAACTTTACTAATTGGTGCAAGTCCAGAAAACTTTAATGAGCTAGCAACATGTCTTTTATTTTTTCACCAGAATTGTTGGCACTGGGATGACTGTCTTCAAGTTACCATAAAACAAGATCACAAGCTAAAAAATAACATAGGAAAAGATAAAGACTGGATCATTTTATCAGATTTTACTCAGTTTCATATACAGAAGGCTATAGGTAAGGATGAAATTATAGAGTAATAGAAATGCATATGTGGTACAGCAACTTGGTAATGCTCTTCTTTCTTGCATTGTAAAAACAAGGAGAAGATACTCTTTATCATGAGTGGAATTATGAAATGCCTTCTTCAGAACTGGGATTGTTCCATCTCCATTTTTTGTTTCTAGCACAATGCCTGCCACAGAGTTGTTAATAAGTGTTTTTCCGTTAATATAGGAAGGATGAAATTATATAGTATCAAGAGTGGTATCTTGAATGAGGCTCAGAAACTCAGCAATGTCTTTCTTGAGTAGTAAAGACAAGGAGAGGCCGGGCACAGTGGCTCACGCCTGTAATCCTAGCACTCTGGGAGGCCGAGACGGGTGGATCGCTCAAGGTCAGGAGTTCGAGACCAGCCTGAGCAATAGCAAGACCCCTGTCTCTACTAAAAATGGAAAGAAATTATCTGGACAACTAAAAATATATGTATAGAAAAAATTAGCCAGGCATGGTGGTGCATGCCTGTAGTCCCAGCTACTCGGGAGGCTGAGGCAGGAGGATTGCTTGAGCCTAGGAGTTTGAGGTTGCTGTGAGCTAGGCTGCCGCCACGGCACTCACCCTAGCCAGGGCAACAGAGCCAGACTCTGTCTCAAAAAAAAAAAAAAACAAAACTAAAGACAAGGAGAGGAGACTAATAGAAATTTGAAATACTTTCCTAGGGTAAAGATCATGCCTTCCTCATTTTTTTATATACCCAACCTTTAACATGTAGTGGACAGTCAAAAATGTTTGTTGAGTACATTCTCTCAACCCAGGGTAGTTATAATTGAGCATAGTTAACAAACTGAAGAAGAAATAAAACTTTAAAGAATATGCTCTTAGCCGATCTCAGTGGCTCATGCCTGTAATTCCAGTGCTTTGGGAGGCCAAGGATGGAGAATCGCTTGAAACCAGGTGTTTGAGACCAGCCTGGGCAACATAGCAAGACCCCGTATCTACAAAAAATAAGAAAAATTAGCTGGGCATGGTGACATGCACCTGTAGTCCTGGCTACTTGAAAAGCTGACGTGCGATGATGGCTTCCAGGCTATAGTGAGTTATGAGTGTGCCACTGTGCTCCAGTCTCAGTAAGAGAGAAAGACCCCATCTCTAAAAAAAAAAAGAAAAAGAATATGCTCTGTACAAAAACACTGCTGCTGTTTTACCTGAGACTAAAGAAAAAATTCCAAGGGCTATAATTATAGCTATCATTTATTGAATACCCAGCATGCACCATATACTTTGGTAGGTGCTTTTTATAGGTGCTTTTTATAATTGGTCTCAAAATTTCAAAATAAATTTCAAAATGTAGGTAATTTTAGGTAATGAAGCTTAAGAAAAGTTAATGCTTGCCTAAAGTCATATAGCTAGTGAGTGCGTGTCTAAGCTGGGATTCAATCCTTAAGTCTGTCTAACTCCAAAAGCACTTTCCACTGTGCCAATATAATCGAACACTTATATAGGGTGCTTACTCAGCACCCTCATGTATTAGGAAGTATGCCAAATTTGAGGAAAACCAGAATAAATAATATGTAATCCCTTACCTCAAGGACTTTACAGTTTGGTGGGAGAGGAATGATTAAGTGGCATCAGTAAATTACAAATAAAATGCTATGGAAACAGTTTGTTTTGGCTGAGGGAATGGTAAACTTATTCCTAAAGTTTTTGGGCTAGGCCTTGAAAAACAGTGGGGGCCGGGTGGGGCTTGTATTCAGTAATGGATAGTGTCCAGTATGCTGAAACTTGATAAGCATGAAAGTATTATATTCTGAGACAAAATTCTGTAGGCTGATCAAAGCCAGGCTGTGAAAAACCTTGAGTTTGAATTTCTCACTACATGTGTTCAGGTTAAAATCATCCCTTTCATAGGTTTATATGACCTCCCATCCTCTAATACTGCGGTCCCCAAGCCCCTGGCCACTCTGTAGAGCTCTGCTGCCGACCCCCTCTGAGGCCCCCCACCCCATGAAATTGGGCCCTGGTGCCAAAAAGGTTGAGGACTGCTGATTTACGCCCAAAACAATGCAAATGATTCTTGTTCTTGGCAATGCAAATGGATTTTTATCCAGTAGAGAATGTAAATCTCTGTAAGTCAAATTCTATAATGAATTGGTGTTAACTTCTTACTGGTTTCCTTATTAATTACTAAGTTACAAAAAATTACTAAGTTAAATGATATCTCTGACACTTAACATCTTGATTCATGTTCTTTATATATTTGTATGAGAATCATGATTTTACAATTTTGGAAATCATACTTTAAAATTATTTATATAATACAAGTATAAACAGTTAAATATAAGTGTGCATATATATGGATTTTTTAAAAGTACCTATATGGGGCTGGGTGTGGCGGCTCACACCTGTAATCCTAGCACTTTGGGAAGCTGAGGTGGGAGGATCGCTTGAGGCTAGGAGTTCCAGACCAGCTTCAGCAAGAAGCAGACCCTGTCTCTACAAAAAACTAGAAAAATTAGCTGGGCATGGTGGTGCATGCCTGTAGTACCAGCTATTCAGAAGGCTGAGGTAGGAGGATCACTTGAGCCCAAGAGTTTAAGGTTGCAGTGAGCTGTGATGAAATCACTGTACTCTAGCCCAGGTGACAGAGTGAGAGAGACCCTGTCTCAAAAAAAAAAAAAAAAAAAGTACCTGTATGATGTGCTGAAAAGGAATAAAACAGCACTTTTTTTAAAACTAAGAGTAATAGTTTTCCTTTTCACAATGCATGCCCATTGATGATAAATTAATATATATTTATAAGCAAGAAGAAAATTAAATAATAAAAACATTTATAATCTTACCATCCAGGAATAATAATCCTGTTAAGATCTTGAAATACAATGTTTCAAACTTGTTTTTTTGGTATGTATGTAATATTTTTCTACACAAGGATAATACTGTACATATTGATTTAAGCCTGTTTTTTAAAAATTTTGAGTACATAAATGAGCATATTTTTGATGGTCATATTTTAAAGATTGTATTTCAGCATTTCTGAGGAGTGGGGGACCACAAAGTTTCTTATTAGCTATTTTAGGTGTAATAACTTTGCAGGTGACATGTCATTACTTTAGAAATGAAAACGTGTTAAATGGGCATATTAAATCACCAAATTAAAGCAATATATTTTAATTCTCTGAATTATAAGAGGTGGCCACTCTGTATGGGATCTTAGAATTCTGTACATGCATCATGGTGAATGAATTTTTTTTTTATTGTTGTTTGTTTTCTTTGAAAAAGAAGCTGGCATGGAGGTTATTAGGGGGTTGAGGGTGGGAAAGAACTAGAAACTACAAAGGAAATGAAGCCTGGAACATCAGTATAGGAAAGCAGTTCTATCCTAGCTGTTAACATTTAAAAAGCCCTTTCAAAGACTAAAGAAATAAAGGCTACAAATGTCTGGAGCTTGAAATGGCTTTTATACTTTTGAACCTGTTATAAAAGCTTTTCTTAGAACTCTCCTTCCTCCTCCTCCCCCAAAACAAAATAGTTGGGAGGAAAAAAAAAGAAAATTAAACAGGAAAAGACCAGATGTAAAGGATGTTGCCACAGCTTATTTTAAATTTCTGAGCCAGAAGAAAAGCTTAAAAAAACAAACAAACAAAAAAAAATGAAACAAAACAAAGAGGAAGAAGTGCCATATTTTGAAGTTTGAAGGAAACAAAGAGAATGAGTGGTTATATGCTTGGATATTGTGAATTGCTAATAGCTGAAATGTAGGTGCATTTCCAGCAGGAATCAATATCTCTTGTTTTTGCTGCTCCTAAATGTGTTTACAAATAGGCTGCAAAAAGTAAGAGAGAGAGGGTAATGTGTGTTGAGACTATTCCGTTTTTAATACAGTATTTGATTGAACACAAATGTTCTGTAAGTCTTCATGAAGAGAAAGTTTTGAAAAAAATGTTCAAAGGATGTGAATTATCAATTCTTGTAAAGTTCCTCACCAAAAGACCAATTATGACTTTCTTTCCTTGTTTTATGATTTATTCATTATTTTATTATAACTGAAATGGAAGAATGAATAACTGACATTTGATGACTTGTAGTTTTTTTTTCTTTTAGCATTATAAATCATCAAGATTTCAGAAGAAATTCAAGTCTCTTGAATGGAATCTACTTAAATTAAAAACTTTAAAAGTTATGCAATGTAATATGAAAGTTCTAAATTTTTGTCTTGTTACTGATATTAATTTGGTTTTGCCCAACTCACCTAACTTCTAAATCTCTGCTATCTCTGAAGCTCTGTAATTCAGTTTAATAAATATGAAAGTAATGTTAAGGATAAAATTACCTTTAAAAAAAAAAATTGCAGGCTGGGTGCGGTGACTCATGCCTGTAATCCCAGCACTTTGGGAAGGCCAGGTGTGAGGATCACTTGAGGCCAGGAGTTCAAGGCCAGTCTTGGTAACATAGTGAGATGCTGTCTCTACAAAAATTTTTAAAAAATTAGCCAGGTGTGGTGGTGTGCCTGTGGTTTCATCTACTCGGGCGGCTGAGGTGGGAGGATTGAGCCAAGGAGTTCAAGGCTGCACTGAGCTGTGATTGTGCCACTGCACTCCAGCCTGGACAACAGAGCAAGACGCTGTCTCTAAAAAACAACCAAAAAAACTCAATTTAGCAAAAATATTTCTAATTCCAAATGATGTCTTAATTAGTAATATAAAACAAAATTTTAGTATGATCACAGATTTTTGTTTTTGAATAAATATTTTAGTACACAAATCATAACTGTATAGCTCATTCATCACAAGATGAACATATCTATGTAACCCTTGCCCAGGTGAAGAAATAAAATATTTTCAGTGCCCTTGAAGCCTTCTTTCCCTCCCGATTACTGACCACCTTCCCCTGCCAAAGTAAGTATCTTGACTCCTAAGACTATAAGTTAATTTTTCTGGTTTTTCAACTTTATTTAAATAGAATCATACAGTATATATGGCTTCTTCTACACAATGTTATATTTGTGAGAATCATTACTGTTATTACATAGTAGTGGTTGGTTCATTTTATTTCTATATAGCATTCCGTTTTATGAATTCACCTGTTGATGGGAATATGGGTTGTTTCCAGTTTTTGGGTATTATGAATAATGCTTCTATGAACATTTTTTATATCAATGTGCATGCATTACTTTTGGGTATATGCTTAGGAGTAGAAAATAATGTCAAAAGATTTTCCGAATACCTTGTACCAATTTATACTCCCACATGCATAGAATTTGTACAGTTCCTTTAGAATGAAATGATCTCTAATGTGAAGCATTTGAACTTTTTCAGAAGGAAATGGTATATGGGTACTGATCAAGTTTACTAATGCTTTTTATTAATGGGTGGGGTCTTGCTATGTTGTCCAGGCTGGCCTCTAACTCCTGAACTCAAGTGATCCTCCTGCTTGAGCCCCCCGAGTAGCTGGGAGTATAGGTGTGTGCCATGACACCTGGCTACTAATGCTTATTTTTAAAAATATTATAGTCCTACTGTTTGGTGACTAGAACTCTGGAATTTCTTACTACCTATCATTTCATACAGGGAAAAGCAATTGATTTTTTTGCTAATTTTTGTTCCCTCACATAACTGAGAGTGGTTAGAAAAAAGAAAAACTTCAAAATCATTAAACTATTGTTTTCATTTTCCTTTTTACTTCCTTAGCTAAGTAGTGGGGTTTTTTGTTTGTTTTTTGTTTTTTTTCAGATAGGGTTTCCCTCTGTCACCCTGGCTAGAGTGCAGTGGCGTCATCATAGCTCACTGCAGCGTCAAACTCCTGGGCTCAAGCCATCCTCCTGCCTTAGCCTCCCAAGTGGCTGGGACTATAGGGGTGCCACACCTGACTAATTTTTCTATTTTTTGTAAAGGTGAGGTTTTGCTCTTGCTCAGGCTGATCTCAAACTCCCAGCCTCAGGCAATTCTCCTGCCTCAGCCACCATGCCCGGCTAAGTAGTGTTTTAATAATAAACTCCTTTAGCTGTTATAATGTTCTTGAATACATAGTACTGTCTGCTTTTAGCAGAGAGAAAGTGTTTATTGTCTATTCCTACAATGTTTCTGTCCCTCTTTTATTTCCTCCTCCTTTTTTTTTCTAATTCTCATTGGAAGTGTAAGTTTTCATTAAGGACCTTGCTTCCTATGGGCTACCCACAGCAACACATTAATCACAAGCTATTTCTTTCAGGAAAATAAAACATCAAAAACTAACAACTATAAAAATCCTATTTATTACAGTGGGACAGTACTGTTCTATAGAATGATAATGTGAGTCACAAATGTGAGTGACCTATATAATTTAAAATTTTCTAGTAGCCACACCAAAAAAAAGTAAAAATAGTGAAATTAATGTTAATAATGTATTTTATGTAACCTAATATACCTAAAATAATATAATTTCAATGTATAATCATTACAAAAGTTAGTGAGATATTTTACATCCTTTTCTTTGTACTAAGTCTTCAAGAATCTGGTGTGTGTTTTATACTACAGCACGTCTCACTTAGGGTAGTCACATTTCCAGTGCCTAATAGCCAAGCAAGTGGCTATTGGCTACCATGTTGGACAGTACAGATTTAGTCTTTCCATGATAGAATGGGAGAATGCTCCATGCTATATAAGGTAGATATGATTTACTCATATTTTTAGCTGTATTCTACTGTAATAAACTATAGTAATGGGTTGTTAGTCTATGTTTGACATAGGATTTTGAGTTTTTAAAAATGAGTAGGAAAGGGCTCTGAACTACTGAAATTCATTTTTTGGAACTTTTCCAACAGGACTGTTTTGCCAGATTTTAAATGATAACTTTTAAATCACAGCCTTGAAATCTATAGAAGTCCAGTATATTCTGAAGTAATTCATATATTCTCGTGAGAAGCAGCAAGGGACACATCTGGTGGACATAAAAGACCCAATGAAAATTAAAAGATACAACATTTGGAACTACTGGTAGGTAAATAGCAAAGGTATTTATAATAACTGTGAAATTTTTATAAAGGAAAAACAGTGAACTTTACAGATTGTGTGAAAAGAACTTCAAAAGTTTACCATACAGGCCGGGCGCGGTGGCTCACACCTGTAATCCTAGCTCTCTGGGAGGCCGAGGCGGGCGGATTGTTTGACCTCAGGAGTTGGAAACCAGCCAGAACAAGAGCGAGACCCCATCTCTACTAAAATTAGAAAGAAATT
>NW_012150174.1:3090355-3201837 GCF_000956105.1 Propithecus coquereli
GTTGTCCGATTAATTTCTTTCTATTTTTAGTAGAGACGGGATCTCGCTCTCGCTCAGGCTGGTTTTGAACTCCTGAGTTCAAACAATTCGCCCGCCTCGGCCTCCCAGAGTGCTAGGATTACAGGCGTGAGCCACCGCGCCTGGCCCTTTTCTAGTTTTTATTATGGAAATTTAAAAATATATTCACACCTAGGCATAATAGTGAGTGTGGAAACCATGTGCTTAATAGGGAAGTAAAAAGTTCTTGGCAAAGAAAAGTTAAATCAAAGTTTCCTTCATTGGTCACCAGGTGACAGTAGCAGCTTGAGATGGTTTAGTAGCTACCTGATTTGAGCTCTGGGGGAATGGAAGGAGCTGGAGACAGTAGGTAGATGTGACTACCTGCAGTTGCTTCATTGATTGAGTAGATTGATACATGGCTAAGTGCTTTGTAGACTAGTGACTGGATTATGGAAGTAGGCAGTATAGGATTCTAAGTTTTGGTTGTTCCTTCTTTTATCTTTTGTCTGTGGTTTTTATTAACTATAGATACTTTGCTTAATTTCTTATTTAGTTTGAAAATTATACAAATTTTATATTTTGTATGAATTTTGGAGAGTTACTGGCTATCAGGAAAACTTACAGTAAATTTTTAGGAACAAAATGTGATTTCTCCAAGAAAGTTTACTCTAAATGTATTGTCCTCATGAAATAAAGTGTTGTTTATATTGTGAAGTAAATCATTTATAATGTAAAATAGAGAACAATTTTGTCTATATTTTCAACCTTTTTTAAAAAACAATTATGTGAAAGATTTTGGCAACAAAATGCATTGTGTGCTACTGTTATAATTATACATTTTTTCTTTTCTAGTGTTATCTGACTTTTTAAATTGTTACTAAAATTTTTACTAGTATTTTTGGCAACTTCATATTTGCGGAAAACTTCTTAGGTATATTTTTGAGTGGGACTATCAGCGTAAGGCAATGTGTTATCTAAGAAAAAGCCTTTATCAGAAATCAGAAACCTGGGGTCATTGTGGCTCTGTCACTTATTGTGTGGCCTTGGACAAATCACTTGTCTTTCTGGATCTCAGTTTTTCATTTGTAAAATAAGAGGTTTGGACTAGATGATTTCTAAGATCCTTTAAGGTGGCAGCATGATACAATAGAAAGAACACTGATTTGGAATCAGACACATCTGGCTTTCATTCACTCAGCAAGTATTTATTGAGAGCTATGTTGTACCAGACATGGGAAATATAACAATTAACAATATAAATAATTTAGATAATTAGTCTCTGCCTTTATGGAGCTTATATTCTATTTTGGTAGACAACAAAAAAACCGAATATGTATATCAATTACAAAATATAATAAGTGGCATAAGGAAACAAACAAGGAACTCCAGCAGTATGGTTTGGCACTGTCTGTCTCTTTGAGGTAGTGATTCGGGATGAGATGGAGCTAGCTAGGTAATTAATGGGGAAGTGTTTAAGTAGAGAGAACAGAATGTGAAAGCCTTAAGGCTGGAAGAAACTTGGTGTGTTCTGGATACTGTAAGAACAGTGTGTGTCAGAGTAGTGAAAAGAAGGAAGAGTGGTATAAGGTGAGGTTGGAAAGATAGGCAGAATTTTAGAACATGATATGGAGTTTGGATTTTATCTTAAGTGCCATTTTAAGAATTTAACTTAAGTAAGCCATTGTAATGTTTTTAGTAGAAGTGTGATTGGTTTGATGTTTTAGGAAACTTGTTCTTGGAGAATGGATTAGAGAAGGTCAGGAGTAGAAGTGAAGCTGTTACATAGTCCAGGTGAGAAATAATGGGGATCTACGTGAATGTGGTAGTGGTGCAGATGGAGAGATATGGAGCAATTCAAGATATCATTCAGAAATAGAAACAACAGGACTTGCTGATGGATGAGATAATGGAGTTGATGGAAAGGAAGGAATGAAAGATGGCTCTTAGGTTTCTAGCTTAAACAACCTATGGACAGAATTTCTATTTACCCAGATAGGGGAAGATGGACAGATTTGGTTGGGTAGGAATCATGTTTTCTTTTTTGATTTCTTCTTTGGGCATATTAAGTTTATAATGTCTTTGAGATAAATAGGTAGAGATATGAAGAAACAGAGTCAATAATTAGTGAAACCTGAAGCTTATATAAGTCAGGGTTAGAGATATATGTATATATCTGGGAGTCATCATTATAGGGATGGTATTTAAGTCCATGGGAATGGATGAAGTCATCAGGGAAAGAGAGAAGTCTCAGAGGGCTCTGGCCTGAGTCTGAGGAATACTAGAACGTATAAGTCAGGTAAAAGGAGTAAATTTAACAGTAGAGGCTAAGAAACAGTGGCTCTTAGTCAGGATAGAATAAACCAGGAGATACAGTATTTGGAGGCCAAGAGAGGTCAGGGTTTCAAGAAGGAAGGAGTTGTTGATTGTGTTGAATGCTGATGAGAAGTGAAGTGAACATGAGAACAGAGAAATGACCATTGGATTTGACATTTGATTTGAGTTCTGGCTCTGCTACTTACTAGCTATATGACCTTGAACACTTCATTTCACATTGAGTCTTAGTTTTCTCATCTTCTCAAAACGGAATAACAATACCTCCCATACGTGGTTATTGTAAGGATTAATGAACTAACATGTGTTTACCTGAATGATGCCTGACAAATATAAGATGCTCAGTTGATACTAATTCCTTTCTTCTCTAGTTTTGTGATACCTTTTGAAACTTTGAATAGACTACACCTATCCCTTGTTTAAAGATGTTAATTTGTTTCTGAAAATTCTGTTCAGTGAAAAACTGTAAAATTGAAAATATTTTCTTTAATTTTAATGGGAAAAATTATGATGTATTTCATACCAACTCAACGTACCCAAACTCTTTTCACAGGTAGAAAAAATATATCATTTGATGAACAATGAAAACAAGCTTAAATAATAAATATCACTTGAAGGCAAATAAATGTAGATTATACATACACTATACAGTATTTTAATAATAAAGGTATTATATTTGCTGAAGGTAGAAAAGAAGAATTGATAATGGATGGCTGGTAGAGGAGGACTGTGAGGCATTCATTCTTTGGAAGGTGTGTTCTTTCTGCAGTATTTTCTCCACCAATTTTTTAGCCTTTTAGGGACTCATGATTATCTTGCCTTTACATGAACTTAACATTAAGTTATACCACAGCAAGCTACTTTCAGAGTTGTACAAGATGCTACCTCTTCATTCTATTAACATATTGGCAATGCAAAACATTTTGGGTCATTTAAACATGGTACACAATGAAAATTTTTCCAGATGATGTTCTCTAACTAGAAATTGTATTGAGTGAGTGAGTATCTGTGAGTGTTTTGTCTGAAAGTAATGTCAAAGCATCACATCTTATATTGTATTTATTTAGTGTGCATTTTTGTGAAAAGTTATTATTCTGGGAAAAAAGATATCTGAAAAGTAATAAAACTTTTCTAGAGCCATTTAAAGCTAGTAAGTTGCTACCTGCTGTAAGTCCTTATTTACTGATCATTTACCCCATGGATGGCTATGTTAGGCTCTGTGAAGGTAACTAAAAAATTTATATTTTATTTTCATTTCATTTTTTTCTCCTTTTTTTCCTTTTTATTTTATAGACTTCCTGTCCTGAAATATTTTAATGACATAGTTTTTAGCAGGTGTAGTTTTTAGGAAATCTTTAATTTTAAAAGGAAATAGCAAAAAGGCAAAAGCCATTTATTAGTGGCATCTTTCTCTCTCTTATAATGTGAAATACTTCCCCAATTGAACAAAATTTGAAAGCTTAATATATATTACCTGGAAATGATAGACTTCTGTTACAAAAATGAAAGTATATTTTAAACTATATGTTTTAATTTTTAAAAAATTTACTTTTAGTTGACACCTATACCCCTAAACTGGCAAACTATCTTGTGGGAATCACAAAGCCACTTTGGCAGATGCACCGGAGAACCACTGTGTAGGCAGGTTGAATTTCTATTTCATGCTGAGCTTATACATCTAAGGCACATGTATTTCTTGGCAAAAATCTGAATTTTCTACTGAAAGACTTGGCATAAACAAACATAAGATCAATGAATTCCAAGGTTTTCTTAGGTCTCTGTGCCTTAAGTATCCACGTATAACTTCTACTGGCATGATTCTTTCAAAGGAAATATATTTGTAAATTTACTTTTTCCCCGTTTTCAAACTATAAAGTTGCTATTAATATATGGTAGTTTTAATAAACTACTGTGCAACCGTTATCACTGGTTGCTGTTGGATATACCTTAGTCCCAAAGCAGTAGCGTGTGCAAATTGAAAATCAACCCAAAAGACTTATATGAATATTACAAACAGAGACTTAATTCTATTTCTCTCTGATTAGTTTCTTTTTGTATTGTTATTGGATTCAGTTCCCAGTTTAGTAGCCCATCTGATGAGGGGGTTTGTAGGGATCCCTAAATCCAACAAAGTAGATTGAGATGAACTCAGGGGCATTCTTTACTGAAAGTAATTCTGTATGGCTTACTTCAATTTATTTACTTTTTTCTCCGGAATTACTGTAAAGATTTTCTATTTTGCTCATTACGGCACAGTATTTTTCACATTTAAATAGACTGCATCAATATGAATTCTTTATAAGGACCTTAAAAACAAACTTTGCCAGGTCCCAGAATACAGAAGTGAATTCACATCCCAATACTCAGCTGCCTCATGAATAAAGGAGAGCTTGTGCCTGACACTTTGAAGCTGTAGCTGTTAAACCATACAGAATATTTACCTCAATAAATCATTATAAGAAACTAAGGTACAATTATACCCACAGAGAAAAAGAATTCAAAACACTGATTTATGTGTTTCAGTGCCTATTCCCTTTCCCACCATGTTTTGAATTTTATGCATGTTTGTCATCTTTGGCTGCTCCTATGTATCTTTAAACTAATGGGTTCTGCTTTTTTTTTTTTAACATTCCTCATTAAGTTTGTTATTTTTTTTGACACACAGACATGATTTGCATAGTGTACTAAGTTTTACATTTAAAATTAACTGTATCTCATTTCTTAGGGCTATAACAAAAAATGGAAAAAGTGACTAATTTACTTTAAATAAAACACTGACTTTTTTATTAATTTGTGAGCATTTGAACTGAAATTCTATATTAAGGATTTTATTTGGCATTTATTTTGGCGTACTACTGGGAAAGAGTAAAGAACTGGGTTATAAATAGGAACTAGACCACTGCCTTTAAGAACCACCCTTTATTGAACTTATTTAAAGTGATAATAGTATTATGGAAAGATACATTTGTTTACCAATGTGTATATTTCCCTTCTGAAAGTAAAAACAAAAGCAAAAGCAAAAATAAATCAGTAACATAGAGAAAGGAATGACAATGAACTTGACAAGAGTCAATATGCAGATAGGAAAATGTTTGCCTAGAATAATTTATTATGGCCATCCAGGTATAGTAGGAAAAAAACATGGTTTTCTAATGGTATGCTATTGAAAGAATATATAAAATATTTTAAAACAGCTAAATAATTTATCGATAAGAATAAAAAAGTTTTCCTTCATTGATTTAATTTAAAACAATATCATTTTTATAATCTTTAGAAAAATCAAAGCACATACTATCCTTAAGCAGTGTCTGTAGAAATCAGGGGCTGAATTTAAATCGATTAAAGTTACATGATCAGTTTGGATCAAAGAATTGTACTTGTAAGCAATGTACTATTACGTAAATATTATCCTCCTTATTAATCTACGTGAAATTGTGGGTGCTAGTTGGAGTCAGGCTTTTAATGAAGCCTTTACTTACCTAAGCATTAGTGCTTAAAAGATTTCTCGTTTCACCTTTTCTAATGGAAGGAAGAATGTAAGGATATATGTAGGTTATAGGTTCTACAGGATTCTGGGATCTTCCTTTTTTCTAATTCTATAATATTACAACCTATTTATTTCCTTCCAATCACTAATCATAATCTATAATTCTTTTATTTATTATGTACTTTGTTTATTCTATGTCTTCACAACAAGAGCTCACTGAAGCAAGGATCTGGTTTATCTTTTTTAATATTATATTTCCACTGCCCAGACAGATGTGCTTGATGCACAGAATGTGCTTCATAAACATTTATAGAATGAAGGGAGCCAGCCCCTTTTTGCTTCAGTATTTATTTGCTGTGAGTACAGAGGGGTGTTAAAGTAAGTGGAGGTAGATCTTAAGGGGGCCAGGCACAGTAGCTCATCCCTGTAATCCTAGCACATTTGGAGGCTGAGGCATGAGGATTGCTTGAGGCCAGGAATTTAAGACCAGCCTGGACAACATAGCAAGACCTATTTCCTACAAAAAAAATTTAAAAATTAGTCAGGTGTGGTGGTGCACACCTGTAGTCCTAGCTATTCAAGAGGCTGAGAGACTGGAAGATTTCTTGAGCCCAGGAGTTCTAGTCTACAGTAACCTATGATGGAGCCACTGTACTCTAGCCTGGGCAGTGGAGTGAGACCCCTATCTCTAAAAAAAATGTAAAAAGTAAAAAGGATCTTAAGGGGAATGAGTAAGCCAAAGAAAGAACCAACATAAGAAATGAGAGAATATAAACAGAGAAGAGAAAAGAAAACCTAGTTATTGAAGAATAGAGGAAATATTAAAAATTTGTTAATTTTTCACATAGAAAGAAGATGATTCACTATAAAAAGTAATATAGGAAGAGTAAGACCAGTGAGCTAAAAAGGGAAAAGAAAGAATAAAAAAGAACTAAGATGGAAAAAAAAATCCATCTATTCATTCATTTTCAATACATTTTTGTCAAACATCTACTATGTATAAGTAATTGTGTTAGGCATTGAGGGTATTCCCAACATGCTTCTACTTTTAATGAGCATAAATCTAGCAGAAAGATAAGATGTGTATATTAGTAACAAGGAAGAAAAAATGAGAATCATAAGAAAAGTACAAGGAAAATTTTATGAAAGTTCAACTAGTCACAAAAGACTATATATTATATGATTCCGTTTATATGAAATGTCCACAATAGGCAAATCTATAGAGACAGAAAATAGATTAAGGTTGCCTAGGGCATGGGGCTGTGGGGTAGGAGGAAATGAGGAGTGACTGCTAATGGGTATGGGGTTTCTTTTTGGGTGATAAAACTGTTCTAAAACTGTGGTGATAGCTGCTCAGTTCTATAAATATACTAAACTTCATTGAATTTAACACTTTAAATGGGCTAATTATACCATATGTGAGCTATATCTCAAACTGTTATATAAAAACATTATGTGAGAGTTCTGGAAAAATGTGGGCTTCTAGTGCGGAAGGGAGAATTAGGAGAGATTTTGAGGATAGGAAAGATGGAATGAAGACACTGGGTTGTCAGGTGGCAGGTAAGTGGAACAAATTGGGTGTTTAAGATGGATTTTCCTTTCTTTTGAAAATAGAAAATTTCTGAGAATGAGGCAGAGAAGTTGTTAGGACTAGCAACAAGAGGACACTAGGTGTTTACAGGAAGAGTGAAAAAAATCTATAGATAAATTTCACTTTAGAGATAATCTGTGTAGGTGAGTGAAAGAAAGTGGGAATGAAGGTTAAAAACTAGATAGAAGAAAACATACAGATATATCAGAGTACAGATGGTTGAGGGGAAAAAAGAAAAGAAAAGTTATCTAGATGAGAATAGGACCTGAAGGGTATATGGAAGAAAGTGATGTTAATTACCTATTCTTTTGTCTTTAGTTATTCAGGCACTCATTGTTCCTTTTTCTGATCCTTTTTCTTCCTTTAACAAGCCCAACCCATCAGATACCCAGCTTTCATTTATTATTAGTCATTGTAAGATCTGATAAACTCGTTAACTCTAAGAGGTTAGGGATGTCAGGCTATTCCTCTCTTTAAGATCTTTTATTTTTAAAGAGAACTGTAAGGAAAAGGCAGTGTTTAACACAAAGATATTAATGATGGAATTTACGCACCTGATTGAAATGTTTGACTTTTTTCTTTAAGAGATAGAAGGGAATGTTTTCATCATACCATGCAGGCAAATGCCTGCTTCTTTATGAGTATGAGCAGAAGGGATGAAAGACTAGATAATCTCTAGTTTCTTTAAGTTTGCTTCATGACAAATAGATTTTTTTTTGCTGTTAAATAGTGTTTTAAAAAGCTGCTGAGATTGTATTTGAATATTCTTGCTGGAAAATTCATTAAATTTTCTTTACCTTCCAAAAAATTCCCTACAAATTATAATGTAAACCCTAGTTTATCCAGAAGTGCTAATTACTGAACTATGTTTTATAAAGTCCACCTGTAAGTTGGGTAGAATCCAGTCTAGATTTATTAATTTATAAAATTGTGACTTTGGGTATTCTGTAGGAAACTCTCAAGGTAAATATAATGCTTTACCCCTTCTTAACTTGTTACCTATGTAATTAGGGAACTTCACTAAGCTTTATTCATTCAGCACGTATTTATTGAATATCGGTCATGTACAAAGTCCTGTGCTAAGAGCCTCAGTTTTCTCACATCAACAACAGCATAATAATACTGCAGGATTATTGTGGTAGTGTAAGTAAATGTATACCAAAGTGCCTGATACAAAGATGTTCAATAAATGGTTACATTTTAGACCAACCTGAGCAAGAGTGAGACCCCATCTCTATAAAAAACAGAAAAATTAGCTGGGTGTGGTGGTGCACGCGTGTAGTCCCAGCTACTCAGGAGACTGAGGCAGGAGGATCACTTGAGCCAAGGAGTTAGGGATCACAGTGAGCTATGATGATGCCACTGTACTCTAGCTCAGGTGACAGAGGGAGAACCTGTCTCAAAAAAAAAAAAAAAAAGGTTGCTATTGTTTGCTTATCTTGTTGTCACCCTATTATCCATTTGGTGTTTTGAATTTTTTGCTTCACGATTAGCAACACAAATGTAAGTGGGAGAATAAGGAACATAGCTTATTTATTATAGTAGTTTGCACAGAGTAGGTTTCCATGTATTTCCAGAAAGACACTCATTGTAATTCTTGAAACAAAGTAAATTATTTTCAAGGAATGAAATATGAAATGGAGGAAATAATTTTAGCTGAATTGAATATAATATCTGATTTTAGGCTTCCTGGCTATCCAGAATAAATGAAAATTGTAGTATTGTTATCTAATAAAAAGGAAGCATATATATTTCTCAAAAGATACAAACTTTTCTCTATCATTCAACTCTAAGAGGAATTTATTGCATTGATCTTTATGTAACTGATTCTGCGTATAATTGACAGTGCCTTCAGCAGCAGATTAGACTTGTTGATTTGTCATAAGAACTGTTCAAAGGTGAGAGGGTGAGATGGAAGTTGTATTATTGGTAAGAGAAGTTAGGGCACTTCACTGAGGTTCACTCATTCATTCAACAAGTATTTATTGAGTACCCGGTGGTAGAGAAAAATAGAAAAATTATAGGGGTATGAATGACATTTGTAAGGTATATTACATAGTAATACTATTGAGAGAAATGCAAATTCCTGTGTGTTGGAACTCATAAATGATACTTCATGGATAAAAATTTAAAACATAAGCTATAAGGTTTAAGTGTATTGTAAAAAAAAGATGAAATAAATTCAAACAAGCACAAATAAAGTTTTGAAGTTTTTTTTGATGTAGCTGGGGGTGGCAGCTTGTGCCTGTAATCCCAGCTACTCAGGAGGCTGAGGTAGGAGGATCCCTTGAGCCTGGGAGTTGGAGGTTGGAGGGAGCTATGATCACACCACTATACTCCAGCATGGGCCACAGAGTGAGACCCTGTCTATAAAAAAAAAAAAAAAAAGTTTGTTTTTAATGGGGGAGAAGAGTAAAAGCCAAAGATACATTGTTTTATAACATTCAAGACAGTATCTTTTCTCTTCCCCTTTCTAGTTTATATTTCCAGTTTATATTATTAAGAAATACTTTGAGGAACTAAAAAATGAAAACTGTCTTTGTAATTTAAGTAAGTCTTTGTAATTAAAAATTCCTTTTGGGCTAGCAGTTGGCACAAAGGTCTCTTTGTATCTTGAATAGTCTTTTTCATAAAAAATATCCACCAGCCATTTTTTAATCAAACAAAAATTTAAAAGAATGTTTCTGGCAGTGTTGAGACATTATACATTCATAAAAATAATAAAATGTTTTCATTACCAGGTGTTCTGAGAATCTTACATGAACCAGTTTACAAGCATAATTTGATCATTTAGCATTAGCATATAAAATATTTTGGGATTCCCTCATGGTCATTAATCCATATTTGTGAACTATATATTTTCCTTATAATGTATCACACTGATTTGTGATTTGATCTTGTAGTAAAAAGCATGCTATGCACATACTATGTAACTTATTAAAGTGCAAATATATAAGATACATTTTATTTTATTTATTTCCTTTTTTATTTTTATTTTTTTATTAATTTTTTAAATTTCCTTATAGAGATGGGGTCTCGCTTTTGCTCAGGCTGGTCTCAAACTCCTGAGCTCAAATGATCCGCCTGCCTCGGCCTCCCAGAGTGTGTAAGATACATTTTAAATGCTATAGTAAATTCAAATTTCATACCATTTATCATCTTACAATAATTGCTTTATTTAGTTATTTGCTAAATGTTCAAGGGAAACATTACTTAAAGAGATATGTGGGGAAGAATTACATACATATTTATGGCGTAGGTAGTTTTGTGGACATAGACTATTTCAGTTGAGATGTAAAATACAATATTCAGGATTTTTCTTTCCTTGTTCATAAAATATTACAGTGCAACACAGGCTTTCTGAAGGTGTCTGGGACATCAAACACCTTCAGAAGATTGGAGACTCAGGAAAACAAGGCTGGCCAGTGGGCCTGGAATGGGGAGTTTTCCAAATTCTCCATGCCCAGAGGGAATGAGAGGATACTAATGGAAAAAAGTGACTGCATTTCAGAGCTAGCCAATGTCCTTGAACTGCAAAAAGGTCTGGAAGAGGAGAGTTTTGATGTCTGTAGAAATGTCTTCCAGTGGTCTGACTCAGGAAATCATATAGAGTAAATTTAACAATTTACATAGTTAATCATGTTTTTTCCCATTTAGCATCCTCATTACTTGCCGGTATATGGTTGCATGCTTATTTCATAGAAGGGTTAAAGCAATTCAGAGAAAGGACCTCTTCTAAAAAAGACCACTATAGGATTTCTAAAAATACATGTAAGCTTTTCTTTAGAATATGAAGTCATAGATGACAAAGATTTGGCAATTTGTTTTGAATATGAATAGTGCCTAGCAAAATTGCATGAACATTGGTATACATAATAGATATTTTATGATAATAATACTATTAGATATATAACCCATCAATTTTAATTTTTGTTAGTTTGTAAATCATTTGTGCAATTTCTCAAATTATTAATAAAATATTCCCTTCAAATTTTAAGAACACTTTAAAATCATTAAATAAAATTCTTTGAGCATTTAAATTTAGACAATCTCCAGGAACTATATAATGAAGTGTGTGTTATTTTAGAAAACTTCCAGTTAGTATCTTTTTTTCTCAAACATGAGTTTTTGACCTTAAACTGCATGCTCATGTTATTGAACGTTAACACTGAAGTAAATTGCTGTGGCTTTCATAGGCTGTAAGGTCCTTGTTAAAATTAGGATAAAAGTCAATAATAGGAAAACATGTATATTGCATTTGGAAAGTTTATTCTTTGTTTAGAATTTATAATCTAGTAGGTGCTAATATAGTGTGATGTAGTTTAAATTGCACTAGAATTGTAATAAGAGACCTAGACTTTAGTCCTTTGCTCTACATTAGGTAAATAACTTGCTAGGTCTCAATTTTAGTTGGTTAGTTTTTGAAGAATGTGGGGTTTTTTTAAAGTAATTTTTTCTTTAAAGATACGAAGTCTCGCTCTGTCACCTAGGCTGTAGTACAGTGATGCAGTCATAGGTCACTGCAACCTCAAATGTCTGAGCTCAGGCAACCCCCCTGCCTTAGATGATCTTCCCACCTCAGCCTCCAGAGTAGCTGGGACTACAGCCATGCATCACCACACCTGGCTAATTTTTTAGCCATAGACGGGGTCTTACTATGTTGCCAGGCTGGTCTCAAACTCCTGGCCTCAAACAATCCTCCCATCTTGGCCTCGCAAAGTGCTGGGATTATAGGCATGAGCCACTGTGCCTGGCCCTAAAAGTAAAATTTAACACTAAAGGCTACAACATAATAAGTAATTGATTATAAATGAATAATAGTTACAAGTTAGTTATAAAGTTACAAAATAACTTGTAATAATAATAGTTACGAAGTTAGAAAACTCACAAATAATTTTTCAAATAATCAAAGTGTATTTCAAGGAAAGCAAAACATTTATGCCTGTGCTGTTCAGGCACAGGACAGCACAGGCAGTTGCTACTAGCCACCATGTGGCTATTTAAATTTGGATTTAAATTAACAACAAAAAAATAGTTTTTTAGGCTTAGTCACATTTCAAGTTCTCAGTAGTAACATGTGGCTAGTGGCCAGGAAGATATAGAACATTTCCATCATGGCAGAAAATTCCATTTTACAGCATTTTTTTAGGTACTCAATCAAATAGTCTTGATTTCTGCAGTGGTCACAGGGGCATTACAGCTATAACATATAATTCAGATTTCCCACCACATATCAGTCTATTGTGGGCATGTATGTTGATATCTTCTTCGGTAAAATGGCTTTTTTTTTTTCTGAGACAGAGTCTCACTCTGTTGCCCAGGCTAGAGTGCAGTGGCATCATCGTAGCTTCCTGTAGCCTGCAGCCTCAAACTCCTGGGCTCAGGAGATCCCCCTGCCTCAGCCTCCCGAGTAGGTGGGACTATAGGTGCATGGCACCACACCTGGCTAATTTTTTTGTATTTTTTGTAGAGATGGGGTCTTGGGCTATGTTGCTCAGGCTGATTTTGAACACCTGACCTCAAGCGATCCTCTTTCCTTGGCCTCCCAAAGTGCTAGGATTACAGGAGTGAGCTACCATGTCTAGCCTAGAATGGATTATTTTTTAATTTTACACTAATCCTGCAAGTCTAGAAATCCTCCAGTATTTATTAGTTTGGGGGAAATCCCTTGCAACATTCCCATAAGTTATAGTAAAGACTGTGGGTTGGTTGAGACTGAGAAATTCAGATCAAAATAAGCTTCCTTTTGGAAGTATAATATTTATGTATGTATTTTATTATCATTTTTATTTATGTTTACTGCTACCTTGTTCTAAAAATCTCCTTAGAATATTTTTCTGTTTTTTTTTTCCCTCAAAGTGACTCATTCAGGTCAGGTCTGTTCAACATATATTTATTAAGCACTGATGCTCCGGTAGATATAGAAACTCTGGGAAATATTCAGATCTTTGAAGAATAATTCCTGCCATTAAGGAGTTTATAATATGGGTGGGAAAAAGATATTTTTACATCAAAAGTTTAAAAACGCAAAATAATATGGGTTAAATTTGTAATAAATGGCATAGCACCATATACTTTATAGAAGTTCAGTGAAGTGGTTGAAGACTTTAAGGAGTAAAGGGGCTTGAACTGAAATTGAGTATGTTAGAAAGAAATTTCCAGCAGGGGGGATTCTAGGAGTCAAAGATGCTATGTGGGAATCAACAAGATACAGTTACAAATAATACTCTCTCTCACTCTCTCTCTCTTTCACACACACACACGTCTGAAGTTTAGAACAAAAAGAAGTGTTCTGCTATTTTTAGGCTATTTTTCTTTATTTTTTGAGGAGATGAGGTCTTGCTATGTTGTCCAGGCAGGTCTTGAACTACTGGCCTCAGGCATTTCTCCTGCCTGGGCCTCCCAAATTGTCAGGATTACAGGCATGAGCCACTGTGTCCGGCCAAGGAAAGGACATTAATGAAGGAAAACTACCTTCAGAGTTGTGGTCAGGGTTAAGAAAACTAACAAGAAATGCTGGAGCACCCGGAGACCAGCAACAGCAGGAAGCCATTACCATCCTCAAGGCTGAAGGGACAAGAGAATCAAAATAGTGTTATTGGGGCCCCAGACCCCTAGAACAGGGCCTGCTGGACAGGAGCCATAGTTGTCCAGGTATGCAAACACTACTAGAACTGAGACCTTAAAGCAGACTGGGAATGGAGAAGAAACACTCTTTTCTTTCTTCTCACCAGTCTCCTGTAGGTACTTCCCATTGTCCAAATCCAAACAGAAGCTCAACAAGGAGCCCAGGTGATGCAGTCCATGGGGTTAGCCTTTCAGAGCTCTAAGTGGAGAATGAGTCTGAGGGTGGGGAAGAGCAAATGGAGAATAACCAGTATATTCCTTCATTGCTTTGCTATTGTTTCTAGGATTAAGACAAAATTCTTTACAAGGCCTACAAGGCCTTAGACTGTTTGACACCTGATGACCTCTTCAGCTCCTTTTCATTCTCTCCACTCATTTTACTGGCTGTTATCAATCCTTTGTTCTTGCCATGTTTCTATCTTTCACAAATGTCTTTCCACATGCTGTGTATACCCTCTTCTCAGATACTTCCTTCTCTTTCCTTCCATTTTACATAGTTAGTGCTTACATACGTTTCAGAGAGTAATTAAAAAGTTGCTTCCTTAGGGAAGCATTCCCTGATTTCTGTGACCATACCAAATCTCTTTAAATAAATTCTTAGAGCCAAGTGTACCTTTTCTTTGTATCATGTATCAGAGTCGTAATTTACATTTACTACATTTGTCTGATCATTTGCATTATTTACATTTGTCTGATTATTCAACAAATGGCTTTCCTCACACTAAACTAAAAGCTCCATGAAGGGACTGGGTCTGTTTTTGTTTACCAGTATATTTCTAGTATCCACATAATGTTTTGCACTCAATGAGTACTTAAATATTTGCTGAATGAACAAATGAAAATAAAAGATGGATAGAAGCCCTCAAAGGATTTGCATTCTGTGTTATAAGGCTAATACATGCATAAATAAACGATATAAGAGCAGTTACAGAACAGCGGTTGTAGCAGTTAAGGCAAGATCTCACAGATTCTAGGACTGTTCTGTGCTGTAGGTATTTTTAAGTGTCTTGTCAGATCTCTTGCTTATCCATCAGACACAAAACATATCATACAACAATGTATCTAACATAGTATCTAGCATAGTGTGACTTGTACATAGTGGGAATTTAGTAAATATTTAATTCATTCATGTAGACAAATTATAAACTGTATATTAGGCTTCAAATTAGTGTACAGAAAAACCATCACAGCAGAATCCCTTGTTTAAAATACAGGCTCCACTCTAGAGATAGTGATTTCAGGAGAACTTGCGTAGAGCCTGAAAATCTGCAGTCTAAATAAGCAACCCAAGTAATTCCAATGAAAGTGATTTGAGCACTACATTTGGAGAAATATTGGACCATAAGCTTCTTGGCAGCAGCATGATGTTCTGATTAAACATATGGGTTAGGAGTCAGAGATTCCTTGGTTTGAATTATGGCTCTCCTACTAACTAGCTATTATTTCAACTCTTTAGATCACAGTTTTTTGGCTATAAATAGGCTGTAATAACATCTACTTCCTAAGACTATTGTGGAGACTAAAATAAATGAGAAGATATATGTAAAACATTTACCATAGTGCCTGTCACATAAATCTTCAGTAAGTGGTAGAATTGGTTTTTGACTGTCAACATTTACCCTTGTCCCTAGAACATACAGGCATACCTCATTTTATTGCTCTTCACTTTCTTGCACTTTGCTAACTTTGTGTTTTGTACAAATTGAAGGTTTGTGCTAACCCTGTGTCCAGTGAGTCTGTTGGCGTCATTTTTTACAACAGAATGTGCTCACATCATATCTCTCTGTCACGTTTTGGTAATTTTCACAATATTTCAAAGTTTTTCATTATTATTATATCTGTTATGGTGACCTGTAATCAGTTATCTTTGATGATATTGCAATTGTTTTGGGGTGACACAAATCTAGCCCATAAAAGATGGCGAACTTAATTGATAAATGTGTGTTCTGACTGCTCTACCAACTGGCCACTCTCCCATCTCTCTTCCTTTCCTCAGGCTTCCCTATTCCCTGAGACACAACAGTATTGAAATTAGGACAATTAATAACCCTGAAGTGGCCTCTGAGTGTTCAAGTAAAAGGAGGAGTCACATGTCTCTCACCTGAAATCAAAAGCTAGAAATGATTAAACTTGGTGAAGAAGGAATGTTGAAAGCTGAGCTAGGTCCACAGCTAGGCCTCTTGTGTACCAGTTAGCCAAGTTGTGAATGCGAAGAGAAAGTTCTTGAAGGAAATTTAAAGTGAGACTCTCCAGTAAACACATGAATGATAAGAGTGAAACAACCTTATTTCCGATAGGGAGAAAGTTTTAGTGCTCTGGATGGACCTCAAACCAGGCATAACATTCCCTTATACCAAAGCCTAATCCAGAGCAAGGCCCTATCTTCAATTCTATGAAGGCTAAGAGAGGTAAGGCAGCTGCAGAAGAAAAGTTTGAAGCTAGCAAAGGTTGGTTAACAAGGTTTAAGGAAAGTAGCTGTTTCCATAACATGAAAGTGCAAGGTGAAGCAGCAAGTGCTGATGTAGAAGCTGCAGCAAATTATTAAGAAGATCTAGATAAGATCATTGATGAATGTGGCCACACTAAACAACAGATTTTCAAGGGAGACAAAACAGCCTTATGTGGGAAGAAGAAGCCATCCAGGACTTTCATAGCTAGAGAGAAGAAGTCAATGCCTGGCTTCAAAGCTTCAAAAGACAGACTTTCTCATTAGGGGCTAGTGCAGCTGGTAACTGTAAGTTGAAGCCAAAGCTCATTTACTGTTCCAAAAATCCTGGGGCCCTTAAGAATTTTGCTGACTTCTCTTGTGCTTGTGTTCTACAAATAGAACAGCAAAGCCTGGATGACAGTGCATTTGTTTATAGCATGGTTTACTGAATATTTTAAGCACACTATTGAGAACTACTGCTCAGAAAAAAAGATTTCTTTCAAAATATTACTGCTCATTGACAATGCACCTGGTCACCCAAGAGCTCTGATAGAGATGTACATGGAGATTATATTGCTTTCATGCTGGCTAACTACAACATCTATTCTGTAGCTTATGGATCAAGGAGTAATTTTTGACTTTCAAGTCTTATTATTTAAGAAATATATTTTGTAGGTCTATAGCTGCCATAGATAGTGATTCTTCGGATGCATCGAGCAAAATAATTTGAAAACCTTCTGGAAAACGTTCACCATTCTAGATGCCATTCAGAACATTTGTGATTCATGGGAGGAGTTTAAAATACCAACATTAACAGGAGTTTGGAAGAAGTTGATTCTGATCCTCATGCATGACTTTGAGGGGTTCAAGACTTCAGTAGAGGAAGTAACTACAGATGTAGAAATAGCAAGAGAGCTAGAATTAGAGTGAAGCCTGAAGATATGACTGAATTGCTGCAATCTCATAATAAAATTGAGGAGATAAGGAGTTGCTTCTACGGATGAGCAAAGAAAGTGATTTCTTGAGATGGAATCTACTCCTGGTGAAGAAGCTGTGAATATTCTTGTAGCGACAAGGAAAGGTTTAGACTATGACATAAACTTAGCTGATAAAGCAGTGGCAGCATTTGAGAGGATCGACTCCAATTTCAAAAGAAGTTCTACTCTGGGCAAAATGCTAACAAACAGCATCACATGCTACAGAGAAATCTTTCATGAAAGGAACAGTCAATCGATGTGGCAAACTTCATGGTTATTTTAAGAAATTGCCACAGTTATCCCAGCCTTCAGCAACCATGACCCTGATCAGTCAGCAGCCATCAACATCAAGGCAAGACCCTCCATCTGCAAAAAGATTATAACTCACTGAAGGCTCAGATGATCATTAGCTTTTTTTTTTTCTTTTTAGTAATAAAGTATTTTAAAATTAAAGCATGTATATTGTTTTTAAAGACATAATGTTATTGCATACTTAATAGAGTACCATATAAATGTAACTTATATGCACTGGGAAACCAAAAAATTCATGTGACTCCTTTATTGTGATATTAGCTTTATTGCAGTGGTCTGGAACTGAACCTGCAATATCTCTGAGGTGTGTTTGTAAATTTGATAAATGAATGGAGTATATTTGTACAATAATGGTATTTATAGCTACAAGGGTTTGAAATTATGTAATCCAGTATCTTCATTGTACATATCAGGAAATTCAAGCTCAGAGATGTTAGGTGACTTATTCATGGTTATGTATCTAATGATCTAATTAGTGACAACTGAGACCAGAACTAAAGGATGAAAAGAAAAATGTCTTCATACCATTTGTCTAACCACTGTCTGTGGTTAGAGTTATATTTAGATTTTAAATAGGTAGACTGAAATAAATTTCTGTTTATAGTCAATGATGTCTTTCAAAATGTTTCTTTATTAAACATTAAGACAACAAATAGTAAACCATTAAGTAAAAAATTAAATGATTATGTAGTTATTGTTGGATTCTATTTATTTCTAAATATCACAACAAAGACTATAGTGTTTACTGAATAGAATTTAGATATCACAAGTGTTCTTAGTACAGTAGAACCACAAACTACTTGACTGGGGTAAGTCTATCTCCTGCTACCAGGAAATAATGGTGGTCTAATATTTCCCGTCTCTGTGAAGCTGTCGCTTATCGAATAGGTATATTAAAATAGAGTTAAAATGTGTAGTGATTTATTTTGGGGTTGAAAATATTGTGTTTGATTTTCATTTATTTCATTCAAACATTTTCCTGCACTTTATTTTGCCATATAAAACTTACATTCTAGTTTTGATTAACTTCTCTATTTAGGAGACTTATTAGACTACCAGGTCTTAAGATTTAAAGAAAATTTTGCTTTTTTTGGTATTGAATAGAATTTTATCTTCATTTCTAGATTTGATAAGTATAAAATGCAGAATTCACCTTTGCGTGATCTTAGTACCGAAGTGTATGGGAGGTATGGAAATAATATCTATTGATGAAAGTCTTGTTTTTATCTCTGATACAATCCTCAGAGATCTTATTCCTTTGGTGAACTACATATAGAGAACTGACTTGTTCCTGAGGAACTATAGTTGTCCCTTTGTATCCATGGAGGATTGGTTTCAAGACCTCCTATGGATACCAAAATCCACAGATGCTCAAGACCCTTATATAAAATGGTGTAGTATTTGCATATGACCTATGCAATCCTCCTATATACCTAAAATCATCTCTAGCATACTTATAATACCTAATAGAATGTAAATGCTGTGTAAATAGTTGTTATACTATGTTGTTTAGGGAATAATGACATGAAAGAAAGTCTGTACATGTTCAGTACAGATGCAGCCATCCTTTTTTTTTCTGAATATTTTTGATCTATGGTTGGTTGAATGCGCAGATATGGAACCCATGAATACAGAGGGCCGACTGTATATTACTTTAAAGTGGTAGAAGAACTTCAGCAGGTGCTGTATTTGGTAGGTTTGTCCATGTCATTCTCTCTATTACTTGCCAATATATAAGGCAGCATGAATAATAAGACTTTTGACATTTTAAATGCATAATACCATTATATTTAAATGGTATTTAAAATTTAAAATTTTATTGTAAGTAGTTATCTCTGTAGTTTTTTGAGGCTAGGAAGTACCTTACTTTTAAAGGATTGGCATGCATTTTATTTTTCCTGCAGTACAGAAATCATGGGTTTAACTATTAACTCCTTATTTCTTAAGTTTGGCAAAACTGATTAGAAAGACACTTTTGGGTATGGATTAATGGTTTTCATAGGCAGGACTCATCTACTGTGTTAGGAAGAGGTCATAAACATATTCATGTTGAAAACAAGTTAGATACCTGGTTTGGGAAGAAGTAAAGAGTAATGCTCAGGTAGGAGAATTAATTACTTTTCTAGCATAGAATGTTACATGAACTTATTTTTTAGGACTACAAAAAAGTATCCTAAAATAAATATTGAAATTGAAGCTGGGCATGGTGGTGTGTGCCTGTAATCTCAGCTAGTTGAGAGGCTGAGGCAGGAGGATCACTTGAGCTCAGTTTGAGGCTGTAGTGAGCTGTGACTGTGCCACTGCAACCCAGGCCTGAACAAAACAGTGAGACCCTGTCTCTAAAAAATAAAAAAAAGAGACAAAGAAATTGATGTGAACAATTGTGAATTGTTAGTGTTTTCCTTCTTGTACATAGATTGTATTTCTGCTCTACTGTCAGAACACAGAGTTAGAAATTTTTTGATTCTTTAATGATGAGGAAGTTTACAAATACACTCGTATTTGCTCATCTGCTTTAATATTGTGAACCATGACATTTACATCTGAGGGTACAATTTTAGAATAAAGGTAACTTTTATTATGTTTAAAATTGTGACAAGGAATGTCTAGTTGACTCTGGTCTTAAAGCGACTATTTAGACATAAAAAGAGATGGAATTTACCAGATTATATTAAAAGTATCTGCACATCAAAAAATCCTAAAATTAAAAGATAAAGTTCAAATTGGGATAAAATATTTGTAACAGATATGATAGACAAAGAATTAGGATCTTTATTTTGAAAATAATACTAATGGAAAACTGAGCAAACAAAATCACTAGAAGAATCACATACACAAAGATTATATAGTGACTGAACGTGAAAAATGAGTCAATCAAATAATGCAATCAAATAAATGAAAAGTAAATCACCATCAAAGGTAAATAAAAGTGAAATACTATTAATATTTGTTGAATCTCCATTTTTTAGTAACAATAATGCTGTCCAGAGTATGGTAAGATAGAGATACTCCTGAACTACAAGTGGGACTAGGAATTGGTACAATCTTTATGTAAAGCAGATTATTATTATTATTATTTTATAATTTAACTTAATTTAATCATACTTCTAGAAATAGGGCTCAAAATATTAACCAGAGATAACATCAAAGATTTGCATACAAGTATACTCATTATATTATTAATTGTGGGAAAGTAGAAAACACTCTAAATACCGAACAGTAAGGAAATAATTATTAGATTGAACCATATGAAAGTGCTGATGTTTGACTGTTATTGACATACAAAACCATTAATTTTATGTGATTCAACCTAGTACATAATATAATGGCTTATTATATGATGGAATTTTATGCAGATATAGAACAGTGTTTATAAAGAATCTCTAAAAAAATGAAAAATGCTCACTATATCAAGGAAACTGTGAAAGTTGGATAAAAAAACTTTATAAATATAATGATACTAACTTTGTAAAAGAAAAAAAGAATGTGTGTATATGTACGTGTGTATATATAATGATATGGAAAAAGTATTATTCACCAAAACACCTTTTGGGAAGAGTCCTGTATTTGGAGAAAATACCTTAATAAACTACTTGGAATGATGTTTAAAACTCCAAGCTGGATATTCAAGTTCAAAAGGTGGTAAACTGCCTTTTAAATAGAGGGTCCTTTGTTTTATTGATCGCCATGCTAGGTTTGTGTATGTAAGTTTGGATATGGGAGCTAGAGAAGACCTCTCCTGAGAGAGACAAATGAAGGCAAAGACAGGAAGGGAGAGCTACCTAAGAGGTTGGGACAGGCTATATTGAGGAGGGGTTTAGGAGAATAAAAATGTCTAAAAAGAAATCTAAATTTGTTAGCTGTGGAGAAAACCCGCTAAAAAGTCTAATTGATCACTAAACCTTTTTTCTTTTTCTTTTTTCATTTTAAACAGATGATTTAAAGAGGGAGGTAAAAGGGGAAATATTTTCTAGGATTCTAGAGCCAGCTAATGAGGGAGTAGATGTATTTAGGTTACAAATGCATAGAAAAACCTAAAGGGGGGGCAGTAATCATGTGATCTGCTTGGATCACTTCTGTAATCCTTGCACTCAGGGAGGCCATGGCGGGAGGATTGCTTGAGGCCAGGAGTTGGAGACCAGCCTGAGCAACATAGCAAGACCCCGTCTCTACAAAAAATAGAAAACTTAGCTGGGTATGGTGGTGCAGGCTTGTAGTTCCAGCTACCTGGGAGTCTGAGGCAGGAGGATTGCTTGAGCCCTGGAGTTTGAGATTGCATTGAGCCATGTTGATGGTGCTGCAGTCTAGCCTAGGCAACAGAGGGAGACCCTGTCTCAAAAAACAAACAAACAAAAAGACCAGAGAGATGTAATCCAAAATGTTAATAGTGATTATCCAGAAAGATATAATCTAAAATGTTAATAGTGATTATCTTAGGTGATGGTGTTTTGTTTTTTCTTCTTTATACTTTCAGTTTTTAAATGTATTACTTCTGTAATCATAACGTTATATAAAAAGTCTCAGACTAAGAATAAAATGATCTTTGATGCCTTGATTTAGTTACCTCTCACTTGATTATAAGTGAATTCTCATTAACATAACTGTGTTACCCAAAAGATCGGGGTTCGTTTGCCTGGCAAGTAACAAATGACTGTCCATGAGAACGTAGGTCTGGGTCAGTAGGAGTTTAATCACTGGCAGCAAGTTGGGAGAACACTAGGAATATTCTTCAAAGCAGCATTGCCCTGAGAGAAAGTGGCATGGGGTTTTTATGGGGTAGTAGAGAAAGAAAAAGACATAGGGGCATAGTTTTCCTTACACATGCGTTGTTAGTTGTTATGCTCACACACAGGTCCCGTGTTATGGTAATGAAGCCATAGCTCCTCTCAGGGTGGAGACTTCAGCAAGGTAACGAGGAAAGTTCACTTGAGTTCATCTATAGGCTTCCAGGGTCTATTAGGGGATAGCTGAAGCTGGCTGAGTAGCCATGATCCTTGTAAATAAAGGCTGCATAACAGGTTGATAGTTCAAGTTGGTTGAATTCCCTATATTCTCTGGAGACCCTCTGTTCCCACTTACAATGGGAAACATCTCTCTAACATTCATTAATTTGTTTCCCTTTGTAAATGGTCCATAATAAACATGACAATGTCCCCAGTTTCTCCCTCGCTTTCTAACTCTGCCTCCATTTTTTGTTTTTGCTAGCTTCCTCTCCTGCTGTATAAGCTTTAACTACCTAATAAATTATATAACTTGCGAAAACAATTCTTAGATGACACCGTTCTGATGATTATCAGTATTATACCACTAACACCAAGGAGGGGCATGAAAACAGGAATGACCCCCAATTTCAAGTCTCAGTTAAAATAAAAAACAAAGAATAAGAAACCCGCTTCGTAAGCCAAAACTGCAAGAACCCATATTTTCCTTTATCCTGTGAAAATGCTCATCCTGCTTCAGCTGGTAAGTTACCTGATCTTTAGGTGCTCCCTAATGCACATCAGCTGAATAAAGCCTTTAATCTCTATTTGAGTCACTTAAATAATTTTTTCACTCTGTAAAAATATTTTCTTACTAAAGCCCAGCACTTACTGAGGTGTTATTATATATCATGTATGGTGGCAGGTGCTTGACATATAATAAGTAATTTAATGCTCATAGACCATATATTATTATTCCCAGTTTATAAATGAGGTAATAGCATTTAAATAACGTGTCCCAGGTAACCCAACTTGAAAATGGCTGGCAATGCCAATTCTTTTAGACTCCAAAGATAGAATGTTTCCCTGTGTTGCATGAAAAGCCAAGGAATTAAGCCATATGATGAGATTTTTAAAAAAGTATAATTTTCAAAACGTGTAGTAGGATAGTATTTTGAAATATTATAGAAAATTTTCCTTCTTGGCAATTCTGTTTTACCTTTACCCTTACACTATTCAAACTAGACTCCAAGGCTCAGATTTTCTGCCTTAGCAAAGGAAAGGCAGAAAAGAACCAGCAAGAATAAAGAGCCAAATTCTTGGCTTTGAATTCCAAAACAAGCTCTATAAAGCTAATGAAAGAGATAATAGCATGGAGAGGGAATAGAATTTTAAGCTTCACAGGCTAAGAGCCTGAGGGACTTAGATCCTTGAGTTTATGTCATAAACCACAGAATGTGGAATGATATATCTTCCCAGCATACACAGAGAAGATAAAGACACTTCATGGAGGGAAAAAAATCATGGGATACTTACAAAAAGTGATTATAACCTCAGTGACAAAAATCTTAATAAATTTCAGAGAGGCACAATCTCTGATAAAAGTCATTAAATGTAGAAATAAACAATTAAATGATGATCTCTCTCAAATTCTAATGATTTAGAAAGTAAACCATCTTCTTAAATGGAAAACAAAACAAATAATTGCAAATTATCTAGAAAGTAACTAAAAACACTCTATACCAAAACCTATTAAGCTCAGTTAAGGCTGTATTCATAATAGACTTTTTAATATCTAAATTTTGGTGGATATTTATTTATTTATTCACTAAATGCCAAGCATACTGCTAGGATTATTGAAATCAAGACATCAGTGTCTGGGTCTTCTGCTACCAGCCAAAATGGAGTAACAGGCATAAGATTTACCTTCTTACCTAAAAGTACAGAAAATACCACAAATATATGAAACAATGGTTTTCAAACCATTGGACATAAGGCAATGAAGGATACTGATCCCTTAAATTCTGAAAATAAACAAGACAAGCTCTACAATTGCCCCAGCTTACTACCTTGAGAGAGTTTCCAGGCTATGGCACAAGGAGGGGCCCAGAGTTGAAGATATTAAACTTGGAGTCCAGGGAGGTACATGTAGCTTGAGCTACAGGTCAGAGTATCAGAAAGGAGAGAGCTACTTTAAAGTACTTTAGAATTCTCTCTAGAGAACTCCAGGGATCTCCAGAGGGTCCCCCATGAGTCTTCAGTTGTATAGTAATCAGTGCATATGTCTGAGGGAATTACTTTTATCCAGGGAAAGGATGATAATAATGTATTAGAAGAAACAGTACTCAGTGATTAAACAGGGATGGGAATAGTTTCAATTTCTACCAGCCAGAGTAGAAAATCTCATAATTCTTAAGGACATCATTACCAGCAGACATGTACTATAAGAAACCTTAAAGAATGACTTTTTAGGCAGAAGGATAATGATACCAGATGGAAATCTGAATATAAACAAAGGAATGAGGAACAAAAGAAATAACTGTGTAAGTAAATATAAAATACTTTATTGTTACTGAAATCTCTTTAAAGAGTAGTTGATTGTATAAAGCAAAAATATTAGTGTACTATAGGATTTATAACATATGTAGAAGTAAAATGTATGACAATAATACCATGAAGATAGATGGATATAAACTGTTGTAAGGTTGTTGTATTACAGGTGAAGTGGAATAATATTACTGGAAAGTAGTCACTGCTAAGTTAAAAATGTATACTATAAACTCTAAACCATCACTAAATAATAGAGCAAAGAATTTTAGCTAATAAGAAGATAAAATGGAATCATAAACAATATCCAATTCAAAAGAAGAGAAGAGGAAAAAGGGAACAAAGAATAGATGAAACAGGGGGATAGACATGCTTGAAGCTCTGACTCGGGTGAGGCAAAGGCAATATATGTAACCTACACATTTGTACCCCTGTAATATTCTGAAATAAAAAAATAAAAAAAAGAATAGATGAGACAAATAAAAAACAAATAGCAAGATCACAGATTTAAACCTGACATACCAATAATCTCATTAAATGTAAATGGTTTAAGCACTGCAACTAAAAGGCAGAGGTTGTCATCATTGGATAAAAAGGCAAGATACAACTATATGTTGCTTATAAGAAACCCACCTTAAGAGTTTAAAAGTAAAAGGTTGGAAAAAATACACCATGCTAACATGAGTCAAAAGAAAGCTCAAATGGCTATTTTGGTATCAAAATATATTTCAAAAGAGAGAATATTACTAGGAATAAAGAGTGTAATTTCATCAAGAAGACATAACAATCCTATGTATGCATCTAATAACAGAGCTTCAAAATACATGGGAAAAAAACCTGAGAGAACTAAAAATAGACATAGAAATCCAAAATTAGAATTGGAGATTTCAACAATGTTCTCTCAATAATTGATAGAACAGGTAGACAGAAATCAACAAGGATATAGAAGTCTTGAACAATACTATCCATCAACCTGACCTAGTTCACATTGATAGAGTGCTGTACTCAACAACAGTAGAATACATGTTGATCTGAAGTGCACAGAGAGCTTTTACCAAGATAGATCATATTCAGGAACAAAAAAGAATTCTCAATGAATTAAAATGACTCAAGTCTTGCAATTATAGTCTCTGATCACAGTGGAATTAAATTAGAATTAGTAACAGAAAGATATCTGGAAAATATCAAAAATTTGAAAGCTAAATAACATATAGGTAAAAAAAAAAAAAAAAAAAAGAAAATCCAGAAGAGCAATGGGAAGAAAATGAAAACACAACATTATTAAAACTTGGGGAATGCTGTAGAGGAAAATTTATATGGCTAAAAGCCTATAATAGAAAACAAGAGAGGCCTCAAATTCATGATCTCAGCTTCCAAATTAAGACATAGAAAAAGAAGAGCAAAATAAACCCAAACTAAGCAGAAGAAAGGAAACAATAAATATTAAGAGCAAATATTAATGAAGTAGAGAACAGAAAAATAATAAGGAAAAATCAGTGAAATAAAAATTGGTCCTCTGAGATTAATAATATTGATAAACATCTAGTCTCTAGTCAGAGTGATAAGGAAAAAAGGTAAAGGAAACAAATGACATTGATAAATATTCTAAAGATACTAAAAGGATATTAGAACAACTTTATGCCTGTAGAGTCAACAGTTTAGATGAAGTTGAAAAAAATTTCTTGAAAGACATAAACTACCAAAGTTTACTTAAGAAAAAATGAATAGCTATAGGCTGAGCATGGTGGCATGTGCCTGTAAATCCTAGCACTCTGGGAGGCTGAGATGGGAGGATCGCTTGAGGTCAGGAGTTCGAGGTCAGCCTGAGCAAGAGGAAGACTCCATTTCTACAAAAAAATAGAAAAATTAAGTCAGGCATGGTGGTGTGCGCCTATACTCCCAGCTATTCAGGAGGCTGAGGCACGAGGATCGGTTGAGCTCAGGAGTTTGAGGTTGCAGTGAGCTATGATCATGCCACTGCACTCTAGCCAGGGCAACAGAATGAGACCCAGTCTCAAAAAAAAAAAACAAAAAAAAACGAATAACCTTAGTATCTCTATATCTATTAAAGCAATTGGTTTTGTAATTCAAAATCTTCTCACAGAAAAAACTCTAGCACCAGGTGACTTCACTGGTGAATTCTATCAAATATTTAAGGGAGAAATTATATCAATTTGACACAAACTCTTCCAGAAAAATTTAAGGTGAGGAAGATATTTCCTCACCATTTAATGAGGCTAGCATTATTCCAATGAAAACTACACATCACAAGAAAGAAAATCACAGATAAACATTCCTTATAACATAGATTCAAAAAAATTTTAAAGTCTAACAAATTAAATCCAACAATATGTAAAAAGGATAATTCATTATGGCCAAGTGGGTTTTCCTCTTAGAAATGCAAGGTTGGTTTAACATCATATAATCAATGTTGAGGAACATAAACAAAAATTGCAGAATAGGGAACTCCCAAAGTCCATCCCTCCATAAAAACAATGATAAGTTGGCAAAAAATGTCAAGATTAAGTTTTAAAAACCCTGGAAACTAATCAAAAGCTTACAGCAACCATGGGAATACGTAATAATAATAAAAAAGCCCTGAATCTGTGTAAGAAAGCTTTGTAGCTCTTTAACTTACCCTGATTTCCCCCTGACCCCACTCCTCATGTTGGTGGTGGTTTTGAAGATAGCCCACATTCCTAGTACAGGTGCCTTGTGCCAGTGGGAGCAGAGCGGACCTTATTCTCAAAGAACTGTGGTTTTGACTTGTCTGGTGGTTCTATGAATTATTGACTTAAAGGCCTTGCCTTTATTTTGTTTAACTCAGAACTCTGTCAGGGATGAGGTGGCTACCCAGGAGATGTTTGCTGGAAACATTTAAAAACAAATTTTTTCATTGCTTCCACCTGGCGCAAGGCATAACAGCTGGGGTCTTCACTTCCTGCTTACAAAGAGCCAAAAGTCAATCAAAGAAGAAAACTTTGGGTCTTCTCAGGTTTTTTTGGGGGTAGGGTGGGGTGGAGGGGTTGAGTATGCACTCAGTCCTAGGCATGCACTTGACCTTCTAGATTACCAGGAATATTTGTGAGATTTTCCAAGTTCTTATTCCCCAAAACATCTCTTTCTCCAGCCTTTCTTCCTGAGCTTTTCAGTTAGTCTATTCTTTGCTCCAGCTGTTATGCCTTGCCACAGGTGAACAAATGGGTCTAACAGACATTTGCAGAACATTCTACTCCCAAAAAACACTGAATATATGTTCTTATTACCTCATAGAACATTCTCTAAGATTGATCACATCCTAGGCTGCAAAGCATGCCTCAACAAATATAAACTGGGGCCTGAGGGATTATATGGCTATAACTGCAAATATATCAACTGAGAGGGGGAGTAAAGAGAGATAGAGCAGAGAACAAATTTAAATTAAAAACTTCTGCACAAAACAAGCTTGCAAACCAAAAGTCTAAAAACATATGAAAAAATTCTATGGTAGATTTGGTAGTTATGGCAGTTAGGTTGATCTTAAAAAATTAGTAATTAAAATATAAATGTGCTACATATTAAATGGAGTTTGTAAGAGTCTGACAAGGGCTTTACAGTGAGTATGTTTATGATGTCCAAAAATATCAAAGAAAGCAAAGAAAAAAGGATCAGAAATTATGAAACCATATCAAGAAGTAATTTAGCATGGATAGGTGATATTAACTTCATTCTCCAATTGTTTGCTGTTAATACAAATATAGTACTACAAATTAGTATATACAAATATACTAATTTTCAAATATTAACTTTGTATCCTGTGACTTTGCTACATTCATTTATTAGTTGTCATGATTGTTAGATTTCTTAGGCTTTTAAAAATGTAGTCCTTTCTTCTCTAAAAAGAGGCAGTTTTACTTTTTATTTTCTATGTTTTTGCTTTTCATTTCCTTTTCTTGTCATATTGCAATGGCTAAGACCTTCATTGCAATGTTAAATAGAATTGGTGAGACTAAGCATCATTTCCTTCTTTCTAATCTTTGTTCAGTATTTCACAATTAAGTAAGTTAGTTATAGATCCTCTCCTCACCCCATATATGGCTTTTATAAGATTGAGGAGGTGTCCCTCTATTTTTAATTTAAGAATTTTTTAAAATCATAAATTTCTGTTGAATTTTGTCCAATGCCTTTATTTGCATTCATTAAAGTAATATATTTCTTTCTCCTTTATTCTGTTAATATGGTGAATATCATTGATGTTTAAATGTTAAACAAACCTTGAATTCCTACTTGATCATTATTTATTAACCTTTTTATATTAATATATTGATGTATTTGATTTGCTAATATTTTGTTAAGGATTTTTGTATCTATGTCCATAAGGGATATTCAAACTACAGAATACCAAAGATAAAGAGAATGTCTTGAAAGAAACTGGAAGAAAAAATCCACCTTATCTATAGAGGAATAAGGATAAGAATTATGTATTGAATTCTTTTCAGAAAACATGCAAACAAAAAGAAAGTGGAGTGAAATATTTTAAATGTTGAAAGAAAATTTCCCCACTAACCTAGAATTCTGTATCCAGAAAAATTATCCAAAAGTAAAGGAGAAAAAATGATTTTTTTCGGATAAACAAAAACTGAGGAAATTTGTTGCTTATAGATTTTCCTTGTAAGAAATTTTAAAATTTTGATTTACATAATGAAAGAAAGAGTGTTAGAGAAAGAATAAATGAAGGTACAATAAAACCTTTTATTTCTCTTTTTCTTAATCTGTCTAATAGATAACTGTTCATTTAAAATAATAAGTAGTGGGTGAATATACCTTATGGATAAGTAAAAGAAATGACAGCAATGTTATAAAGGATGGGTAGGAGAAACTGGGAATACTGTGTTAAAAGTTATCTGAATTACCTTGAAGTGGCATAATGACATGGAAAGAGAGGAGAGAAAGTATAATCATATAAAATGCTCAATTAAAACCACTGAAGGCAGGAAAAGAGGGACAGATTTTTTTTAAAAAAAGAAAACACAGACTGAGTATAATGGCTGATGCCTGTAATCCTAGCACTCTGGGAGGTCGACACAAGAGGATCAGTTGAGCTCAGGAGAGCGAGAGTGAGACTGCTATCTCTACAAAAAATAGAAACATTAGCTGGGCGTGGTGGCACATGCCTGTAGTTCCAGTTACTCAGAAGGCTAAGGCAGGAGGATCGCTTGAGTCCAAGAGTTTGAGGTTGCGGTGGGCTATGATGAGGCCACTGCACTCTTAGCCTGGGTGACAGAGTAAGGCTCTGTCTCAAAAACAAAAACAACAACAACAACAACAAAAAAGAAAAGAAAAGAAAAGAAAAAAACAAGTGCAACACATAGGAAACAGTTACAAATATGGTAGACATTAATCCAAATATATTAGTAATCACTTTAAATGTGTAGTCTAAATACATCAATTAAAATACAGAGACTGATAGAGTGGATAAAAAAATTACCCAACTATATGTTGTTTATAAGAAACCCAATTTAAATATAAAGACACAGACAGAGGCTAGGTACAGCGGCTCATGCCTATAATCCTAGTACTTTGGGAGGCCAAGGCAGGAAGATCACTTGAGGCCAGGAGGTTGAGACCAGCTGGGGCAACAGAACAAGACCCGGTCTCTACAAAAAATAGAAAAATTAGCCAGGTGTGGTGGTACACATCTGTAGTCCCCACTACTTGGGAGGCCAAGGCAGGAGGATTGCTTGAGCCTAGGAGTTTGAGGTTGCAGTGAACTATGATGATTCCACTGCACTCTAGCCCAGGTAATGGAGCAAGACTCTGTCTCAAAAAAGCAAAAACGAAAACAAAAAAATCCCCACAGATAGATTAAAAGTAAAGGGATAGGGAAAGGTATACCATGCTAAGACAAATCAAAAGAAAGCTAGGATAGCTATATTTTAATTTAGTACAATGCAGACTTCAGAACAAGGAAAATTATCAGGAATAAAAAGGTGCACTATATAAAGATAATTGAGTCATTCTCCAAGAAGACATAATTATCCTTAATGTATATGTGCTTAATAACAAAGCATCAAAATTCATAAGGGAAAAACTGAGAACTGCAAGGAGAAACAAAGAAATCCATTGTTACAGTTGAAATCTTTCATACATCTCTATCAGTAATGGACAGATCCAGCAGGCATAAAATCAATAGGATATAGTTGAACCGAATTCTTAATCAACTGGATCTAATTGACATTGTCTTAGTCTCTCTGGGCTGGTATAACAAAAATGCCATAAACTGGGTGGATTTTAAACAACAAACATTTATTTCTTACAATTCTGGAGGCTGAGAAGTCCAGGATCAAGGCACTAGCAGATTCAGTGTCTGGTGAGGGCCGATTCCTTGTATGTGGTGCCTTCTCTCTGTGTCTTATCATGGTGGAAGAGCAAGGCAGCTCTCTGGGTCTTCTTTTAGAAGGACACTAATCCCATTCGTAAGGGCTGTGCTTTTATGACCTAATCACTTCCCAAAGGGCCCCACCTCTAACACCATCACTTTGGGGGTTAGTATTTCAATACATGAATTTTTGGGGGGATACAACATTCACACCAAAGCAGACATTTATAGAATATTTAATACTAGCAGAGTACACATTCTTCTCAGGCTCACATGGATTCACCTAGATACTCCACATTCTGGGTCATAAGAAACACCAATAAATTTAAAAGAATAGAAATAATATAAAATATGCTCTCAGACAACAATGGAATTAAGCTAGAAATAAATAACACAAAGATAGTGAAAAAAACCCCAAATATTTGGAGATAAAACAATGTACTCCTAAGTAAACATGGGTCAAAGAATAAATCTCAGGAGAAATTAAAAATATTTTGAAGTAAATGAAAATACAAAATTTGTGGGATACAGGGAAAACAAATTATAACATTGAATGCATATATTAAAAAAGAAAAAAGATCTAAAATCAATAACATAGGTTTCCACTTAGGAAACTAGAGGAATATAAATGTAAAACAAACAGAAGAAAAGAAATAACAAAAATTAGAGCAAAAATAAATGAAATTGAAAGCAGGAAAATAATGGAGAAAATCAATGAAACCAAAGGTGGCTCTTTGAAAAGACTAATCAAATTGATAAACCTCTAGCCAGGCTAACCAAGAAAAAAGAGAAAACACATATTATTTATATAAAAAATGAGAGAGAGGCCATCACTACTAATCCCATGGACATTAAATGGATAATAAAAGTGTATTATAAAGAGATCTATACCTACAAATCTGATAACATAAAATAGACCAATTCCTTGAAAGATCTAATCTACCAAAACTCACACAAGAAGGAATAGATAATCTGAATAGTCCCCTGACTGCTAAAGAAAATGAATCAATAATTTTCTTTCCAAAGAGAAAGTACCAGGCCCAAATGGTTTCACTGATAAATTCTACCAAGCATTTAGGGAAGAAATGATACTGACTCTCAACAATCTCTTGTAGAAAATAGAAGCAGAGGGAACACTGTCTAACTTATTCTCTGTGGCCAGCACTAAGATGTCATTTCTTCTCAACTTGATCTATAGATTCAGTACAATACCAGTCCAAATCCCAGCAAATTATTTTGTGGCTATTAACAAACTGATTTTGAAGTTTATATGGCAAGGCAAAAACTCAGAATAGCCAACACAATATTGAAGGAGAAGAACAAAGTTGGAGACTGGCACTACCTGGCTTCATAAGCTATAATAATCAAGACAGTATGGTGTTGGCAAAAGAAGAGAGAAATAGATCAATGAAACAGAATAGAGAGCTCAGAAATAGAACTACACAAATATAATCAATTGATCTTTGGCAAAGTTGCAAAGGCAATTCAGTAGAGGATTGACAGTCTTTTCAACAAACGATGCTGGAAAAGTGGATATCTACATGCAAAAACATGAATCTAGACACTGACCTTACACTTTTCACAAAAATTAACTGAAAATGGATCATCGACCTAAATGTAAAATGTAAAATGCAAAACTGTAAAACTTCTAGAAGATAATATCGGAGAAAATCTAGGTGACTTTGGGTTTGGTGATGATTTTTAGATACAGCTCCCAAAAAAAAAATCCATGAAAGAAAACACTGATAAGTTTAGCTTCATTAAAATTAAAAACTTCTCTGCAGAAGGCACTGTTAAGAGAAGGAAGAAACAAATCCAGAGAGTGAAAGAAAATATTTGCAAACTACATATCCGATAAAGCACTTGTATCCAAAATATACAAGGACTTCTTAAAACTCAATAATAAGAAAACAAACAGCCCAATTAAAAATGGGCAAAAGATCTGAACAAACATCTCATCGAATAAGAAATACAAGTGGCACATAAGCATATGAAAAGATGCTTAACTTGCTATGTCGTTAGGGAATGAAAATTAAAAGAACAATGAGATACCACTACACGTCTATTAGAGTGGCTAAAATCCAAAAAGTGACAATACCAGATGCTGGTAAAGATGTTGAACAATAGGAACTCTCATTCATTGCTCATGGGGATGCAAAATGGTACAGCCACTTTGGAAAACAGTTTGGGAGTTTCTTACAAAACTAAACATACTCTTACCATATGATCTAGCAATTGCATTCCTTGTTATTTACCCAAAAAGCCTGAAAATTTATGTTCACACAAAAACTTGCACATGAATATTTATAGCAGCTTTATTCATAATTGCCAAAACTTGGAAGAAATCAAGATACCTTTCAGTAGGTGAATGGATAAATAAACTGTAGTACATCCAGACAATGGAATATTATTTTGTGTTAAAAAGAAATGAGCTATCAAGCCATGAAAAGATATGGAGGAATCTTAAGTGCATATTACTAAGTGAAAGAAGCCATTCTGAAAAGACTTTAGGATTCCTCCTATATGACATTCTGGAAAAGGCAATACTATGGGGAGAATAAAATGAGCAGTTGTTGCAAGGGGTTAGGAGGAATGGAGGAATGAATAGGCAGAGCACAGGGGATTTTTAGGGCAGTAAAACTATTCTGTATGATACTGTAATGGTAGGTACACGACATTATGCAATTGTGAAAACATAGAACTGTAGAAAGCAAAGACTGAACCCTAATGTAAACTATGGGCTTCAGTTTATATTATAATGTGTCAATATTGGTTCATCAGTTTTAGCAGATGTATCACACTAATGTAAGACGTTAATAATAAGGGAAACTATGAGCCAGGATAGGGAGATATGTGAGAACTTTCTGTCTTGTCTGATGAATTTTCTGTAAACCTAAAGCTTATTGAAATCTATTAATTTAAAAGTAATGTAATAGATTTTTTCTTTCATATTTATCTAATGGTACATAATACAATTTTTAATTAAAAAGTGCCAGAAAACAAATATATAGTAGAAACATATATACCAACAAAACAATTTATAGTTATTTAAAAGTAAAATTATATTTAAATAGACTATCCTAAACTTTATAATTTAAGTCAAAATTAGTGGAAAAGTTTCAGACGATACTTATGCCATGAACATTATAACTTTCTAAATTAAGAATCTAAAATCTAGGCCAGGCGTGGTGGCTCACGCATGTAATCCTAGCACTCTGGGAGGCCGAGGTGGGAGGATTGTTTGAGCTCAGGAGTTCGAGACCAGCCTGAGCAAGAGCGAGACCCCGTCTCTACTATAAATAGAAAGAAATTAGCCAAACTACTAAAAATAGAAAAAATTAGCTGGGCACAGTGGTGTGTGCCTATAGTCCCAGCTACATGGGAGGCTGAGGTAGGAGGATCGCTTGAGCCCAGGAGTTTGAGGTTGCTGTGAGCTAGGCTGATGCCATGGCACTCTAGCCTAGGCAAGAGAGTGAGACTCTGTCTCAAAGAAAAAAAAAAAAAAAAAAACCTGAAATCTAAAAAAGTGTTTAAAGTGAATTTGGAGTTAAGCTAAAATGCTGTTTCTGTGAGTGTGGCCCACTGTGCATTCATGGACCAGGAAGACCCTCTTGGTATGTAATGTACTAATTTTAAAATGCAAGACTTGGCCGGGTGTGGTGGCTCACGCCTGTAATCCTAGCTCTCTGGGAGGCCGAGGTGGGCGGATTGTTTGAGCTCAGGAGTTCGAAACCAGCCTGAGCAAGAGCGAGACCCCGTCTCTACTAAAAATAGAAAGAAATTAATTGGACAACTAAAAATATATAGAAAAAATTAGCCGGGCATGGTGGCGCATGCCTGTAGTCCCAGCTACTCGGGAGGCTGAGGAAGGAGGATCGCTTGAGCCCAGGAGTTTGAGGTTGCTGTGAGCTAGGCTGACACCACGGCACTCTAGCTGGGGCAACACAGTGAGACTCTGTCTCAAAAAAAAAAAAAAAAAAAAAGCAAGACTTTTCTTTGTGACAGGGGTGAGCAGTATATTTTCCTGGATGCTAATTCAGCATTGTGGAAAAATATGAAAAAATAGTAGGATAAATTATTTACTGGGGACAACTGAAGACCAGATTAGTGAATCAGGTAGATAATACTGTTGATTTCATCTAGAACACAGAGATAAAAAACATAAAAGAGCAGTTAAGGAACATGTAAGAAAGATCAGTAGTTCTAACATATTTCTAGTAGGAATTCTAGAACAAGAGAATGAAGAACATTTAGAAGAAGCAATATTCTGAACAGTGATAACTAAAAATTTTCCAGAATTGGGAAAACCTCTATTCCATATCAAAAATACACTTTGAGTATTGATCAGGATAAATAAAAATTAAAAAAAAATGGTTTAGGACTGGGAATTACAGAACTCAATCTCAACCTTTCTTAATCCTGCCTCTAAGTATTTCCAGGCTCCCCTTCTTTATTCTGCCTTTTATGTCCCCTTGCCTATTTCTTCTTTTTCCTTAAGCCGTGTTGTCTGGATTCAGATCTGGTCCTACTGAGCCTCATCTTCACATCCGATTTTCATTTAATAAAGTTGTCATAGTCTCTTCTGGGTGGGATGCTAGGAAGGCTGGCTTAGGAATCAAGTGTGGATACTCAGTTCTCTTGCACCTTGCCTTTTCTAGCCCCTCCCCAAGTTCCAGGGGACCAAGGATCAGTCCTTTCACTGCCAGCTCAGGAAGCTATATCTAATCCCCACCATCTGCCTCCTGGAATCCCAGAATCAGTACTCATGTAAGAAATAGACATGTCCCTGTGAGGCTTTGGATGAATTCCTCCCCCTGCTCAATCCCTATGTTCTACAGAAAACGCTTTTCCTTTCCTTGCCTCATCTGCTCTATCTGTCCATCCCCAGAGGTTACCACCACTTACCTTTACATTAGGAACATCTCTTTCCGGTTATCACCTGCCTGTAAGGGAGATTACTTGTTATTGGAAAAGGTGAAGAAAGGCTTGTACAAAATATCTGCAGATATGAATAAGGCCCTTCAGCAAGGTCTTGTGATCAAATATTTGTCTCTAGTAACTCTCCTCCTCTCAACAGGTTCATCATGGTAAAATTGAAGAATATCAATAATGAAGAGAAAATAATATAATTAATTTTAGATTAACAGAAGACTTCTTAGCTGTAATAATAGACGCTAGAAGTTATCTAGAAAGTCTTTTAAATGCTGATGGAAACAAACTATCAGCCTATAATTTTATCCTTAGTTTTACGCTATGCTTTAAAAGTGATGACAACATTTAGCACTTTTCAGATATACAAATGCAAAGACCACTTATCTATAGACTCTAAAACTACTAAAAAAAGAATATAGTCTGGCAAGAAGAAAGATGAACTCAGAGTGAGATGTGGAATACAAAAAAATGGTTAGGACAAACATTGGCAAAATATATTGGTAAATTTAATAAATTTTGACTTAAAACCAGATTATTTTGTGTTAAAAATATGAAGCATATGAAGCTCTAAAACTCTAGACAACATAACAAGATGGAGAGGTTGCATTTTAGTAGTAAAGCATGCTGAGGTGCATGTTGTTTAAGGAGGAGACTAGATATTTTTGTAATATTTATAATTAAGTATGTTAAAAACATTAAGTAAGAGTAACCACTAAATAAATGGACATACTATCTATAGCTTCTGAATCAGCAAAGAGGGGAAGAGGTGAGGGATATAGAAATCATATCATAGGCATCTACCCAAAAGAGCACAAAACATTCTATGATAAAGACATCTGCATCCGAATGTTTATGGCAGCACAATTCACTATTGCAAGAATGTGGAAACAACACAAGTGCCCGTCAATCCATGAGTGGATTATTAAAATTTGGTATATGTTTACAATGGAATATTACTCAATTATAAGAAATGACAGTGATCTAGCACCTCTTATACTTTCCTGGATTAAACTTAAGCCCATTATCCAAAGTGGGGCACCAAAAGAGCAGAAGAACAGGATCCATTTGTACTCACCATCAAATTGGTACTAACTGATCAACACTAGGTTGATCACATGGCAGAAATACTCTCTAGGGATTAGGGGGATGGGGGGGCAAATCTATAACTAAAGGACACGGGGAGCACTAAAGGGAGGGAAGGGCATGCTTTTAACCTGCATTTGGGTGAGGCAAAGACATAAAGTGTAACTATAATGTTTGTACCCTCACAAAACCCTGGAATAATAAATAAATAAATAAATAAAAAGAAATCATATCAATCTCATGCAGGTAGGAAAGGAAGATAAAAAACAAAAGGATGGTAAATATAAAACACAAAATTAGATGATATAACTAGCAATGCACGTGAAGGATTACAATAAATATAAATTTAAAAAAAACAACATACTAGTTGTTATTTATTCCCTCCTCATCTTCCCATACTGTCCTGTAGGCCAATGCTTCCCTTCCCCATTGACTCTGAATTTTGCCAAAGTCTATGTGTCTTGCCAATAAAGTGAAAGTGTAAGGGGATGTATCCTATGCCACATCTGAGCAGAGGCCTTAAATATGTTCATCTGATTTGTCTTGACCTCTTGTACTTTTAATCTTTGTCATCAAAATACCTTGCCTGAGTTGGGGCTGCTCATCCAGCCTGGAACCCAGAACAAGACAACACTTGGAGAAGATCTGAATGTGACCTCAAGTCTGAAGCTGAGCCCAGCAAAATCTAGCAAAGTCCATAAGAGTCACAGCCAACACACAGATCTATCAGCAAAAAATAAAATTTGGTTTTTATAAGCCATTGAATTTGGGATTATTTTTTCAAAAATTTGGCTTTATTCCAATACATGTTTACTAATTGTATTGGTTTCCTAGGGCTGCTATAACAAGGTACCACAAAGTGGATGGCTTAAAACAACAGAATTTTATTGTCTCACAGTCCAGAAGTCCAGAAGTCTGAAATCAAGGTGTTAGCGGGGCCCAACTCCACCTGAAACCTGTAAGAGAATCCTTTCTTGTTTCTTCCTAGCTTCTGTTGGTTTGCTGGAAGTCTTTGGTGCTCTTTGGCTTGCAGCTTCATAACTCCAGTCTCTGCCTTTGTTGCCGTATGTCTCTCTGTGCATCTCTGTCTTCACATGGCCATCTCCTTATGAGGACACTAGTCATATTGGATTAGAAACCCACCCTGCTCCAGTATGACATCATCTTAACAAATTACATCTGCAATGGCCCTATTTCCAAATAAGGTCATGTTGGTTAGCCTTCAACATATCTTTTTGGTGGGGAGGACAACATAACACTAATACATAAATTGATATTCAGAAGTTGAGTGTTCCTATAATAGAAGCCTAAAATATGTGGCATTGCCTTTGAGACCAAGATGGAGGTCATGAAAAACTATTCTTGGAACCTGTAACATGGAGATGTTTTATAGTGGTGAAACATTGGATAAACTGTTACCTTTGATAATTCTGAAGGCAGAAAATATACCAAGTAAACTCATTATTTGTGTAAAGAGATTTTGAGCCAGTATTTTCCCAGCTTGGATTGGTGGTGGTTAGCTGCATTTGATAAAATACAGGAAAAAAAAATTGGCCTGTTTGGAAGCAGGGATGAAAAGAAAAACAGAATCCAGGAAGTCTTTGATTGCAAGGTTGACAAATGAAACTCCTCTCCAACCAATAAAATAAATTGAGAAATATTTTTTGATATATGAAGGCTGAATGAGTCCCAAATACAGCCATAGGGAAAGGACACAGTTAAAAGCAATACATCTGTCACACACTTCGTTAAGATCTCTGATTGGATTAAAATGGTCTCTAGTAAATCCATTCAGCTAGAGTATACTCCTCTGCCCCATTGACTTTATCCTAGACCATGTGATGTAATTTTACCAATGGAATATGAGAGGTATATTGTGGCCTGATAGACTAAGGAAATAAAATTTAGCAAGCATATAAAAGATTTGAATAATACAATTAGCAAGTTTCATTATGGACATTATAGGCTCCTACACCCAAAAAGCAGAGAATATATATTGTTTTCAAATACAAATGTAGTTTTAGTGACAATTGATGGCATGGTATTATACAAATTTCAGAGAATCAGTATTATACAGAGTAAAATTAACGCTGTAGTTGACTTACAACTCAACAATAAACAGACTATTTTTTAACCTCTCCCCAAAACTTTGGAAAGAAATGAATGCACTTCTCAATAATTTGTGAGTTGAAATTTCAAAAGGAATTACATATATGAACATCAATGAAAATACCTGTGGTGGAGACTGCTGCAAAATCTCCCCTTTTATTGGAATAGGGTTATAATGGGTATGTCACCAAGGACTGAATTTTCAGCCCACTTTGCCATGTGACTAGATTCACATCAAAAGAATGTCACTGGAATTGATACCTAGCCTGTAAAACCTTGCATACATGTTCCTACACACTCTTAACCTTTCCCTGCTTGCTGGAATGATAGTGACCAAAGTGACCATGAGGGATATATGTTGAAGATGGCAGAGGATCCATCAGCTTAGGATCCAGCTATGTCTGTGAATTTGGAATACCCACTCTGATTCTTAGATGAGAAGGAAATAAAGTATCTTATTTGATCCATTGGGTATTGGGTTCTCTTTTTTATAGTTTAGTCATTTACCCTAACCCACATACAATATTTTTGGAATCAGGCTAAAATACTTCTTAGGGGAAATTTATGATTTAACATGTTTAAAAATATTTAAAAGAGATTAAGTTAAATATTTGGCTAAAGAAACTGGAATGAGAAAAACAGAGTAAATCTAAAGAACTAGAAAAGAAAAGAAATAAAGAATATAAACAAATGGAAAAGTAAGGAAAGAAACAATAGAGATTAAGAAACCAAAAACTTGTTGTTTGAAAAAAACCCAGACCAATCTCTAGTAAGACTAATCAACAAAAGGAATAAAGGCACAATTAAACATTAGAAAAGGGAAAGGGAGCATTGTTAGAGGTAAAATAGAAATTTTTAAACATCACAAGAGAGGAATAAAATGGCAGACTAGAAGCAGCCTGCCAGCACGCCACTCCCAAGGAAAGAAGTGAAAGGTGTGGGCAGCTGCGTACATACAGATTGCTCTTCCCTGAAGCAGCATTGTGAAATCACAAAGAAGCAACATGGGACACTCAGAGTGGAAAAAAAGGTGATGGGGTGATACAAACATATAACAAACATAAAACAAACATATAACAAGATCAGAGAGCACATGAAGAACAATAGAATATAGCGCTGGTATGCCATGCTGGCTTTGCTGGCGCAGTGTGAACTGAACTGCAAGATGGCTCCCACCACCCCCACAGACCTTTGCTTGGTTGGACCAGGGACCTGCCTGGAGTCTGTGTAGAGCCATTGCACCAGACAACAGATGCAGTGGGGATCAGGCAGCAGCTAAAGCCATCCTGAGCTCTTGGGTCCACTGCGTCAGGTCTGTACCAGACTAGGAAGGCAGTGGACTGACTCGTGGCTTCCCTGAGCCTTACCCGGTGACTTTAAGCCACGTACTTCTCCCCTAGACCACAAGGGGAGCTGAACATGGGAGTTGACTGGGGCGCAGCAGGCTCCAGCCTGAGAGGCGTTGGGCCACTGCTTTGGTAGGTCCCGGTGGGGAGTGGAGAGGTCCATGGTCCCTGGGCTGCCAGAACCGACATCTGCCCACCTGACTTGGCATCCGCAGGGCTCCTGAGCCTGCAAAACAGCCTGCCACTTGCTCACTCGGACTCCACCCTCCAGGCACCAACTGCCTGCTGCCTGCTTGGCCCTGATCCTGCCGTCCAGGTCAGATCAGCCCTGCCATCCACATAGCCCTGCTTCTGGCTCCTCAGCCCTGCTCAGAAGCTCTGTTTCTGGCTCCTCCCTAGTCCCAACTCTGAGGCTGTCATGCTGGAGCCTGAGGCACTGCCTCTGTGCCTCCAGAACCTCTGTTAGGCCCAAGACACTATCTCGAAGTCTTCAGCTCTGCACCTGGACCCCAAGACCCCACTCCAGAGCCTCCACCACTGCAGCAGGGCCAGAAGAACTGCTCCAAAGTCCACCACTCTGCCAGGAACACCACACCCTCAAGGCGCCAGTACGCTGCGACCTGGTTTGAGCTAACGCACACAGCCTGGGAACCCATGACAACCACATCCAGCAGCAGCTGTTACCTCTGTGGGGAAACCCTCGGTAGAGCAATCCCCACAACACCAGCCTCAGTTAAGAGGATCTTGTCTTGTTCAGCTCCCAACTCGAACATCCTACAAATATCTGGAGAAACCCATTACCCAACCGAAACAGCATTCAGCACAGGCTTGAGCAGAGGCAATCACAGGTGAACAGAACAAATCAGAACAGCTGCATTACAGGGTTTTAGTGTGCATGCCCCTTTTCTGCCATGTCAACATTCCAGGGTTGGGGTGGGGGGAAGAGCGCCATCTAGTGACCTCCCCTTACTCTAACCAAGCAGGAGAGTTTCCAGCAAGGAACAGGAGTCCTGCAAACCTATGAGCCCTAAGTTGAGAAAAGAGGTCTCGGATGAGAAGAAACCAGCAAAAGAACCCTGGGAACATGAAAAATCAAAACAGATCAACACCCCCAAGGAGTCACAATGGAGCTACAGCAGTGAACTGCAACTATAAGGAAATTGTCGAAATGCCAGAAATGGAATTCAGAATATGTATGCCAAATAAGATAAATGGAATTGAAGAGAAAGTTGAAAACCAACAAAAGGAAGCCCAAAAAACTTTTCAGGAAATTAATGAAAAAGTCACTAAAGAACTTAACAAAATTAGAAAAGATATAATAGAACTTATAGAAATGAAAGAGTCATTCAGGGATTTTCAAAACACAGCAGAAAATTTCAGCAACAGATTAAACCAAGGGGAAGAAAGAATCTCAGAGCTTGAAGATAAGGCTCTCGAGCTAAGCCAGTCATTTAAAGAGGCAGAGAAGAGAATAACAAAGGCAGATCAGTCATTCAGAGAGATGTGGGACTATGTGACGTGAATATACAAATTATAGGTATCCCTGAGGGAGAAGAAGAAAGCGCTAAAAGCATAGAAAATCTATTTGAGGGAATTATCAAGGAAAACTTCCCTAGTATTGCCAGAGACCCACACATCCAGATACAAGATGGTCATCGAACTCCAGGAAGATTCATAACAAATCTCCAAGACACATAATAATCAACTTGGCCAAAGTCAAAATGAAAGAGAAAATTCTACAAGCAGCTGGATGTAAGCAACAACTGAACTTCAGGGAAAACCTATCTGGATAACAGCAGAATTCTCAGTGGAAACCTTACAAGCCAGAAGGGAGTGGGTCCCCATCTTCAATCTTCTTAAAGAGAACAACTGTTAGCCCAGAATTTTGTATCCTGCAAAACTAAGGTTCACATTTGATGGAGAAATTAAGTCTTTCCCAGATAACAAAACATTGAGGAAATTTGTCATAACTAGACCTGCCCTGCAGGAAGTACTTAGATTTGCATTATACATGGATCAGCACAATAGACACCCACCAGTGTAAAATCACCCAAAAGCCAAAGGTCAAAACCTAGATATCACAATGGCTCAAGAGGTAAAACAAAGCAATAAAGTTCTACACAACAGGATGAACAGAAATCCACCCCACTTATCAGTTCTTTCAATAAATGTGAATGGCTTGAACTACACACTGAAGAGACATAGGCTGGCTGAATGGATAAAAAAATACAAGCCAAGTATCTGCTGTCACCAGGAAATGTATTTAACCTACAAGGACTCATTGAAACTCAAGGTGAAGGGATGGAAAACAATATTCCATGGAAATGGAACCCAAAAGAAAGCTGGTGTAGCTGTTCTCATATCAGATAACATAGACTTCAAATCAACAAAAGTAAAGAAAGACAAAGATGGTCATTATATAATGGCAAAGGGAACAATTAAACAAGAACACATAACAATCCCAAATATTTATACACCTCACACAGGTGTGCCCAGATTTATAAAGCAAACCTTACTTGATCTAAACAAAATGATAAACAGCAGCACTTTAATAGCTGGGGAATTCAGCACCCCTGACGGAATGGGGCAGATCCTCCAAGCAGAAAATAAATGAAGAAATGATCAACTTAAACAGCAATCTAGAACAAATGGGCCTAACAGACACTTACAGAACATTCTACCCCAAAACTACTGAATATATGTTCTTCTCATCAGCTCACAGAACATTCTCTAAGATTGATCACATCCTAGGCCACAAAACTTGCCTCAACAAATTAAAAAAAAAAATTATACCATGTATCTTCTCAGACCACAGTGGAACAAAGTTAGAAATCAATTCTGGCAGAAACACTCAACTCTATACAAAGCCATGGAAATTAAACAACCTGACGCTGAACAATTATTGGGTCAAGGAGGAAATTAAGATGAAAATCAAAAGATTCTTTGAACTAAATGACAAAGGAGACACAAGTTATTAAAATCTGTGGGATTCTGCAAAAGCAGTACTAAGGAGAAAATTCATACCCTTAAATTCCTACATCCAAAAGACAGAAAGATCACAAATCAACAATCTAATGAATCATCTCAAGGAATTTGAAAAGGAAGAGCAAATGAGGAAAAGAGCAGAGGAAAAGAAATAACTAAAGTCAGAGCAGAACTAAATGAAATTGATTCTAAAAGAATTATACAGAAGATTAATGAAACAAAAAGTTGATTATATGAAAAGATAAACAAAATTGATAGGCCTCTCACTAGATTAACCAGAAACAGAAAAGACAGGACTCTAATAAGTTAAATCAGAAATGAAAAAGGAGATATTACAACTGATACCACAGAAATGCAAAATATCATCTCTGAATACTATCAAAATCCCTATGCATATAAACTTGAAAATATTGAGGAAAGGACAAATTCTTGGAAACTCACAACCTCCCTAGGCTCAATCAGGAAGAAATTGAACTCCTGAACAAACCAATATCAAGTAACAAACTTGGAGCAGCAATAAAAATTATTCCAATAAAAAATAGTACTGGGCCAGATGGTTTCATACCCAAATTTTACCAGACATACAAAGAAGAACTGAAACTATACTGCAGAAATTATTTCATAACATAGAGAAGCCAGGAAAGTATACAACAGAAAAAGAAAACTGCAGACCAATATCCCTTATGAATATATATGCAAAATTTCTCAATAAAATCCTAGCAAACCAAATTTAGCTGCACATCCAAAAAATAATCTACCATGACAAGGTGGGCTTCATCCCAGAGATGCAAGGATGGTTCAACATATGCAAATCTACAAATGTGATTCACCACATAAATAGAAGCAAAAACAAAGACCATATGATCCTCTCAATAGATGCAGAAAAAGCATTTGACAAAATTAAGCACCTTTTGTGATAAGAACTCTTAACAAAATAGGCATAGATGAAACATACCTCAATATTATGAAAGCCATATATGACAAACTCACAGCCCGCATCATAACGAATGGGGAAAAATTGAGAGCATTCCCACTTAGAACTGGAACTAGACAATGTTGCCCACTGTCACCACTTCTATTCATCATAGTCCTGGAAGTCCTAGCCAGAAAAATCAGGCAAAAGAAGGAAATCAAGGGTATCCAAATGAGGAAAGAAGAGGTCAAACTCTTTGCTGATAATATCATCTTATATATAGAAAACCCCAAAGATTCTGCCAAGAGGCTCCTGGAATCGATAAATAAATTCAGCAAAGTCTCAGATTGTAAAATCAATGTATACAAATCAGTAGCATTCCTATGCACCAATAGTCAAGCTGATAATCAAATCAAAGGATCACTACCTTTCACAATAGCAACAAAAAAAATAAAATACTTGGGAATACATTTAGCCAGGGAGGTGAAAGACCTCTACAGGGAGAACTATGAAACACTGAAGAAGGAAATCATAGAGCATGTAAACAAATGGAAAAACATATCATGCTCACGGATCAGCAGAATCAACACTGTTAAAATGTCCATACTACCCAAAGTGATTTAGAAATTCAATGCAATCCTCATTAAAATACCAACATCATTTTTTGCATATCTAGAAAAAATAATTCCATGCTTCATTTGGAACCAGAAAAGACCTCATATAGACAAAGCAATCTTAAGCAAAAAGAACAAATTAAGAGACATCAGTTTGCCAGACTTTATGCTATACTACAAGCTTGTAGTAACCAAAGCAGCATGGTAATGGTACAAGAACAAACATAGACCAATGGATCAGAACAGAGAACCCAGATATAAAATAATCCTCATATTTCTATCTGATCTTTGACAAAGCAGACAAAAACATAACCTTGGGAAAAGAATCCCTGTTCAATAAATGGTGCTGAGAAAATTAGGTAGCCACATGTAGAAGACTGAAACAGGATTCGCACCTCTCACAAAAATCAACTCATGGTGGATAATAGACTTAAGTGTGAGGCAAGAAACTATAAGAATTCTAGAAGAAAATGTTGGAAAAACTCTCATAGATATTGGCCTAGGCAAAGAATTTATGAAGAAGACCCCCAAAAACAATCACAGCAACAATAAAAATAAATAAATGGGACCTGATCAAATTAAAAAGCTTCTGCACAGCCAAGGAAACAGTCAATAGAGTGAATAGACAACCTACAGAATGGGAGAAAATCTTTGCATGCTACACATCTGATAAAAGGCTGATAATCAGAATCTACAAAGAACTCAAGCAAATCAGCAAGAAAAAATCAAACAACCCCATTCAAAAGTGGACAAAAGACATGAACAGAATTTTTTCAAAAGAAGATAGACTAATGGCCAAGAAACATATGAAAAAATGCTCAACATCTCTCATCATCAGGGAAATGCAAATTAAAACCACTATGAGATATCACCTAACTCCAGTGAGAATGGCTCTTATCAGAAAGTCCCAAAACAACAGATGCTGGTATGGATGTGAAGAACACTCATACACTGTTTCTGGGACTGCAAGCTAGTACAATTTTGTGAGTACACTCACAAAATTCTAAGGGAAAATGATTTTTGACCTAGAATTCTATACCTAATTAAACTATCAACTGAACATCAGGATAGATAGATAAATTTTCAGATACGCAACAACTAAAATAATATTTCTCATGTATCTTTTTTGTTAAAGAAGTTAGTAGAGAATATGCTCCAAGAAAATGAGTTAAGTAAACTGAGAAAAAGGAAGACAAGAAAGCATGAAGACAAATGTCAGAATGACTGTTCTACAGAGGCTTGGAGAGCAATCAGTCTCAATTCGAGCTGAAAGACAGAGTTTCTATAGTAGTCAGCATTCTCCAGAGAAACAGAACCAATAGGATGAGTACATATGCACAGAAAGATTCATTAAAAGTAACTGGCAGTTATGGAGGCTGACAACTCTAAAATTTGCATGGCAAAGCAGTAGGCTAGAGGCCCAGGTAAGCCAGTGAAGCAGTTCAAGTCTGAAGGCCATCAGGCTGGAGATCCGGAAGGGCCACTGTTCCAGTTAGAGTCTGAAGGCTATCTGCTGAAGAATTCTCTCTTATTCAGGGGAGGCTTAGTCTTTTTGTTCTATTGATTTCTTCAACTGATTGGACGAGGCCCACCCACATTATGGAAGGCAATCTGCTTTACTCAAAGTCCTCTTATACTCTGGTTTCTCTTCAGATTGTATAAATCTTTCACCTTTTCAAAGTCTACTAATTTAAATGTTAATCTTATCCAACTACATCCTCACAAAAACAACCAGAATAATGTTTCACCAACTATCTGGGCACCATGACCTAGCTAAACTGACACATAAAATTAACCATCATAGTTGATTATCACAGCTATGACTAATCATCACAGTAGATTATCTGATATATTTGACAATTTGGAAAATAATAGTGATAGGCAAAAATGTGGAAAAAGTGATGATAAATCCATGAAAAATAAGTAAATTTTATAAACAAGGCTTTTAATAAGGCATAACAGAAAATTTGTGAAAGAAATGACAGTATTTATAGTATACTACTTGGGTCTGCTAAGAACAAAATTTATTTTGTGTGATTATGTAAACAATTACTTGATTTAGCCAAAAGCTGTTACATAATTATATTGGGAAGATGGGGAGATGGTATGTAAGAATTACATATTTACCTGCTAAAAAAAGAAGACAATAGATAATGACTAAAATTGTTAAATAAAAAATCAGTAGATGTACAAAAGCTTAAAATATACTTATAAGCACATTATTTAGAAATGTGGAGCTAAATACCAAAAGAAACACTTAAAAGACTTCATAATTATTGCCTTTGGGTCATGTAAATGGAGGTGGGGAAGAGTGTAGCAGAAGTCCATTGTCTTATAAGCTTTTTAATGAAATTTAATTTTTTACCTTTGCAAGGATTACTTTAAGAAAAATAAAATCACTTAAAAATAAAAAACAAACAAAGTATTTATAAGATGACCTAGCAATACTCCTTTCATTGATACTCATAAATAAGTAAAAATACGTATATTCCTGGGACCTAAAAGAAATCAGATTCTGGGCAAAAAATGAGTCCAATTAGATAATTTCACATTAGGTCTAAAGAAATATCAATATTTATGCCTCTCTTTCTGATTGAATTTCATGGGAATCTTTGTGTACAGGCATTCTTAGGATGTCTGCTATAAGGAGATGCTTTTATTTTTTTAATAGTAAACGTAGAAGCAGTAGTTCGGAAGTAGGAGTGACTTAAAATGCAGGGTTATTAATCAATGTGTAACAAGGCATCACAAACCTGAAAAAAAATTCTGAAGTTGAAGGATTTGTATAAATTCTTTAAAAAGCTGATTTATTAAATTATATGCTGCTCTGTTGTTTAGGTAGTGTCCACATATGCATAGTCAATGAGTACAAAATTACAATATTAAGACAATTAACAAAATTAAGACAGTTTAACACCGTAGCTCATCATGTACAATCCTGTACTCTCAGGAAAATTGAGATATTACTCCCATTACTTGTAGGTTGTATTTAACTCTCGTGACATTTGAATGATCATGCCGTTCAGTGTATGTGATGCATCTTTTAATGTATCTTTTGAAATGACTTGTGATGATTGCAAACTATACACTCATGGAGTGCAGGTACCATGATTCTTTTTCGTACTCTTCTTAGATCTTAGCACCCATACCTTACACATTTGGACATAGCTGAGATAAATTGTTTTTAGTTCTCTAATTTTAGGATGTTTGGTTTACCTTAAGGACATCACAAAATAACTGTAAGTAGTACAAGAGCACTCCTTGATTACCTGTAGAGCAGTACAATATTAGCTATTGTATGCGAAACTTTGCTTGTGAAATACTAGTTACAAACAGACCCAAAACAAATTTTCTACTTACAGGGCACTTCTTATGTAAGTTTATGAACATTGTTCATCCCTGTAGAAAAAAAAAAATTTAGATTTTCATGCTATTCCAAATATAGGCACACACATGAAAGCAGGATGAGAAAGTTCACATTTCCGATAATCAGATTTGTCAAATGATAAAAGGGAAATAGTATTTTTAACAATTATACAGAAGAAATTTGTGAAACAGTAGAAAATATATTAAAAATAAGAACAAGTCCACAAAATTGTGATAGTTGATAGCTGAAGTGGCTCAAATAAAATTATGGCAAAAAAGTTTAATAAATAAATAAATAAATAAATAAAAAGAGCAAGCCCTATACCTATTCTCCTAGATCAGATTGACATGGCCCTATTCTAGAAAAAGTGGGTTGATACTTCATTTTCCTATTTCTATATTTGGCAAAATCACAAAATTGCTAAAATTCTAGGTCAAAAGACTAAAAAATAAAACAGTTATATCTGATCATATATCTCATGTACCACACATACAGTTTTATTGATATTAAGTATAATTACTTGATTTTGATGAAAACCTTGAATATGTCTTTTACTTAAAGAGTTTTCCAAGCCTGATACAGTGCTGCTCCCCATAGTCCCATCTACTTGGGCAACTGAGGTGAGAAAAACCCATGAGCCCAGGAGTTAGAGTCCAGCCTGATCAATGTAGCAAGACCTGGAAAAAGAGTTTTCTAGTGCTGATTATTATAGCGTATTTCACTTCCTGCCACCAGGAAGTCCTTGCAATTTTCTCCATCATCATGTCCAGATAAATAATGTATGCTCATATGAAAATACCAGTGATAAAATTAAATCTCTTATTGACTTTGCAAAATTATTTCTTACACATTAATGGATAAAATGTTATTCCAAAAAAAAACTATTTAAAAAAGAGAATGGAAATAAAAATATTGGAATCCCATTCATAAAACTTAGAATATTTAAGAGATTTTGCATTAGTATTGATTTTAAAAACCAAAGTAGTTTTATGAATTTCTTCCTGTTGTATATTAAACCTGAGCTGTAAGTGTAGGGTATTAGAAAGCTATTGGTGATTTTAACAGTATTTTATTTAACATAATATCAAGAATCAAAATGTTGCTGATTCAAAGTAGTTTCTTTGTTCCTTATGTTTAAATATCATAGTCTCAATATAAATTGTAATGCTCATGTAAATAAAAATCTTACATTTAAAAAAATTCTTTTTTAGTTGAATGAAGCCACAAATACATGAATATATGTCATGTTTTATTATAATTTTGGAGATAACTAAAACTTCACAGTGAAATATATTCAATTTCAGTAATATTCACATAAATAAATATCTATGGGTTAGTGAATATTTAATAAGATTGTAAGAAAAAGTAATTATTTTCTGTTGCATTTTTTCATGTTAAACTGAATTTTAATTTTAAAAATGTAAATATTTAGATATTGAGGAATTTTTCCTAATTAGATATTTTTGCTAATCCAGGTACTGTTACATATTGTACCACTTGCTTAATTGTTCTCCTCTCTTTGTTTCAAAGATATCTTTTCCTTTTTGACTAATATAAAAAGTTTCAGAGTAAATTTAGAACATAACTCATCCAGGCAATAGAAACACCATATTTCTGTTATGCATTAGACTTTATTTATTCCCTGCTGAACCAAATAAGACACACCATGGACAATAACCAAAATTAGAATTTATCTGATATCTGTAGTGAATACCAAAAACACAGTTACTAGGATGTACACGACAGAAGCTTCATGAAGAAGATTCGTTATTAAGATTTATTTTGAGTAAATAAAACACTTAAATGAATATTTTAAAAATTAAACATTTTTTAAAAAGTGCATAACATGGTGTCTGGTTCAATAAATAGTAATATCAAAAACAATTACACATTATATGTCAGTGCTTTCTTAGTTCTTTTTTTGTGGTATATTATATGAGCATGATTATCATATCCAACTTTTAAAATAGTAATTTGACATTATCCAATACAATTTTAGATAGTACTATTGTTGTCTTGCAGGGTCACATGATTTTCAGTTTTATCATTATATTTTTTCAGAGTGGCGATGTAGTAGTTAACGTGGTCTTCAATGTTTTAGACAGCTAACACCTGGCTTACTAACACTTTTACACCAATAAGTAAAACTTGGTAAGATAGATTGTCTAACGCACAGATCTCATGCTGTAGTTATAGTGTTAAGAAGTTCTTGTTATTATGAATGTGCATTATGAGTATATTGTACACAGTCCTGGTATGCAAATGTGTAGCATTCAGAGAAGTGAAAATAATTCTGTGTTATTATTATCTTTGTAAATTACATCTTAAGAGTTTTTGAGGACTTTATGATGGCAGTTTTCTGTAGTCACAGTCATACAGTATGTGCAGCACAAAGTGTTTTCTTTCACTATTAACAATAACTGAGCCAATGAAAATGCTTTTTAAATATACACCCAGCAAGCAGTTAATCTGGCTCTTCCTTCTTACTATCCACAAACCATCTTTTATCATCTTTTAAGACAGCATATGAAACAGCTTTATAAACATCTGTTTTTTATTGTTAATTGTTAGGAAAACTGGGGATTTAAATGCTTCTTTGAAATCCCCCTAATCCTATCAAGAAGAATAAGTCATATATGTTTATCTTTTCTTCTTTAGATTATTCCATTAGACGTCATTAAAAAAATACACATATACTATCCTTCATTAATTTTCTAAAAATTACTTTTTGGAGTATAATATTTTTATAGATATTTTGAGGAAATTGCTTTGTAGTAATTAGTTGAAATTATTAGTAACACAGGCTATATTGTATGTAAAAAAGATGCATGATGAATATAGACTTAAATATAATGTGCCTTTTCAAATCATTTTCAGAGTTTTCTTAGGCATATTCCATATTGAAATGTGCAATAATAGAAAATATAAAGAAAAGATATTTGGTAGCCAAAGAACAGATTAATTTAGAGCTCTAAAGCTCCTACCATAATTATTCTTTAGGAAATATATGCTTTATTTTCATAGGCTTTTTCTGTTCCGATAATCAAGCCATTAATGTCAATGGAATATCTCTGCCAGTGATATACTAAGAAGGCTTTTGCGATACTACAGTGTGAGTTCCTTATTAATGAAAAGGATTTGTTGCAATAATTACTTTAAAAATATTAAAATTCTGCTCTAGTTGTTCTGAATTTATAATGTAAAAGCAAATGCACCTATCTCTTGAGAACAGAGAGCATCCATAATTTAATAATTAATATGTAATAACCAATAATTTTTTAACCTATAAATAGACCTAAGTAACAAAAGTGTGGAATACCAAAAGAAGTAGTTGATTGTTAGTTAAAACTTTTTTCAGAATGTGCGCTTTTAAAAACATTTTATAACCTTTATTAAATTGCTATCTTTTCGTGTAATTGGAATGCATTGTGCATTTTTCTTTTTAAAAGGCTTGTACCTTATTAGTTTCTAAACTGGTGGAAACTGGAAACTCACTATTCACTGTTTATATCTGCTTTTCAATTTTTGCTTTTCAAACTTGTATTGAAATGATGTAGAACTAGGCCTTATCGCTGCATATAAAATTAATTGAAATGACATATTGTTGCAGTTTCTATGACAACCATATCATGATGCTGATGCTCTTAAAAATTTATAAACTATAATCTGAAATATGCTAATTCTAGTGAACATAGTTAACACTTATTTGCTTAATATTCAGTTTAGTACTAAACTTCATCAACTTTAAAAGTAGGTTGATAACATATTGTATACAATTAAAAGAGGTTTTTGTATTGAGCTCTTGAGTTTAATATTTTCCCCAGAAGCTTACTATTGTAGAACTTTAAATGTGAATAAGCTTTTCATTTATTATTGTCTTAAACAGACATAAATCAACATGAGGATGATCATTGTTGCAGAGTCTCAATATTGTCATCTTCCTCCTCTCCTCCGTTTTAAAGCTAATATATTCAAACCTAAGGCAAAACATCCTGATGAAAACTTAAAATTCACTAAAACCCAATGAGTTATTTAAATTATAGCAAACAACCAGATTCTTGGGAACATTGACTTATTTTTTAGCTTTCATTTGTTTGACTTTAGAAAGATAACATCTCTATCTTATATGTACCATTATGATACATGTTAAAGACATAAAACTTAGCAAGTTATAGAATAATTTTTACATAGCAATTATATTAAACACTGATTTGAAATATAGTTTGAGGTTTCTTTTAGAACTGATTTAAAAGTAAAATACGTTATTTAGAATTGGCTTATAATGATAGATCCTGTTTTTAAATAAAGGTTTTTTTTTTAGATACCATTTCTTAAGTCAGAAAACTTAGCTTTAGAAATGTATGTAATTTCCTGGTTAATAAAAAAATAACTGAGGTAATTTAAATAGAATATGCCAGATAAAATGAGGCATCATCATATGGAATTATCAAATATTGAACAGAATGCTTCTGCTGGCATATTTAATAACAATTAATTTTCAGTATATGTACAATAGGCTTTTAACTAACATTTATTAAATCATAAAAGTACAAAAGATAAATCTTTAGTTAACATATTTTTAATTTTTTGCTTTGCACATATTAGACACTTAGTAAATATTTAAATGTGAATAAAATGTGGAAAACAAACAAAAAGTATTCAATATAATTGTGATATTTAAAAACACACAACAGAAATCCTGTATTTATAAATTTTAAAAATAGCAGTCAGGGATTTAGAAGAAAGATTTTTAAGTAAAAAATTTTAAAATGAGAGAATTTAGTCAAATTCAGTTTTGAAAACACAATGCTAACATAATAATACATAAAACAAAATTGCTGCGGTAAATTGTCAAACTTTTAAAGACTAGTAGTGGTAGTAGTAGTAAATTATTATTGTTTCATATTTACCCAGGAGCAGTTTTACAGCATTACTTTTGTGTTCCTTGTTTATCTTTCATTAGATATCGGAAGGTATCTATACTCATTTATCAAATGTTTCTAGTGTGGCTAAAACATATAATGAATGGAATGGTAGTCATCTTAGTGAATGGCCAATCTCGGATTTGGGAAGAGGTGAGTGTTTCCTTAAACAGAGAAGGGCATATATGAAGGACTGTGAATGCTTTAACATTACTTGGTGGTGAAAAGATAATACAGTATTTCAGAAGGATGCTACCATGAGGGGAACTTTGAATTTTAGTGACTGAAGTTTATTTCTGTGGTTGAATTACTCTGTAACTCTTATATTTTTGCTTTTTCTGTTTTTTTTGTGATATTCATGCTTACCTGTGTAATTATCTAGATCACTTTTAGTTAGAAAAAAATTCCAAAATTCTGTGTATCATTGTAAGAGAAACATTTGGATGACTGATAAAAATCTCAGTTTTCATCTGGATGTTTCAGTGGTGTTAGTTTTGGCAGCCTTAAACAATAAAACAACCATTACTTTAATAATTTTTTTTTCAGATAGCACTTCAAAAATATCAAGACTGGTATTTTTAAACTATAGTTGACATGTATTTTTTTTGGAAATTGGTAGAGGTTTACAATTTTTTAGTTACTATCACATTATTTATGGTGGTTTTATTTCATTATATTTTGCCATTAATATTCTATTTATAGTAAAGTGGAGCATATAGACTGAATAGTGACTTCTCCTATGTGGTTAGGATTTTTGTTTAAAAATCATGGAATTGGTCCCTGGCTACACATGTGATATATATTCCAGTTTTGTATTCATTGGATTTCTCTTTAAATAATATTTCTATGCAGGCTTAATGTCTGCCAGTTATGTTCAGCTTCATGTATATATTCCTTCCATTTAAGATAAAATGAACTGCCCGTATTATGTATGGCAAAACCAAGGCCCCTCTGAGTTAAAGCTCTGGGGACATTGCACAAGTCTAATGTTCTTCTGCAAGGTTGGCCCACCCCACTGCCACTAAGAAATGAGATGATTTGAGGGCTATTACATACTTAAGGTTTTCATAGTGGATTAGAACAGCATTACTTAGCACAGGTGTTTCTATAATTGGGATTCCCTGGGAAAATTCAGTACTGTATTCAATAACACTCAGCTTTCCACATGAGTGGAGGAGCCGATCCAATGTTAATTTGCTAGGCTGTGGCATGAAACAGGGGAATGGGGTCCGGCTTGGGGGTCTGTTGCTTTTCTTTTTTCAAAAGACATTTCCTGTTGTCCATTAGCACCGGATTGCTATAGTTCTATTTTTAAAATTTAATTTATTCCATTATTTATTTATTTATTTATTGCTGACCAAAATACTGAACGGCCCCAGTTGAAGTCAGCCAGGGCTGATTTATGCACTCATATAACACAAAATAGTTCCCGTGTGTCCTTTTTCTTGAAATAAATAGAATTCTTCTTTATTTGTAAAGTACATTTAAACAATGTCTATGCACTCAAGTAGCAGGGAAATGACTGAGGCACCCATGGGGCACAGTTCACTGAGGAAGACCTTTGGCATGGCCTTGCAGATGTCCCCAGTGTCCAGGAATAACAGAACCACCGCAATAAGATATTTCAGGATTTAGCCAGAGGATTCTTAAGCCAGAGGATTCTTATAGTGAAAGACATGAATGTAGGAAGAACAGTGCGCGAGATGGCCTTCTTTAGAGGCAGGGATGGGAAATGGAAAGTTGTTGATATAATTAATATTATTATTTTACCGAATCCATTGTTACACACTCAGAAAGACTAATTTCCTGAGAAATGGGCGACTATAGAGCTGAGAAATGTTTAGCCTCGCAGCAAGCGGCCGGGCTGCCCGAGTGTCCCTCTCCTGCACGTAGTTCTGTCCGGGAAACTCCCGCTTGTGACCTTGGGTCTCACGGTGTCCCTCAGTCCCTTTGTCTGTCTCCTGTCCTGAAGGTGGAGAGCAAGCAGGAGATGAGCCCCCGGGAGCGCGGAGTCTGTGCTGAGCCGAGGTCACTGCTGAAGGGAGCTCGGTCTTCGGCCAGGACGGGAGCAGATGCTACGCCTCTTCGAAGCTGCCCCCGCTCTCCACCACTGCTCGGGGAGTTAAGAGCAGAAGTTTCGAAGCCACAGCTCCTGCCTTGAAGCTACAGACTCCTTGTCCCGGAGCTTTGTGCTCTGCTGGGAGAGTGCGCCTTCGCTCGCTTCCCGGCGGTCGGTTTCAGCTAGTTGGCAGTTTTAGCCCTCAATACTCTCAGCTCCAGTCTCGGAGGGCAGACCGTGCCTTGCTCTGGCCGTCCGCCTGCAGGGTGCCCTCCCCTTGCTGCTTTTTCATGCAGTCCGGGGAGATCGCCAAGGCTGCTGGGCCGGTGTCAGCCGGGTTCGTCTCCACAGCCGCCAGTTGGGCGCAGTCTGCCGCTCGACCTCAAGGTGGCGACTTAGGCACGTAAACAAAGCTCCGCCGAGCCGGTCCGTTAGCACCCTCGCAGTTCATCCACGTAACAGCCCAGTTTCCCCGCTGCTCTTGAGCGAGCTGAATTGACTGTTAAAGGGACTTCCGTTTAAATGAGGAGTTCGGCCAGAATTTCAGAATGTGTTTGTGTGTCCGCGAGCGCGCGTGGAAAGCGGCGGGAAGTGGTGATGGGGTGGAAACCCTTGGCCGAACCCGTTTGGGACGCTGCGAGCCTCCCCGGCATCACCTGAGCCCACAGGCCAAGCGACCCAGCGGGCTGGGGCTTCAGAACCGATCTGCAGCCCGAGATGCTGCGATCAGTGCGCAAATGGCAGGACAGAGGGTCTGGTCGCTGCCATAAGCGGTAGAAGACTTACTAATCTCGCTGACATCTCGGTGACACCCACAGTTTATAAGTGGAGAGACCTGGAAAATAAAGCCCTTTTCCCGTGCTTGTGCCCTTCTCCAGGGTGCAGGCTGGCTGACCCGAGTGGCAGGGGTAGTAAGAGGGTGGGGAAGAGAGACACAGACAGAGAAAGAATAAACGTGCGACAGTCACACAATCTTACCTCCGGGACGACAGGACACGGTTCCTAGAACAGAGATTTCCATAGCCAGTCTGCATCCCAGCTGTTTTTCCCGTAGGCGCTTTCCTGCCTAACACCGCCTTCTGACTAACTTGGACAAGGCTCGAGCTGCCCCCCTCCTTTTTTCCTCCCTTTTTTTTCTTTCCAGACATTCCCTAAACTCAACCCGGGGCAAATCCAGAAGTCGGTACAGTACAGAGCTTCCATTCAGTCGTGGGGGGAAAAATCTCGTTTACAGTTTCTCTTAGGCAGATGGAAGAAGTAAATGATTAAGGGACTTTGGAGGGGTGCTTGGGGATGGCATGGGGTGTTGGTGGCAGGGAAGCGCGATTTCTCTTAGGTCTTGGTGCTGCAGGTAAGGCTCCCAGATTCCAGCTGCCCTCATGCAGACAGAGCTGCAGTGGCGGATGAGAGTGGAGGGCGATCTGCGTCTGATTAGAGGGAAGTGGAGGAGGGTGGAGTGGGGGAGAAATGGACCCTGGACAGACTCCACGGACACACATTGTCTTATTTCGTGTCTGTGTCCGCTCTATGCTGCTGCCTTTGGGAGCTTTTTGAACAAGGTAGTACACTCCAGGCTTTTTCTCCCCTTCTCCCCCCTACCCCACAATGTGTTTTTTAAAAAGTGAATACCCTTCTAAAATAAGTTAAAAATCTTTATCTGACTTTCCATTTGAGATGTCAAAAGGATTTAATAAATGAAACTTTATTTACTGGGTAGTTTATCCAGAGACTCAGGGACATATCTGGTCTTTGGCCTTATTCTAATTCCGTGGTGGTAATTACCCTTCGTTTCTTTAAGTGCAATAGATTTATTGCCTTAGAGACTATGCACAGTTTGATTGAATTATTCATTTTTTTTTCTTTGGTGTAGCCTGCATCTGGGGACTCTGATGTGACGTGTAGAATTTTTTTTTTCAGGAACAAAGGGAATGTGGAAATGAAAGAGAGAGGGAGAGAGAGGCTGGCAGATGTAATGAGACGTGGTGAAGGTGTACGCAGACTGGCACTCCCACTCCTCCCTTCTGCTCTCACTGCAGCCCTGGGTAACTCGCAGGCTAACACAAACAGCTTTTCTCCCGCAGCCTGCCCTCTGTCACTGTAAGTACATCAGCCTTCTCTTATCAGCATGCAGATTCCAGCCACGCACTCCCCTAGCCTCGGCTTTGCACCTTAGACAGCAGAAGCACATTTGAAAATTAACTTTCCTAAGCTAGGAAAGGCATGTCTGTAAAACTTATTTTTGATTTATCTTGATTTTTCTTTGAAAAAAGTTCATGCATTTTTACCACTTTTCCCCACCTCCTTTGTGGCGGTGCTCTGCTGCTGCTGTTGCTACCGCTGTGGTCTTCCTAACAGGATGACGCGCAGATTCAAATGAAATTTTAATGTTATTCTCCATCCATTTAAAGTAGAGGGACAATGCCTTGTCCTGTTGCAAAATGACGTCTTAAAGAATGCAGAGCATTATTCACAGTTTGCTTTTTGCTTTTGTTGCTGAAACATGAGTTCCGACCTCTTTGAGGCAGAGTCCCAAGGGCACTGTTATTTGGGAGTTCAGGTTATTTGGTTACTCCAAACTTAAATGAAGGGCGATGGACTGCTGGAGTGTTGGTATGTTTGTTATCCCTGTTTAAGGAAACCAATTGCTAAAACTTTTCTCCGTGTTGTAATGAAAGTTTTCAACTTCTTCCCTTTTGGTTTTTACACTCTTTCACTTATTCTTCGTTTCATGAAAAGTTCTCCTCAGTATTTTGGAGCGCTTGACATTTATGCTTGTCCTATTTATACAGTAGCTATGAAGCCCTTCCTCAAAGAAGTTAGCGTCCTTAAGATGAAGTCATGTAGGTCTGAATTGTCCACCCCCGCTGGTTTAAGGAGGCTTTCAAAGCGGGAATTCGAGGTTTTAAAAGCTATTACGATTTTTACGCGGGTGTTTTAAATATTAACTTGTCGAGCAGAATTAATTGCGTTGCCCTTCCCAAGTTCCGTGGGACTTCTCTCTCCAGGAACCGTACGCGCCTTTCCTTTTGCGAGTTCGCGCCTCTTCTCTGGAGGTGCGAGGCCAAAGTTAGCAAAGCCGAGTTGCCTTTGCTGATTGCGGGGCTCAGGAACACACGGACGGCGCAGAGGCAGCTACCGCTGCGGGCAGGTAAGTCAGCCCCACCCGCTCGCCTCTCCTTCCCTCCCTCAATCCCCCGAGCTCGGCGCCCACGTTCTCGCGCCGCGCGGGGCTCCGACCCCCAGGGGAAGTGAGCTTGTGTGTGTCAGGATCTTGCCGCGGTGCCTGGGTGCCCTCCGCTCCTCCCGGGACGTCTCTGAGCCCACGGGCCAATGCGGACCAGGTGGAGAGCCTGGCACTTCAGCCCGCTGCCTCACTCTCCGCCTCGCCCACTGCTTGGTACAGCCGGCGCCCCAGGCTTGAGAGGAAACCCTTAGCTCGCACCCCCGCCCCCAGGGCCACGTGTCATCTCATGCACAGCTTGAAGTGTGGCACCAAGACCCCAACCTTTAGTTTCTTTCCTTTAGGGATCAACGTGTGACCCGCTCCAGTTCCGCTTTACCAATCTACTTTGGTATCAGATTATTAGATAAAATCTAAAGACTGCCGCTCCTTTTTGGAAGGTCCATTAGGACCGGGTATTAGGGCCTTGGACGCCAGAGATCTTGATAAAGTCTCCTTCTTTTCCTTCTTGCCCTCCCGCCAGCGGCCTGCTTCTGGTCAGCGGGGTCAGTCTTACCCCCTAGATCCCCGAGTGCCGCGTGATTTAAAGAGACCGATGCGCTGGTGTTTGGAAAACCAAACTTGTCTCAGCAAATTGGAAGAACGCAGTTTCGCCCCAGCGTTTCCGTCTCTGATGTTTCACCTTTCGGTGGCTAAGGATTCGGGCTTTGGGACCTAATCTATCCCATCTTCTCTCTGCAGGCATTTAGGACAGGTCATTCGATTTTGACGTTTTTAGGCTTTGGAGAGGTTTTTTGGCCGCTGTGATTGAGTTCCAGGGCAGACGGCGAAGAGTGCGAGGCTCTAGAACCGGCCGGACCACATTTATACACATGCGGAAGACATTTGACCCCTTTCTAGGCTAGAAACACCTTCGCCTGGGCTTGCCCGTTGGGCCTCGGAGGTCAAGGGGCCACCCGACAGTTCGGGGAGCCCTGGCCTTTAAGAGCTGGCCTGCAAGGTGCTAGGGAGTACTCCTCACCGGCCTCTAAACTCTAGCGTCTGGAGGCAGAATTTCCAGTCCTGAAAGACACTGGGGTGATGGGAACACAAGATTTCTTGTTGGAGACTCACTGTCCTCCCAACCAACAGTCATCAAGTCAGTTTAACTCACAGTCCTCAAGCTCCCAGTTCTCAAGCATCATATTTCCTATTGAGGCAGAAGCATCTGGCTATTCTTTCTGCCCCACTGATCCTAGATACTCATCCCCACTCCTATTTCTATCTTTTTCTTTCTCTTGTCTGAAGTTTATATGGAACCACACATGGAGTATACTTTAAGAAGGCAATTTATGATTGACATTTCAGCTTGTTGCATCTTCTGTGCTTGCTTACTCTCTCCCAGTTAATTTTCTTCAATGTTAATGTAGCAAAAATGAGATTTTTCTCCCCTTTATTTTTGCTCACTTCATCTATGGGAGGTCCTCCTCATGTTGGCAACTTTAGATTGCCATGAAATTTTCTGATTTTTCTAACCACCATACCTGACCCATCTCTTCTGGTCCATAGGTCCTTTCACAAAGTCTCTGTTTATGAAGTATCTCAAAGTGGCCATCTCATAATCAGTTTCTATACAGCAAGAATCTCTCCTTCACAAATTTCTGCAGATTATTTTGGTATATTAGAACCTCTCTCCCAGCTTTAAACTTGTAGTTTTGACTCTCCACTGACCTCAGTGTCTGGAATCTAGTCTATGTCTTTGGGGCTGTGTTAAGGAGGCCAAGCTTACCTTGTGCACACTGCCTCTACTTAGCCCTGTGCTGCTGTCAAAGCTAGTTTTGTCATCTATCTCTTATACTCTGCATCTCTACTATCTGACACCATGGTTTTTCCCTCCTGTCCCGGTCCTCCAGCTTTTTTGCACTGAGATAAAGTTTCAGGTCTCTGCTTCTTTAGGCCATTCTATATCCTTTAAATCTTTACTGTACACATGAATCAAAGGAAATCTTTAATTTATGTAGTTTTTTAGGGGGTCTTTTTTAAACATAATTTTCTACATCAGATTATGTATTTTTATGTGCTATACTTGGTGACAAACTCTTTTTATCTTCTACAACCTCCAAGCCATCTTTCTTGAAATATTTCTCTGAATCTTTTCTTCTACAAAGTTGAGGTAATACACAGGTAGCACCCACTCAATCCCATGCAACATAGACTTATCCATATAATAAATATGGAACTATTTTATTTATTGTTGTAAAAGTGTAATAATTTTTCTTTGGTAGTTTGTACATGTCTTTTTATTTATAATAAGTTTAACCTATAAACTCCATAATCCATATGGCCTTCAGAACACTGCCACCTACATATGTTAGGAATCTCCTATGTATATTGCCTTTTCTTTTTTTCTTTTAATTCCTCCTCCTCCATCTTTAAAATTATTTCTTTTTCCTATTTACTGAGATCCTATTAACTGGTATGTTTTCATTATCTCTGCTTCCTGCATCTCTTTCTTTTCTCTCTTTTGATTACTTCTCTTTTCCATTTTTCCTTCATCCTTATCATTCATCCTAATAGTCACCCCTCTTTCCTTCTTCTGGTCTCCTTCAATCCCTGTCCTTCCCCTTCTCTGTTTTTCTCATAACTCATGTTTGTGGTTCAGTTCTTTATATTAATAATTCTTGACATTCAGCCCATGCCTTTTTCTGTCACCTAACTTTCCCGAAAGCACAAGCTACTATTCCTATATTTTCCTCTACCATCTGACTTCCTCACTTTCTCCACTTTGCTCCTTTTTTCTCCCCGGTTTCCTACCTTTTCCCCCCCGCTTCTGTTTGCCTTTCTCTTGACTCCTCCCAGCAGCCCCAGCCCCAGTAGCGCTCCTTTGGTTCTTTTCTCCTCAGCCTGCCTCTTCCCCACCTAATACTTGTTCCCCTTGTCCTCTGACCCGGACTTTCCGTCTTCTTTGTCCCCTTCCAATTCTCTCCTAGTACTCGCTTCACTCTCTTTCCAAGCGCTTTCTCCAATTCCAACCTCTGGTCTCCCGGGTCTCTCTGCCCTCCTCTCTCTTTGCGGCTCTCTTGCCTTTGCCTCCCGCTCTCCCCTCCTTCCTCCCCTGGCCCTCCCTCCTCCCCTCCCAGCTTCTCAGCCTGGCTCGCTGCCTCCCTCGCCTCTTGTCTCATCTTGCCTGTGTTGTCTGGGAGGGGAGCCCTGCCTCCTCTCCCTCGCTCAGATCAATGCCCTGGCCACTCACTTTCTGATGTTGCACGACGGGAAATGCTTTGAATACTTACGACATGGCCGCTCACACTGATTGCCAAGATTGACAGCACTAACCATCGCCTTCACTTGTTTCAGGGGGGAAGCCCCTAGTCACCCCGTCCGCGCGCACCTCCCGGCACCCCGGCGGCAAACTTCTGCCGCTCAGCGCTCCCCCCGCCCGGGGCGGGACACCCCCGCAGACTTGAGTTAACGGGCTGCGCCGGCCGCGGCGCTGGGGGGTTCTGCTCTCTTGCTCTCTGGGCTGTGCCAATTGACCTAGCATCGACTCCCTCTCCTTTTAAAATTTTTTTATATGTATCTTTCCCTTTTTCTTTAATGCCATTTACTCCCGCGGCGCAGCGCACAAGGAGCCCTCCCGAGCGGTACCATCCTGGAGCCCGCCCAGGTAACCGGGACGGAGCGAGCGATCTAGAGAGCGAGGGAGGCAGAGCGAGAGCGCGCGGCCCGTTTGTGAGCTACCTGTTGGGGAGCCGGAGGGGGCAGGGGACAGGAACCCAGGGCCGGGCCGCCGTCCCCCAGCGCCTTCCGCTGCTGCCCTTCCGGGCAGCTCCAGGGTTAGTTTCTCAGAGCTGGGACGGAGGGGCTGGGGTAGGATAGGCAGTGGGACGAGAGCCGAGCGAGCGGAGCCCCGAGAGGGCGCGGGTTGCCGGGAGCCGCGGCTGCCCAGCCCGGGCGGGATTCGGTACTTGGCTGGGGAGGGGAGGGGGAGGAGGAGCGGGAGGAGGGCGCTCAGCGGGGCCGGCGCGGAGGGGGAGTGGAGGCAGAGAAAGGGGCCCGAGCGTCTGCCGCTCGCCAGTGGACGCGCGGATCCCCAGGATGCGTCCCCTGTCTCGCAGAGTTGTGCCTTGTTCCGGAGGCTGTGACAGATCTGCGTGGCGGGCTTTTGGTTTTCTCTCCCCCCCCAAAAAAAGCCACTCCGCGAAAACACATGTTGTAGCTGTAGATAACTGTGCGTAGGACACTAAGGCAAAAGGGCAGGGAGAGAGACAGACAACGCAACCTGTGACAACAGAAAGCTGTTATCGCCATCCTAAATATTCGCCCGGAAATCTGTCTGCCCTCTCGGCCCACCTTATTCTTCCACCTTCGCCTCCCCGCATAGACATTCTAATCTATATAACTGGGAATGATATGAAAAAGAAGTCAGGTGGCTTAGAGAATGAATTTTTAAGTCTCCGTGAAGTTTGAGGTAGGTATTTCATTGAAGTTCGCGCAAGTGTGTGATGAAGGAAGCTTGTGTGCCCGCGTGTGTAGTTATCTCCCCCAACCCCCGCGTTCTGTGGAAGCAAATGCGTGTATGCTTTGAAGGGTCAGATGGGACTGCTGGGTGGTAATGCCCTTTGTGCCCACAAGAGGGCAATATCCTGAGGGCTTTGTGAGCGCTGTATCTCGTTATCGCGGCAGGCTTGGGTTTAGAGAAAGTTATACCGAAACTTTCAAACTGATATCACGTCTTATTTCGTGATACTAAAAAAAGAGAAAGATATAGAGAAACAAAGGAGGAAGAAAGAGAGAAGCTAAGAAAGAAGAGAGAAAGAAAGAGAAAAGCAGGCAGCCAGCCTACCCCAGGAGAGTCCTAGTCACACCGAGCTTAGGGGGAGGGCTGTTTTAATTGTGGGTTTGGCCGACTGACGACTGGAGTGCCCTCCTCGGCTGTCTTAGTTGTAGCTGGAGGTCATGTAAATCGACCTTAAAAGAATGCATAAGCCATAAATTAAAATAAACCCTCACCCAAGAGCTGATCCATAAGTAGACAATATCCAACCTGGACAAAACGGGCTTCCTTTACGAGCCGACCTAAACCGCATCCCCCAAAGAATAGAGACTAAATGCAAAGTAAGTTTTCTAGCGAATATTTTGTTTTCTGGAAAAGTGTTGGGTTGATTCGCTGTGTGACTGCGACGCCACAGTTTTCGGAGCGCTCCAATTGTCAGCCAGACTTGGGGTGCGGGAGGTCGGGAGGACCCGCCGAGCTTCTGGGCTTCTTAACGCTCCCCCCACCCCACCCCCATTTTGGTTTGGAAACTTTGGCTATTTGTGGGGTTGACGCTGGCGGAGGGTGGGCGGGAGTCGAGGATCTCCGCCGGTCTTTCGGCCAGGATGAAGTTTACTCCGAGGAGTTCATAAAGAAAACCCGGGTCGCTAGAAAACGCGTGCGCTCCCTCCTCCCCACCCTCACCCCACCGCCGCTCCGCCACAACTTTCCCTGGACGCTGCGCGGGTTGCCTCCAGTTCACTGGTCTTCTCTCCCTTCCTTCCCTCCTCCCCCCATTTTTGGACATGACTTTTTATGATCTTTTCAGGAATAAACAAACCGAACTCCAAGACAATCCGAAACCCAAGTGCTAACTAATCTGTGGTCCTCTTTGCCCTGGACTCCAGGGCAGTGGTGCCCGGCCTGGCGGGAGCGTGGGTTAGGGTTAGCTTAGCCCTGCCGGGCGCGGGCTCGGCCACCGAGTCCGCGGGCCGGGCGCACGGTCGCCGGCACGTTACTTCCCCGCCCCGCGTCCCTGAGCCCCGGCGGCGCCCTCCGTCCTTCTCGGCACCCTGCCCGGGCCCCGCCGCCCGCTGCCCTCTCTGCAGCCCCTGCCGAGGTCCGTTGCTCCAGGGCTCTGCCAAGGGCTGGGGGCGGTGCTGCCACCCGCCCTGTGGCCCAGCCGGAGTCTGGCCGCTCCCGGGGGAGCTGCTTTCTTCGTTCTCCCTTAAAGGGCCGGGCAGAGAAGGGAAAGGGCTTGTGCAAAGGCTGCTGGGGTTGTGCTTGGACGCCAGGAGGAGCGGCCCGGGGCTGCGGAGGACAGATTAGCTCTGTGCCTGGCAAACCGGGTGCTCCGCGAAGCTTTAAGATAAAAAGAGAATATGTATGTGAGGAGCAGATAAAAGGTGGTTGTCATCGGCGTGTTTTGTGTTTTATTTAAGGTCTCTTAGGCTGACCAAGTTTGAAAACGTTCGTTTTGTATGAATTGCCAGATATTGAATGCCGCCCCTATTTGGTGACTAAAAATAAGCTTCGACTGGACTGGCCGGGCTGGGCAGTTAGCGAGATGGGCAGTCCCCGGCCGCTTCCGTGTGTGTGAGACCCAGTGAGGGCCGGGCTTGAAGTTTAGGTCTCTAGATGGCCCAAAGCTGTCTCTGCGGCAAATGGGCTGGGCTCCGGACCTCCCGCTCCACTGTCAGTGGGCTCTCGGATGACGTCCACGTCCCGGACGCTTGTGCCCGGCGTGTACTCCTGCGGCTCGGCTTTTGGCCCTTGCGAGGTGGCCCGAGCAGCAACCCGGTGGAGTAGGGATGAGAGCCCCCCTCCCCCACCCTCCCTGCTCACCAGGGTCTTCTCTCCCCTGCCCTTTATAGTCACATGCCCAGGTTTTCCCCCGTCCCGAGGAGAACAGACACAGCCCCGCCCAGTCTATTTCTAGGAGGTGGGTTTGGGTGAATAAAAAGGTCAATTGGTCTGGTCCGCGAGCTGGTCCGTGGCGAGGGGGGACAGGACGGACACCTGGCAAGGTCCGCCCCGCCTGTCCCCCCCATCCTAGCCGGCCCCGCCGCCCACGGCTGGCCTTCCCAGGCCACATTCTTGCGCTAAGTGCGAGAGGCTGTGGGAAAAGCAATCCCGAACCGGCCAAGAGCCGGCGAAGCTGATCCCGCGATGGCATTTTGTTTTGAACAGTTGCTGGGGTTGACGTTTCCTCATAAGGTAAGGTGTCACTGGACAGTCGGCTGCCCAAATGCCACATGTATAATTAGCCTGCGCACTCAGCACCTAGTCCCCGAGGCCCGTAGGCACGGGCTTGGCCGACCTGGTCCACTCAGCTCTGTTCCGGGCTACAGGATTCCCGAGGGAGGGACGAACCGGCCAGGACAGCCTCGGGAGGCCCTGGTAGAGAAGACTGTGACAGTGTAGCCTTGGCTTTGATTTTTCTCTTTTCTTCTCTATTTTCTGTTCTCTCCTTACTTTTTGTCTGTTGGGGAACTATTGGTTAGAGGAGTACTGGACACCAGCTCCAGAGTGCAGAGTCAATGGGAAAAGGAGATGTAGAGAAAATCTGGAAATATCCCTATTCTCCACACACCTCCTGTAGGGGAGGGCTGCTAGTGCCTCTCTGTCTGCACTAACCCAGTAGGACCAACCGAGACTTGGCATTGTATAGCCTGGCTTGGCTAGGGACTTAAGGCTTCTAGTTTGGATCATTCACCTGTCTCTGCACTCCCTCCTGCCCCGACTCTGGAAGGCCTCTCAGAAAGTTAGTGTATGTGCCCTGATTGCAGCTTCTTGTTTCCCCCTCCAGGCCTATCCACTTGGGGCTGCTAGTGATCCCTGTGGGGGAGCCTGAAAAGATCTGTTCTGTCTCTTCCTGTGTCACTCTTGTTCAGCCTAGGGTTCTTAGGAGCAGTGCCTTGTCCCTCTGCCCAAATTGGTGCTTGAGCTTCCTACCTAGCTTCCCAGATCCCGGGCTCAGGTCAGCTTTAGCCCACACTCTCTGGCAGAGACCAGATTTCTGCAGCCGTGAACGTGACCTTCCCTCTGTCACCCTGTGCAGTCACCATGGAATTCAACACTCAGCATTAGGTATTTGCATCAGTCTCCCTCCTCTCCTTGTTTCTAGGCCACTCAGATATGCCTGATATCTACTAGAAGATTCCCTTTATTTCAGAACGAACAAACAAACATCCTATCCTAAATTTTCCACAAATTTAGTGGGACAGGGTTAGCTTTTCTATGGCAACAAGAGCATACCTTTCTTGGTGGGAAATGGGGACACCGTTTATTAAGTTGCATTTGCTTTTTATTGAACCAATGAAATATTTCATTTTCTTATAACAGGAGAAAAGTTATGACTGAATTTTTTTCGACTCTATCAGCCCATAAATGTATTATCTATGCACTTTTGAGAGTATCTTCCATATGTGAGCACATGGGCAGTAGGCAAAATGACATGTAAATTTTTTTCTCCTATATTTTTGAAAACCTCATAAATCAAGAGATATTGTCCCTATTCTTTTTTTAATACAGCAAACAACCAAAAAAACTTTCAACCTCTGAAAGCAAGCATATACCACAGTTATTAGATCTAGTTTATGACCAAAGACAGTAACCAGGATTCAGACATCCAAGTACTAGGTCATTAATTCCTTAGGCATACTGACAACCTCTCTTCTTTTCTCATGTACTACCAACACCTCCTTTCTCCTTTGCTCTTCCACCATATTTCTTTAGTTATAGTGGCAAAAGTAGATAGCTTTTTGTTTATTGTTTATCCTGTTTAATGGTGCTTTTATTTGTTGCTTTGGAAGTGATGAGAGGAACTTTCTTTTGGTGTATTTGTATTTTTTAAAATGCCAAAAAATTGAGTTTATTATCATGGAGCATGATACAAACTCCTATAATGCTATATTGTGTAACTATAATATATCATTATACTATAAACATAAATATAAAAATATTAATAAAGCATTATCAAATACCTATATCTTAAGCTGATTCTATAATGGATTTGGTAACTGAATATATATCTAGAAGAATTGAGATTCAGTAGGAATATTACATTGTCTGTTGGGCATTTTTCCATTAGTAGCAGAAAACAATAGCTATTTTTCTTTTCAAGGGAAAGGCATATATTTATAATAGGTTAACCAGCAAACTTTTTTTATAAGGTTCTAAAATATATTTACTTTAAATATATAAATAATAAATTTTGGTGACATTATTGAGATTTTATGTCTGTTTGTATTTGAATTTTTTAAAGGAACTATGTGATTATTGATCATTGATGAAATTGCTACATATATCCATCTTATATTGAAGAAATCAGTGACATTTTAAATAATTCTCTTTCAATTAGTACAATAGGTACTGGAATAAATGTTCTTTGAACATTTTGAATAAGACTTAAAATACATTGACTTTAACCCCTACTTTTAATATTTTTCATACTTTTCAGTTTTGTTTGATATACATCTCTTTCCATGTTTGAAAGAATTCTCTTGTTAGTGAATTCTTACATATAGAGAATCCATACACACACACACACACACACACACACACACTTTTTTCACTATTTACAAACAACATTCTGTGAAAGTATAGCATAGTACAATTAAGATTTGAGTTTATCTAAGAGCTGTTTGTTTAAATACAGTTTAGGGATGCATATATATCAATTGATGTTTTTGAAGTCAAGTGAAACATTCCATCAAGCTAATGTGTCTGAGAGTACCATATCAGGCACAGACAGGTACTAGAAATGATAAAACACAGATAACTTACAGCAAGATGATTTGCAGATGGGCTGTATTATCTGCTGTCATGAGATTAGATGGGCCATATTACTATTTTTTAAGAAAAATCATCAGTCTAGGTTATTTCAGAATTATCAAGTTATGTGAGTATATGAGATTTAATGAGAACAGATTTTACTATAGAAACCTGCTAAAAAATGAACAAATGAAGAAACATTTATTGTTCTTTAGAGGAAGAAATGGACTGTCTTCGGGTTTGGATTGCTTCTTGTTTAAGAAATATGGCTCTCCCCTATTTCTTTTTCTAATAAGGGAAATATGATATTAGAACATTTTGTGTCTTCATCCTGGCTCCAGATTTTCTATTGATTATACCCTGAGTCTCAATACTCAAAGGGAAAAAAAAAGGCTACTGCTCTGGTATAGTGTATGAAAAGCAATTTTTATTAATGTAAGCACCTTTTAAATGTGTAGCGTATCCTTTTTGCTTGAAGTTCTTCAACTGTGATCTGAAAATTTATTGTTTTGGTGAGAGTTATATCGGAAACTCTCATCATCCTTTATATCCATAATATATTCACTATTCATTCATAGGAAAGTGTTTTTATTTTCTTTGTTCAGTTGAAAAGGGTAAAAGCTTTTCAGGTAATTATTTTGTTTAGACATTTAGTCAAACTGGAAATAGTTCAAAATTTGCAATATGGTTTTTCACAGAGCTTTTCAAGTTTTAAGTATCTATTGTTATAGTTTGGATAATAATATCAATTGAAGAATGTGGGTGGAGGTTGTAAAATGGAATATCATTTAAATCTACTACAGAATCTCTCACCTCCAAAAAAAGAGATCTGTTTTTTCTCAAATCTGTGATAGTCTCAAAAAAAGTGAACATGAAACCCTAAAACCTCAGAGAAGCAGTATCGATTCAGTTCTTAACTGCAAATCCTTCATATCTTTGCTCAAAATATCCAACTTTACACCAATATTAGCCATTCTTTTTATAGTGACACCATGCTTAGTAAAAAACTTCTAAGCAGTGAGGTCAGGTGTTGAGATTGGATTCTAGTTTATTTTTTATGAATCAGATAAAGATTTCTGTGCATGAGACCATATGTGAAGATGAGAGAACAAGAACATTTCCATATCAAAGGCAATATATCTGAGGCTGCATGGTAATTAAAATGCAGTGGTTTGGACTCTGTGCACTAGCACTTAAGCAGAGCATTGCCGGGACCTTGTGCATCATGCAGGCGGTTGCCTCTTGCATACTTCTTGAAATACACTTATAATTTTGTACAAACATTTATGCCAGTCCACACTTTTCTGTGGATAATTTGTATTTCATCCAAACCATTCAAAGTAGAAGTTATTTTTTGAGCTACCCCCTCATTATGGCTTTTGTGCTTCAACTATTTTTATTCTTCTTGTTTGTATTTCCTTTTACCAGAATGATGGCTTGTTTATATTCAGAATCTCTTCTTGCTCCTCCAAGACCCCTAATATATCACTCATATTTTACTATTCACTCAAAAAACTTTCATTTTTAGGAAAGATGTGAGTTATTTTCTGAGGTTAATTGTAGATGCTTTAATCTATTATAAACTAATAAACCACATTAAAAATCAACTGCCTAGATATTTCTACTTTATAATGCTAATATATTTAGTAATCCTCTGGAACTTGCACAATGTATAATATTGGAAAAAAATTCTCAAAATGCTGAAAGAAGAATTCTGAAATGTTTCTTTTTACCTTTTAACGGCATGCAAATGTGTAGTAGCATTCTCTTTCATAATGTTTCAAGTGAAAACCAGTCATTTGAAACTATGGAAATCTTTACATTTATCTAAAGAGTTATCTCTTTACATTTATAGGGAGATGTTTGATTTCATTTATCAAGAACTGGGTTAATATCAGCTTATAACTATTTGGGAATAGAATAGTGAAATAAAAAATCTAACAGTTGGTACTCTAATGTTGCATATATTTTAGAAATTTTTGCATCTTTGGTAACCGGTTTGAATTTGCTGCCCTGTAATTTTCTGGATTTTCTATTTCCGTATTTGCTCTCTTTCTACGAACATTCTGCTGTGGTGCGTGTGGCAAGGAATTCACTGGTGTACTTTATTTACTAAGCTCCCATGGTCTATAAAGCTTTTTAAAGATTTTCTGGATTGAAGCACCATGTATTGAAGAAGGCTAATGTGATATTGTGAAATCCTTTAAGAGTTTTGTGTGTTTTAGCTATTTTGAATCAAATTACTTGAGTATATTGATTTGATGCTTTTCAATGATGATGTGTATAAATAGGCATAATAAATATAAGATAAATTCAATGTGCATTATATGATGTGCATATTAGAGTGTATGCAAACATTCTATGTTCTCTCATTTCAAGTTCTCTCTTGATCTCTTTCTTCGCTGGAAATCTAACAAGACAACTATTTAAATGATCTGTGATCCCTGCTACATTCAATAATTTGTTGTTTCTAATCATTTTAAAGAGACAAATTGAATTGTCTGTCTTTAATATATTCATTCAAATGCAAAAAGGGACTTTAGTGCTATTTGTGATTTTGACTTCACCGAGCACAGTCTTTTTTGCTTCTTTGAAAAGTAGTTCTTCAAAATTAGACAAAGAAAATTAAAGATGCTTCACTTTCTAAGACTGTACAAACCCAATATGTGGAAAAAAGAAAATGCAACAGATTTTTTTTTTTTTTTTTTTTTTTTAAAGAAGAGCATAGGTTTCAAATGGAACTCATTTTCAGTCATGGTTGCAAATGCTTCCTTTTATCCTTTACAAACAGATCATTGGGTAACTTGATGGAACACTTAAGTTCTAGGCACCCTGAAGGACATTTTTGAAGCCACGAGTTTTTGTGTTTTAAGGATTTTTTTCTTCTATTGAAATTGTAATATTTGGTGGATGGGGAAACTTAGGTGCAGTTGTCTTGGTGCTAAGCAGGTCATTGGTAGAACAGGGTAAAAATGCCCCTAACTAAGAGAGAATAGTTCATTGTTTCTCCTTGGGAAGGAACATTAAAGAACAGGAATGTTGTTATTTTCTCAGAAATAATCTTCACTATGTCCTTGGGTGTTGAAAATTCTGTGTAGTAGAAATGAGCTCCCTTTCCCCCAGTATATCCATGGTATGATCCTTAAGCCTCAGTTTCTTTATTTGTAAAATGGAAGTAATAATAATATCTACATCATAGGGTTATTGTGAGGATTAAATGAGATAAATGAAGATAAAGCACTAAGCTCAGGGATTGGTAAAAAATAAACATTTTATTTAATAAATGTTATCTGTTACTGTTGAAGTGGTACTATACTTAGAATTATATAGATACGGTTTCTCATTCCAGTTTCACTACATGCTTGCTATGTAATTTTTGGGAAGTTATATAACCTGCTTCTTTTCCTCTTCTATAAAATAGAGAAAGCAGTACTGGTTCTTTCTTTTCTTTCCTAGAAAGGAGAATTCATCTGTAGTCTGGAAGCCTTGGGATAGAGTTGTAACTAAATGTAGAGTTTGTGTGTCCAGCCTCTCAAATTTGATAAAACTCTAATTCTAAGGACTAAAAGAGATTTTGAAAGGTCATTGTATTTGTCATCCTCCATATAGTATTGGTCATCCTTTCTCCATTCTAATCAGTTAAGAAGCTCTCTTTATTTTGAAAGCCTATAAAGAAGGAGATTTTATAATCTTCTTTGGTTGTGTATATTAATGATTAATACCAGGAATTTCTTTATGTCAAATATACACATCTCAATCTGTTTTATCTTTCTTTCATTTTAAGAAAAAATGGAAGTGGACATTCTTCTTCATTTGAGTGATAGACATGTATGTGTGAAGACCAAAAGTAGACTTTCAATTTTGATTTCTTGAATATTTTCTTTTAGGTCTTATTTTCTAAACTAGTTATATGACTTTGGAAAAATAATACAACCTCTCCAAATCTCAATTTCCTCATTTTTAAAATGGAGATGGTGATAGAATTTATCCCATAGGGTTGCTGAAAAGATTAAGTTTGAAGATACTATGTAAGTAAGTGTATGGAACCATTCTGTACAACCGTGTTAGGAGAAATTGGCAAAAGTCCTATGATCAGTACTAGAACCATGACATGAGAAGGGCCTTTAATTCTCTTCTATTTTATAGAACTCCTCAGCTTTTAAAGTGCTTTCATATTCATTGCCTCATTCAATAAAAAGTATGTAGAGGTAGATAAACTTTCTAGTCATACTGTCTAACTTCCTCCTTGATATGAATAAATGTTTAAACTGGGTTTTGCTTCAGGATATTATTTACTCCAAACAAAGCTCGTATGTCATAAATTAGGACTGGCTTTTTTGGCCCTCTTATTTTCCAGTCTCTTCAATATAATGTCAGTGCTCATTTATTTTATTTTCATACTTACTTCCAGAGCCAAACCATTGCTGCATTTCCCATACACTAATGTAAATGAATAATACTATGCTGATCAGAAGCATTAAACATCAGTTTTACATGGCTTTGATTAATAAAAATTATAAAATGACTTAACTATTACATAATAAGGGTGGCTAGTTTGATAGGAAGCAATTTTTTAAAATATGGTGTTCATGAGGGAGAATTAATAAAGGAATCCTTGATGTTGAAAAGTTGGGAACCACTTGATTACATGATTTCAAAGAAGAAAATGTATGGTTCTAGTGTGGAGGTATGAATATGAGTATAAGTGATTCTATGCAGTGTGCTAATTATTATAATGGACATATGTATAAGAGCAGAAGTACCTATGTCAGAGAAAGCTTCTAGTAGGAGGTGGCCTTTGATCTATGATTTAAAGGATGATTAGGAATAGGAATAGGTAACACCCTCAAGAGCATTGAATATGTGGGAACATTTGGTAGCATAACTGGCTCTTCTGTAGGTCTGACACTGAAATGTCTCATACTTGTGTGTCTTTGGGACTCCTAGAAAGGCCATGTCTGTCATGAATGTCATATGAACATAGGATAGCAGCTTTTAACCACTACACTTCTCTTTCTTAGCTCATTTTGTAGTCAGGGATATTGTGAATACATTTTAAGGTACAAAGGAATCTTTCAAATTATTGCTTTCCTTTAAATATGTCAACTAGGTATGAAAATTATAGTAAGTGGCTTATTAATATATGATATATGATCAGGATTATGAGTTAATGAAATCTTCAATCTTGCACTGTAATACACTTTTTTTTTTCAATTGACAAGCATGATCTTAAGAAAGAGCTACATCTGGAAACTTAAATCTGAGTGTTATTCCTCTTTCCCTTACTTGTTGCAGGTCTTTAGGTGCCTTATATTTATAATTAAGTTTTCTAACTGTAAAGATGTCATATATCAAAACTTCTTTTTTGTTGAGGGATAGTATCAAATAAGTTAATCCTCAGAGTGATTTGAACTTTTCTGAAGAAATTCAAATTTTTATTATACAATGATGATGATGAAACAGTAGTAGTGGTAGAAGTAGCAATAGCGGCAACTTGTTCCTACTTCTGATAACTTTCAAATAGGAGTGCTAAATCCACTGTTTAGTTTTGTAATCTGGAAACTCATGTTTTCTAATAACTTTTTGAATGCCTTTTATCTGAGCCTACAGGCCTTATTTTCTGTTTTTGGTTTGAGAGTTCTTTGGTGTTTAATAACTTGTTTCTCTAAATTAGACACACCTATTGAGATTTTGCAGCTTATATGACTGTGACATACCACTTTCTGAAGGGATTGGTGGTCACATAGGCTAGGAAAGCTATGGCCCTGGTTTCCAGTGGCTCAGCTTATTTTCCTCATACTGCTTTAGCATGCTGGAGACTTGCATTGTTGATGATGCCATGAAAAAAGTGATGATTTTAAATCTTTCTATGTTAAAAAGAAAGATTCTGAAACTGAGTAAAGAGGGGAAAAAAAGATGCGAAAGTTCTAGAAAACAGTTTAAAAACATCCTTTTAGTCATATTAAATTAGTTATGATGCTTTAAAGGACATTTTCCTTTGAGACTTTCAGTTGAGTTCTTTAATGAAAAGCAAAAAACGAAACAACAACAAAAAAGAAAATAAAAATCAAAATAATATAGCGGCTTAACAAAGTTTAAATAACTTGGAACAAAGCATATTAGTTAACTGGGTCTTAGGAACATTTTTTACTCTTCAGTTTGAAGACCCAAATACACACTGGAGGAAAATTTGACTATTTTAAAATTCCTTAGCTGTAGTCCTTTCCCACCATAAAGATGCACATTGAAAATAGACATGTTGAGGTTTAAAAAAAATTTTTAATCTTGGAACCCTAAAACTATGTAACATTATATTTAATTTTTATTTTTTAATGCAATATTTTCAGGTATTTATTAAAATAAATTGTCAGCTTTTCTGAGATCAGATCCTTTAATTTTTTACAGACAACAAGCCCAAAGAATGCCTCTGTTTGTACTTTTTGTATAGGTTTGTATGATTTAGAGGTATGGTAAAGTACTTTCATGTTTTAAATTGTGTGGCATTTTGTAACAGGCTCAATATATGTGTGTGTGTGTGTGTGTGTGTGTGTGTGTGTGTATGTAAAACAGCCTAAATTGAGTGGAACTAGTGAACTTGGGTACTTGTATTCTTCTTCTTCTTTTTTTTTTAGTAAACATACTGAAAGTTTGGAACTCATATTCTTATGTATGGCATGGCAGGGAAAGAATGAAAAATAGCCTAACTTTTGATTATGACACCTTGGGCCCTTTTCCAAAGCACTTAACTTTATTAGCTATGTCTTAGTTGTTAAGTTTTGTGTTTGATTTCTTTCTTATGTTCACATGGAAAACTGATCAAAGTTATCAGGAGCTGTGTGAATAGAGTATATGGAAAAGTATACCCCTTCATATTGTACACTAATTTTTTCTTTTGTATTTTTTTTTTAGAGACAGAGTCTTGCTTTGTCACCCCAGCTAGAGTATAGTGGCAGCATCATAGCTCATTGCAACCTCAAACTCCTGGGCTCAAGCAAATGGTTCCCCTGCCTCAGCCTTCCATGAAGCTGGGACTACAGGTGTGTGCCACCATACCTGGCTATTTTTTCTATTTTTTTGTAAAGACAGGGTCTTGCTATGTTGCCCAGGCTGGACTCAAACTCTTAGATTCAAGTGATCCTCCTGCCTCAGCCTCCCAAGTAGCTGGGACTACAGGCATGGGCTACCATGCCCATCTAGTTTTTTTCTATTTTTAGTGGAGACTGGGTCTAGCTCTTGCTCAGGCTGGTCTCAAATTCCTGAGCTCAAGTGATCCTCTCACCTCAGCCTCCTAGAGTGCTAGCATTATGGGCATGAGCCACTGTGCCCAGCCCATTTTCACTTTTTATTCTTAGTTTATTTATTTATTAAATAAAATAATTTATTTATTTATTCTTAGTATATTTATATATACTATTTTAGGTATTAATATCTTAGGCTTTTGAATCTGCAAACCTGGGATCAAATTCTGTTCTACTATTTACAATTCATTTATCCTCTCTGAATGTTTTCTGAAGTGTTAAATGAGAATGCTAATGCCTTCTTCCTAGTATATTGTGAGGGTTGAGTAGATGTTGTGCATAAAACACTTAGTACCTTGTTTGGTATACAGTAAATGCTTTGTTGTTATTTTTCTATGTAAGTCTGATTACAGTATAAAAATATCACTTTATGCCCTTTGCATTCATTTTCATATTGAAAGAAAACGATATAATTAAATACTTGGAAAGAAACTTCTAATGTCTACGGTGAGCATTCTGAGTTATTTTTCTAATTTTTTCTAAAGGTGGATTTTGATATTCTCATTCTTCCCATCCTTTATATAAGCAGCAATACTTATTCATTTTATAGGTGATCAAGGCCAAAGATGTAATCTAGAAATCCATGGCCTTGGTGTCCTTGGCTATTACTGAAGCTGACCTACCATCATCATCTGTGACCCTCAAAATTTATCCTTGTTTACAAAGGGATTACCCATTTGTCATGGCTCCCCTGAGTAAAGAAGGATGTTGGGAAGATGGTGGGCACTCTCCTAACTGAGGCCTTCTCCACCGCTTGTTCTCATCAACTGTATTTAATGTGCTATTAAACCTATCCCTTGAGGTTTTAATTTTATTATATTTTTAATTTCTGAAAGTTCAAGTGATTTTTTTTCAAATTGGTTAAGTAATTTTGTAAGAAGATTTAGAAATATCTATGTATGCTTTATGTTTACTTTTTATTTCTTTAACCTATTTATTTTAGAATTGCTGGCTGATAATTCCAATATCTGTAGTTCCACTACAGAGAGCCACAGCTGTTCTCTGCTCTTTCTTAACATTTTTGTTCAATGCACCTTATTTTCTCTTGTACTTAGTTGTTTTGTTTTGATTTCAATGAGCTGATCATTTCCTTTGGAATATTATTTGTGTGGATTCTCTGAGGCCAAGGCTGAAGGTTTGTTTGCATTTCCTTAGCACCACTTTTATATCTCTGGGTTGTTACTCCTCTTCCTTTTTGATCTGTGCATATGCTAATTTCTGTAATTAAAATGCCAATAAAATAGGACTTTGTGTCAATGTCCTTTTCATTTTACGAGGCTATGATTATATAGATTTTAGTTTTATTTATTAAACAAGTTTATATCTGAGATACTTTAAAAATAGAAATATGATTTTATTAAAATTAGTATGAGGGGCATTAAATTATATGGTCATTCTGAATTGTCCCAAATGAGGTCTCTTTTTAGTTAAATAAGTATATTATTACTGCATCTTGAAAGTAATTATCTTTGATAATTAATAAAATGTTTGTTTGAGTGTCATCACATAGTAGCCCTATAGCTGGTATCCTCCCTGCTCAATTGGAGTGAATGTAGGGAACATTTTCAGTACCTGAGATCAAAAGGGCAGCACTTAAGATGTTCAAGAAGAGAAGGAAATAGAGATCTTAGGTGGCTTGGGTACTCTAAATGCAATTGGAGAATATTGTTGGTAAGAGTTTGGAAGAATTCCTCTGGCAAGACAATTTTAAGGCTTATTTGGGAGAACTTCTGACAGAATATTTATCACCACACTCTTTGGGTAGAGAACACCATCAGTAAAATGTTTATGAGCATGTGTCCTAATACATGTGCATATTTATTCAAAATTGTAGACATGTACTATTGTGCTAATACATGCTATAAAAATGTTCATAAGTAGATAATTAAAAAGAAAGAAAATAGATGAAATAAGTAATATTTTAAAACTAATTGTGGTCCTCCAAACCCTATAATTGAATATACTTTGTTATTTTTAAAAGTCTTGGTTTTTAAAGTGATTTAAAGATCTGGTTCTAAGTTCATTTTGCTTTGCTATATGGTTTTAATGCTGCTACAGCTGAAAATGCTATCACAGAAAGAAAAATAGATCCAATAGAAGTACATCATTGATTGTGCTTATTAAACTGTGACAATTTTTAAATCTCATATACAAAATACGCAAAGAGTTTTTGTTAAAATTTGGCTAGTAAACCTCTATCTTCCCCGATGACAATCAATTGTTTTTGCCCATGAGGTTGAAGGTATTTTCATATTTTTAATAAATGGACTCAAAACCCGTTGAAACTCCTTGGAACATCACTAAACAGGTTAGGATATTCTGTTGCCAATTTTTAAGTTGCAGACTAGTTGGAAACCAAGAAGGGAGTATGTGGGATGGGGATGTAGGGTAAAAACTTACTTAACGGGTACAATGAGCACTATTCTGGTGACACCAAGCACACTAAAAGACCCAACTTAAGCTTTATATAGGTATCCATGTAACAAAAACATTTGTACCCCCTAATATTTTGAAATTAAAAAAAAAGCATTAAAAAATTGATGAGAATTTTTGTAGGTGATAGACATAGTATTTTTGGAAACAGAAATCACATGGTGATGGAATCATTTCCAAATATGTGTTTTCAAAATATTCTTTCATAGCATAAATCTCTTCTGAAAAGCATTTACTTTCTCATTTGATAAAATACCACCATTATCTTGAAGAGAGAGATGAAGTTTGCTTGATTGCTTCTATGTATGTATGTGTGTATATTTCTGATTATCTATCTGAATGTCTGTCTGCCTATCTATCTAATCTATTAATATGCAACACACTTGCAGCTTCTTGTCATCACATGAAAGTTTAACGCATTTGGTACATTAGTTTTTTTGTACCTTTTTCTTAGGTTTGATAACTTTGTCATGAGATAAGCAGCGGAACCTTTGGACGGTGCAAACAATTCTCATGGTTATTCTCCATCTCATTTCAAAGCATTTAAAGATTTCACTGTGGTTTACAAGTCTATTTTTAAAAGTAATTCCATTATTCTGTAGCTTTGGGCTTCAACATTTTGCTGCAATTGTTTGGCTGTGAATGATGTACTTAGTGAAGTCCATGGTGCTATCTCTGTAATCTTATTTCTTTGTTTCCCTTTAGTTCAGCTAGTGCAATGACTTCACCAGTGGTTACACTTCCTTAGTTTTCCCTTAAAATTGTTATATTTTTTAAAAGTAACTTACTATCGAGATTATATCTTCTCAGGTACATATTTTAGTGATTTACTCAAAAGTAGCACTTCACCTATCAAATATCATAAACTGAGGCATGTTAAGAAATATGTGCATTCAATCATCTGCAAAGCAAGCACCCTATATGACGTTTCTTTTTTGCAAATCTTCAGCCAAATTTTCTGTGTATATTCCACTATTGTTTGTGGCAGTACCTACTGTACAACCCTAGAGGACATCATTCACATTGCATTCTAGGTGAATGGTTGTTCCAGAGTTGTGCATTAAGCAGCTCTGATTTTTAGTTATGAGAATGTATTAAAACTTGTTGCTATATTGTTTTCTGTGTATTATTTTTATCATTTTTTTAATAGCAGGTGCTTTTCTAATAATATGTAGCTTTTTATCTTTCATAAAGGAACTTCATAAGAGGTTTCTAAACATTTAAAATTAAGTTTGGTGAAATTTTGTAAAATACTGGATTGAGTATTGTATGATTTTAAACATTATTGGAAAGGTTGTAGCAATTTAAATTTATATCTATGTGCTTAGTTTTTAAATGTCTTGCTGATTGTATAGGCTTCATGTTCTTACTATTTAATATCTCAAAGTACAATAGGGCAAGGTACACTGTTAATGATACTAGATATAAATGTGTATCTCAAATCGTCTTATTGAAGATTAAAAAAGTTTGGCCTATTTTTTGTAAGATCTTCTTGGATCATCATTGTTTCTATCCTGTAATGTGGCTGCTAAAGAGCTACTACTAGTAATAAAAGTGTCAGCTTGGTCATGGTCTTGTTATCACTAAGGCCTATATTATTAATATTATCCTCAAGCTATGATTTCTTTGGAAAGATCTTTTTAAACTACCTGGGCATTTGTTCAGGGTTAATTTAGTTAAAAACTAGAGATTATATTATCTACAATCAATCTCCCTTTACTCAGAATACTTTTGCTATAAGATGTGACACTTAAGTTTCTGACATACAGACCCAGAGTGTCAATCTATATATACATTTAACTAAGGATCAGTTTTTCTTACTTTTTAAATAAATATATCCCAACATATTTATATAGTATACTCTTACAACATGTGCACCTACTTTGGAGACCACTGAAATAAAAAAATAAGTGGGAAAGAGAGGTGAGGGCATGATGAGTCAAGGAAGAAAAGCATGGTCTCCAGATAACACTCTCCTGGGACACGATCCCTCTGAAGAATGTAGCCATCACTGGAAACCTGGGACAGGAAATGGGGCTTCAGATTTGCCAGTGTTGGGGTTCAGAAAACAGTAGTGTGGCATTTTATAGGGCTCAGGTATGAGAGAAGCAGGTGTAACCCATGTTTTATTCTTCAAGACAAAGCAATTTGAGTCATTTTGTTGGTGTGAAGGGGTCAGTGAAGTTTCATAGTTAAGTGTATTTATCATGTTTCATGAGAAGGGAGCAAGTGGAGGATCACTACTCTCCTGAATGCCTGGGGCTCTTTGTTGTTTCTACACTAGCCTTCGTTGGATTTATAAATAATTGGAGCAGAAGTTGGGAAAGGTGATTAAGGCAGCAATCAAGGATGGCTTTAGGCAAACATTGTCATCAGTACTCTCTTTTTTCTCCCATTTTCTCCTTTTCTCTAACTTGTTGGTATACTTCTTGGACAGTTTGGTACAGAAGCACAAACCCAATTTGGGAGATTTGGCTCTGCCAATAAACTTTGGGTGACTTCAGCTAAGTGACTTCTATCTAGGAATTAGTTCCTTCATTGGTAGATTGAGAACTTTGATGATCCCCAAAGAGGTTTGAGCTCTGACACCCTGTTTATGTCCTTCTTGGATAGTGTTCTGTGTTGCTGCTTTATATAAAACTGTCAAGCACCCTGTCTACTGTGCCTTCTAAAGTGACAAATGCTAGGAATCTAATTTAATATGTGCATTCATTCTAGCAGACTCATGGACAAAAACTATGAACTATTTCTAGCTTGCTTCTTCCTTTTACTTTTCCAGACAACTTTTGATAGAGTGCATTTTCATAGTGTGCTCCTGGACAGTGCTCTTGCTTTCTAACCCAAATGTCTAATGAGAACTTTAGGAAGGAAGGAGAAGTGTTAGCATCTGAAGGGTTGTGTCTGTGAAGGAGGTTGGGCTGGATGAGATAGACAGGGCATTGGGACATAGCCATCAATTCATTCCGTGTGTTTGGCTAGACTGGCAGCAGTGGCCAGTGCCAGGTTTTTTGAGTATGGTTTCTGTCACCAACAGAGTTGGCTGTCTTTGAAGTCTGTTAGTTAACCTCTTCCAGAATTGTAGAGTGCAGCTAGCACTCAAGAGGAGGATCAAGAAATCTCTAGGAATAAAAAACACCCCCATTGTCATTAATAACTTAATTCTCCTCTTCTGCTAGTTTTTTAAAGCATCTAAATAAACAGATTTCAGATTTTCTCATTTTCTTTTCTGTACCCATTTATTGCTACAGATGGAGGTAATATTGAGTAGTGAAATGAATGCATATCACCAAGCATGTATCAAACAGTTATCACATACCAGACATATTCTGGGTGCTTTCATAAGATGGCAATAATAATAATGCCTGTAATATAATTTTTGAGAGGTTTTGGGAGTGCCTGATATTTTGTAAGCTCTCATTACATTAATGATTATTGTTTTATTATTTAATTTATACAACAGCTCTGGGAGGTAGATGTCATTATTGCTGTTTTATAGAAAAAGAAATTAAGGTTTAGAGAGGGAAAATGACTTGCCCAAAGTCACATAGTCATAAAATAGCAAAAGCATAATCTAAACCTACGTGTTCTGGCTTGAAGTCCCATGGTATTTCTGCTATATAATACAGCTGCCCCTAACAGTCAAATAGGCCAAGAGACTTCTCCCAGATAATCTACAAACTAGACAATCAGGAGTTTGGATAACCTGGATAATCAAGAGCCAAACATATTAATGTTATTATGTGGTGTCAAATTTCCATAGGTGTGGTTATTAAGGCAGTCCTTGCTTCTCATGGCATGGTCTTAACTCAAAGTCCTGTATATAGAACTGTGTCTTCACTTTGCATAGTTCTGATCTCAACTTTACACAGTTCCAATATCACAGTTTGATCTCAGTTACTACAGAATCATGCAAAAAAGACAGGGCTCTAACATGCATAGTTTCAGTTAATATGGTATAGAGCAAAGCAAGGACTATGTACTGTACTTCTATCAGTTTCACATTCACATTCAGAAATTCTCAAATTCTCTTTCCTTTGGACCAGTTAGATGGTTCATTTCCATTTGATGACCCATTATCTTTTTTTCTTCTAAGATTCTGCTCCTGTGTTGCCTAAGTAAGTTCTTTGAAGGTCACTAATGATTAGCTCTTGGCTTATAGAAACACCATCTCTGATATTTATTGTATCCAGTAGAAGATCTCTTTCTGGACTTAGAAACACCTGTTTTCTTTTCTGTTTTTCTTTAATTTCTGCCCAACTCCCATTACATGTCTAAGCTTATTTCTGAATTGATATATTTCTTTCTGTCTGTTTCAGCAATGTACAGGCAGTCCACTGAGGCCAGTTATCTCTCAGGTGGTGTTTTATTATATGAAAGTGATTTATTGCAGTAGACAGCGAGCAGCCATTAACCTAGAACTGGATCTATTTAAATTTCTTTTTAGATATAGATGCTTAAATTCTTTTAAAGCACTTGGTAATCATTTCAGCCTGAAGGTTATTGCATAGATGTCAATTTCAGAGCAAGGTAGTGTTGAGAAGACCAAAGTTTTGGATCTCCTCTTGTCCTAAATGTTTAAAATATTCTCCTCCCTTGAATCTTTATTACCTTACCCTCACCCCCTTATGTTTTAAAATTTGTTCTAGTATTCTTTGTCAAGCATTTTAAAGAGTAGAAATCCCTTGCTGACTCTAATTTTATTTCTCTAACCCGTACAGTGCTAGAGAGTTAGTTTGGGGTGAAGTGAGCTTGTGATTAAGAACACATGCCACCACTTTCCAGCAATGTGAACTTAGGCCTATTATTTCAATTTCTTAGGCCTCAGTTTCCTTATCTGTAAAATAATATCTACTTTTTAGGGATGTTTTAAGGGTTAAATGAGTAAATATTAATATAAGTGCTTAGAACAGTGCCTGGCACATAATAGGTGCCATGTAAGCATTAGCTATTATTAAAATGAATGTCTTTAAAAGGAGAACCTTGCCAAAAGTAAAGAATGCTATATTCAAAACACTTTATTGAAGGGGTAAAAATGAATGCTATTAAATTATAATGTGAAATCATTCTACAATTTCCCCATCACAGGGACTCTAGAATACCTTTGAGAGAATTCTAACTGTTTTGTAGTAATAGGTACTTTGAGAACGTCTTCAACAGCAAATCGGTAAATCTATTGAAACTAAAATTCCTTTATTATAAGGTCAGCCTCTTCATTTTTGAGTTTCATAATTTGTGGAGACTAGTTGACTTGGGTACAGAGTGAGTTTGAGTGTGAGTTTTCTCAGGGCTAGATTTGTGACTGTAGCAATAACTAAAGAAGCAGTGGTAGGACATTAAAGAGGCAACATCTAGAAGACAGGGTGCTCGACTCAGGGGGCATGTCCCAGGGAGGGCTTAGGTGCTACCTGGCTTAACCAGTGATTGAAGGACATGGTTGGAGGCAGCTGGCTGAGATTGGGGTATGGAGTTGGTAACTCTCTCTTTCTCTTTACTGCCTTCAAGCTTTTTTGATGTGGACCTCAGTATCTTAGGAGGGCTCAGCCTCAGCCAAACATGGCCAGGGTTTGCAGGCTTGACCTCCAGGTCCCAGAAGGTTCCTAGTGGATGCAGTAGACTGGCTATGTTAGATCGAGGGTTTGAACCCAGGTATGTCTGATGACAAAAGCTAAACTCTTTCACTAATGAATCCATACTGTTTCTCTGGTGAAGAAGGCACCAATGGAGAAAAGGAAAGTGGCAGTGTGGCAATTGTGGCAGTGGCGGCATGTATGAGTTCACCATCTAAAGGGATAGATAATATGGTATCTGAGAGGGCAGCTATGAAATCAAAGGGGTTGCTTGCAGGCAGCCATGTCATGATGATGGCACTAGAGGAGATGATAGTGGTATAGTAGTTGTTCTAAGCCTTTCATGGATAGATTAGAGCTTGGGAATACATTTCTGGGTATTTGTACTTCAAATCATACACTCATAGTCTTTGTATTTTGGAACCTCAAAGTTGAAAAGGTGCTCCAATCACCCTTTTTATGGTGTGATTTCATATAAGTGATTGTCCAGTTCATGCTAGGGGAGCAATGATAGGGGATTATTTCCTCCTTTCTACCAGAATGTAAGATTCATGTGGATAGGAATTTTGTCTGTTTGTTCATTGTTTAATTTTTAGTGACTGGAACAGTGCCTAGGACCTAATAGGTACTTAGTAGATATTTTTGAATGAAGGAATGTTCGGACATTTTGATTAAAAGTTTTGTTTTGTAAAATGCTCAACATCACTAATCATCAGGGAAATGCAAATAAAAATTACAATGAGATATTATCTTACCCCAATTAGAATGAGTATTATTAAAAAGACAAAAACAAAACAAAGGAAAACAAAATGCTCATGATAATGTGGAGAAGAGGGAACTCTTATACACTGTTGGTGGGAATATAAATTAATAAAGCCACTATGGAAAAGAATATGGAGGAGCCTCAAAAAACTATAAATAGAACCACCATATGATTCAGCAATTATACTGCTGGGTATATATCCAAAGGAAAGGAAAAGGAAATCAGTATATCAAAGATATTATCTGCATGCTTATGTTTATTACAGCACTATTCATAATAGGAAAGATATGGAATCAACCTAAGTATCCATCAACATTTGACTGGATAAAGAAAATGTGTTCTGTATACACAATGGAATATTATTCATCCATAAAAAATAATGAAATCATGTCATTCATGGCAACATGGTGAAACTGGAGGATTATGATAAATGAAATAAACCAGACATAGAAAAATAAATACTGTATGTTCTCACTTATATATGGAAGCTGAAAAAGTTGATTTCGTAGAAGTAGAGAGTAGAATAGTGGTTACCTGAGGCTGCGAAGGATAGGGAAGTGGAAAGGATAGGGAGAGGTTGGTTAACAGATATAAAATTCTAGCTAATAGGAGGAGTAAGTTCTAGTGTTCAGTAGCACTGTAGGGTGACTATAGTTAACAGTAATTTATTGTATATTTTCAAATAGCTAGAAGAGAGGCTTTCGAATGTTCCCAACAAAAAGAAATGATAAATGTTTGAGGTGATGGAAATGCTAATCATTCTGATTTGATCATTACACATTGTATTCATTTATTGAAATATCACAATGTATCCCATAAATATGGTTAATTATGTATCAATTGAGATAATAAAAATTTTTGTTTTATGTATCAAACAGTATTATGTACCAAGTATTTCTCTTATAAGTCTTAACCCTGTGAGGTGTGTATTAATATTTCCAATTTATGGATGAATAAATTGACACTTAGGAATTAAGTAATTTTCTTAAGGTGACATTACGAAGACATGATGGTCAGAATTTGAACCTATAAGTACTACATTATACTATGAAATTATTACGTCTCTTTTCCTATATAACATTTTTCTGTTAATAGAGCTTGAATTTTTATGGAAGACTTATTAATCTTACTGCCAACTGAAACTCACAAGCCTTTTATTCACCATGTCTGTTTCTATACTTGAGTTACTGGTTGTTTTGGACCCAAGTGCAGGAGTTTGCATTTATTCCAGATAGATTTTTCTCTGGTTAGATTCATTTGATCTTTCTTTATTAAGATCTTTTGGTTTAATGTGGTTTTAAAATGTCATCAAGTATTTTTGGCATTTATTGATTTTATCAATCAAAAACAATTTGATCTTCATCCTTGAGATAGATATTTAACAGTATTTTATTGGTCCATTCATATTTTATATACTTTCTTCAGTCAGTTTTGGTAAAACTCTATTTTATCTAGATTTTAAAAATATATGGGCACAAAGTTGATGTGATATTCTTTTATTTTGTTTCTTCTTTTCTGTATCTGTGTATATATTCTCTTATTTCTTATGTTTTTTTATTTTTGTTAAGATCTTTTTGGATCCTGATTCTATCATTTAACATATTAATTATTAGAAACTTTTGTTGAGTATGCTAGCATTTAGCCTGCATTTGTTCATATATCAATAAGGCTTGAATAATTAAATAAAAGTCAACAAACATTTATTAAGTATCTTTTATATGCCTGATAGATGCTAAAGATACAAGGAGTGATTAAAACGAGGTCTACTGTGATAAACTTATAGTATAGTGCAGACATTTGAAACCATTTGTCAAATGCTTTGCTGACTTTCAGATATATTATTTCTAAAGCATCACTCATCTAGCAAAAATGTACTTCTGACGAAGAAACAAAAGGGGTTAATAAGACAGGATCTGTTCTTTGCGAACCCATGTTTGGGCCTAATGATTATGTCCTTTCCTTGCAGGTGGTCAGTTTATGCGTTCTAGAATATTGTCCTGGTAACTGAATTCATGTAAGGAATATATTACTGGAATGTATCTTGCTCATTAATAGAGCATCTATTGGAAACATTTTTAGGGAATATTTTAACCAGTCTAGAAATTTATAAATTTTATCAGCTAGAGAAGTTCTTCTTAAAAATTAGTAGGCATGCAAATCACCTAGGGATCTTCATTTAAATATGGATTCTGATTGTGTAAGTCTGTGGTGGGGCATAATATTCAGTATTTCTAATAAGCCCTTAGGTAATGTCTTTCTGCTTGTCCTCAGTGCTGCTGAATGGGACCACACTTTAAGTAGTTAGGAGTTAGGGGTCAGAAGGGTAATATATATTCTGTTATCATTTAGTAAAATGACAAGTTTATAAAATTAACAAATAGAGCATTTAGTCTAAAATTAAAAAGATTGACAATGCTTCATGTGTTGGTGAGGATGTAGAACTGAAACTCTCATACACTGCTGGTGGGAGTGTAAATTATTATAACTGATTTTGAAAACTATATGGCGGTATTTACTAAAGTTAAATGTATGCCTATACAACGAACAGCAATTACACTTCTATGTATATACCCAAGAGAGATGAGTGCTTTTGTTGGTCAAAAGATACGCACAAACATGCTTATGGCCTTTTTATTCTTAATAATCACAAACTATAAATAATCAACAGGAGGCTAGATTAATTGTGATATACTTATTCAATGGAATATTATACAGCAATAAAAACCTGATATTTTTAATAATATGGATGAATCTCACAGTCATTATATAGAGAAGTACCATTACATGGAGAAGTAGATTAAAGAGATAGAAACAGATAAAGTTTAGAGGAAGATAGAAGATAAAATATGTACTGTGATTCCATTTATCAAGTTCAAGAACAGGCATAACTTCTCTGCAGTGATAGAAGTCAGCATAGAAGTTACCTCTGGGGATGGGTTATTAATTGGGAAGAGGAATGTGAGAACCTTTTGGGGTACTGGGAATGTTTTTATATCTTAGTCGAGGGGGTGGCTATATAGGAGAATACATACATAAAAATTATATTGAGTACATTGATGGACTGAATTTAAGATTAGTACACCTTACTTTCTATATACTATATATTAATAAAAATTTTATTTTAATGAAAGATGTAGAGCATTTAAAAGAAGAGAAAAATATCTTTGAATTCTTAAAAGGGCTATATGTATCTTTTTTTATTGATTTCCAAGGGAGTTGTTATGTGTTTACCTTCATATTCACTTACTGCATAAAAATACTGAAAATATATTTAAAGGCAGCAAATTAATGTAGCTAGCTGATTCACTGAAATAACTAGTATAGTTGTTATTGGATTTTAGGAGAATAGAATCATAGCTCAAATAAACTTTGGTTAAATCAGAACATTTCCACCTTTTTGTTATGAGGGGAGACATGAAAATCTCAAGAAAACAAGGTTTTTTCGAGTTATTTTGGAAATCAAAACAAACAAAAAAACATTAAATAGAGGTCTTTTTACTCTTCAAATCTTCCCTTTCAACTTGTAATTTTCTGTTCTCTATTCTGGTGCCATACAGTATACTCATGCTGTCGTTCCTTACAGCTTAGCATCCCTCATTGTGTTTTTCTTTTTAATTTTTATTTTATTTATTTATTTTTGTTTCAGAATATTATGGGGGTACAAATGCTTTGGTTACATATGTTGCCTTTACACTGCCCGAGTCAGAGCTATAAGCGTGCCCACCCCTAGACATCGCGAACTGCACCCGTTAAGTGTGAATTTACCCATCCCCTCCTTCCCCCTCCCACCTTCCCGGCACGCTACGGATGTTACTTCCATATGTATGTGTAAGTGTTGATCAATTAGTACCAATTTAGTGGTGAGTACATGTGGTGCTTGTTTTTCCATTCTTGTGATACTTCACTTAGAAGTATGGGCTCCAGCTCCATCAAGGATAGTACAAGGGGTATTAGTTCATCATTTTTTTCTTATGGCTGAATAGTACTCCATGGTATACATATACCACATTTTATTAATCCACTTATGTATTGATGGACACTTGGGTTGTTTCCACATCTTTGCAATTGTGAATTGTGCTGCTGTGAACATCCGAGTGCAGATGTCGTTTTTATAGAATGTCTTTTTTTCCTTTGGGTTAATACCCAGTGGCAGCATTGCTGGATCAAATGGTAGTTCTACTTTTAGTTCTTTGAGGTATCTTCATGTTATTTTCCATAGAGGTTGTACTAGCTTGCGGTCCCACCAGCAGTGTATGAGTGTTCCCATCTCTCTGCATCCACGCCAACATTTGTTGTTTTGGGACTTTTTGATAAAGGCCATTCTCATTGGAGTTAAGTGATATATCATTGTAGTTTTGATTTACATTTCCCTGATGATTGGAGATGTTGAGCAATTTTTCCTATATTTGTTGGTCCTTAGTCTGTCTTCTTTTTTTTTTTGAGACAGAGTCTCACTCTTTTTGCCTGGGCTAGGGTGCCGTGGTGTCCTAGCTCACAGCAACCTCAAACTCCTGGGCTCAAGCAATCCTTCTGCCTCAGCCTTCCGAGTAGCTGGGACTACAGGCATGCACCACCATGCCCGGCTAATTTTTTCTCTATATTTTTAGTTGTCCGATTAATTTCTTTCTATTTTTAGTAGAGACGGGGTCTCGCTCTTGCTCAGGCTGGTTTTGAACTCCTGAGCTCAAACAATCCGCCCGCCTCGGCCTCCCAGAGTACTAGGACTACAGGCGTGAGCCACCGTGCCCGGCCTAGTCTGTCTTCTTTTGAAAAGTTTCTGTTCATGTCTTTTGCCCACTTTTTAATGGGGTTGTTTGATTTTTTTTTTCTTGCAGATTTGCTTGAGTTCTTTGAAGATTCTGGTTATCAGCCTTTTATCGGATGTGTAGCATGTGAATATTTTCTCCTATTCTGTAGGTTGTTTATTGACTCTGATGATAGTTTCCTTGGCTGTGCAGAAGCTTTTAGTTTGGTTAGGTCCCATTTATTTATTTTTGTTGTTGCTGTGATTGTCTCATTGTGTTTTAATCAGGATACAATCTTGAATCTTATCTGTCTTTATCTTTATGTTTATACCTCTTTCTCCTCACCCCTCTTTTGTCTCAGAGGTCATAGAACTTTTTGTGAGCAGATGAACCCATTTTTCAAGCAAATCCTAGTTATGGAAATCTAACAAAGATATAAACTTTGGATGAAACCTTGACTGCTCAGTACCCTTTGACTGTTCCTTCAGCTCTCCTCCTTCCTCGTTGTCTCACGCCACCTTGAGGGTAGGGTATACTTTGGGGGGAAAACAATAAAACATAATCTAGTGCAATCATGTCACTTTATAGAGGAGGAAACCAAAGTATAGAGTAGGCTTCATGGCTATTAGTAGTCAGCTACTTCAGGCTATCATAAAATTAATCTCAATTGCTAAGTAGTACAGTTAAAAGGTAGAAAAAATAAGATTTAAAAAACCTCTATATTCAATTCAAAGATTGATATAGTGATTCCAAAATCTGCTTTTCAAATTGTGTTCATAGACAAATAGCCACAATTCAAAATTTCCAGTTGTAAGTAAGTAGTAATCAAATCTTAAAACCAGTAATGCTATTTTTGGCAAGGGTGCCAAGGCAATTCAATGGGAAAATAATACTCTTTTCAGCAAGTGGTGCTAGGACAACTAGATATCCCTACCTCACTCCATTTACAAAAAATTAATTTAAAATGAATCAAAGACCTAAGGATAAGAGATAAAATTATAAAACTTGTAGGAGAAAACATAACAGTACATTTTCATGAACTTGGATTAGGAAGTGATTTCCTAGATAACATCAAAAACATAAATGAAAAAAAGATAAATTGGACACCAAAATTTAAAACTTTGTGTTTCAAAGGAAACCATCAAAAAAGTTAAAAGACAACCCATAGAATGAGAAAATATATTTGCAAATCATATATCTCATAAGGGACTTGTATCCAGAGTTTATTAAGAACTCTTACAAAAATATTTAAACTCTGCATGAGGTAGATTTGTTCTTTGTTTTTTAAAATTGAAATGTAAACCTGCAAAGTGCAAAGTGTTTAAAATATAGATGAATATATGTGTAATGAATAATTGTAAAGTGAATCCTATGTATCCAACGTCTAAGTTAAAAAATATAAAACACTAACATAATCCCAGAAGCCACTTGTGTTTCTTCCTGATTACACCCTGACCCTCCCTCTTTGTATTTAATGTTATCCCCTACCATTCTATATTTAATGTTAGTCACTTTCTTCGCTTTCTAGTGTTTTTGCCTATGAATGCATCTCAAAATAATATAGTTTGATTTTGCCTGTTTTATGCATTATGTAAATGGAATCATGCAGAATCTATTTTTTATGTGTGCAGCTTTTGCTTAACTATGTCATCATGAAGACCTGTTTCATAAATTTCCTTTTTATTGTGTGATTATTAGAGTTATTTATCCTCTCAACTGTCACTGGGCATTTGGACTATTTCCAGTTGCTGGTTAATAGGAACGATGGTTCTATAAACCTTTCTGTTCATATATTTATTCGTGGTGGCCATGTGCACAAGTTTCTCTAGGTTGTATATTGCAGGAATGGAATTGTCAGAGGGTATCCCTATCTTCATCTTTACTAGATAATGCTAAACTCTTTTCCAAAAGTGGTTATTTATTCTGCCACCATGGCCTATTAATATTCCCATTGCTTGATATCCTTGCCAACAATTGGTGTTGTCAGACTTTTAATTTTTGCCCATCTGCTGGGTGTTTAATGATATCATCATAGTTTTAATTTACATTCCTGATTACTAATGATATTAAGCATCTTTTTTTATGTGTCTGATTAGGGAGATTTCTTCTGTTGCAAAGTGCCTGTTCAAGTCTTTTTCCCATTTTGCTATTGAGTAATTGTCTTTTTTAAAAAAAAGATTTGTAGTTTTTTACATATTCTGTGTATGAATTGTTATTTATATATGTTGCAAATACCTTCTACTTTTGGCTTGTCTTTCCACTCTCTTTTTGAAATCTGTTGATAAACAAATGTTGTTAATTTTAATTTAGTTGAATATTTATTAATCTTTTCCTTTTTGGTTAATGGTTTTCCTGGGCTATTTAGGAAATTCTTTTCTATCTGAGGTCATGAGGACAATACCCAATGACTTTCACATTGACCTTTAATGCACCTGAAGCTATTTTGGTATATTGCTTGAAGTAGAGGTGTAGTTGTATTTTTTTTCCTCTTATGGGTGCCTGACTGTCCGAGATAATTTATTAAAATCTACCTTTTCCTGAATGCTCTGCAGGGTTACCTTTGTCATATATCAAATACTCATATAAACATGAGTCTTTTTTGGGTTCTTTATTATGTTCTCTTGATGTATTTGTCTATCCTTGCACCCATACTACTCTGCCTTAATTATATTTGCTTTATAATGAGTCTTATTTTCTTGTAATGAGTTCGTTATCTTGCAGAGTAAGTCCTGCCACCTTGTTCTTGTTTTTCAAGAGCATCTTGGCACTTCTTGGCCCTTTGCATTTTCATGTAAATTTGGAATTAACTTGTTAAGTTCCACACACACAAAAAAAATTTGTTAGGATTTTCAGTTTAGTTTACGTTTAATCTATAAGTAAATTTTTAGGGATATGATACTTTTATAACATTGACTCTTCCAATCCATGCACATATTTTCTGTCTCCATTTATTTTAGTCTTTTTTAAAGTCTCTCAATAAAGTTTATAATTTTTCTTGTGCAGGTCATGCATAACATGAACATTAAGAAAATGAAATAACAATTCAAAACAATAGTAACAGAGAAGTCATAAAGTTATTTTCTACATGAGCAATTACGTATAATAGTTTAAGGATTCAGAAGAGAAACAAATACGCCTTAGTGTTTCATAATAGATGACACTAAAAGAGTTTTGGTCAAATATTAATTAAATAGTATTATCTTTGTTCCCTCATGGGTATTGTATACCTGTCTGGAAACTATCATATTTTGAATTGGTTAATAGGTTAAAAAAGAAATTGTTTTATTGACTACCTGTACAACTACTATTTTACTATTCCCTTTTTTTCTGTATTGATGGATCTTTTGGCTGAAATGGCTAACCTTAAGCAGATATTTTGGTATCATGTAAAGATATCCTAAGGAAAAGGAGGTCTGCATAATAATTTCCAAAACAAATATGTTATAAAAGTCTTGGAAAATGTGAATGTTTGGTATGAGTTCTGAAATAATGAAATAGTGCATGGGTTGCTTCTTAGTAGTAAGTTTAGCCATTTCCATTTAGTCTATTAATTTTTTGAAAATGCCAGAAGCCTTCTTAAGTGTGTACCTTACAGACTCCAGGGGAAAATTGAGCTATGTGCATTGTTTGACATTAAAATGTAACTTATTCTTTATTTTTAAAATAGAAATTGTCATATTTAAAAGAATGAAGCTGGCCTTCTTAATTCCTCATACAAATAAGTTTCTGTTGGTAGTGAGGGATACTGTTCAGATAGGTCCCAACATTGTTACTTCTGGGGAACAGCAGTGAAATTGTTTGTTCCTGACAGCAGACAGCCCCACTGCAGGGCCCTGGTTTCATGTTACATTAAGTATTAGTGCTGTTCTTTCAGGAGCTATTATGCTGTGACATCAAAGATTTTCTGACAGGGCAGTGGTAGGTTAGCACTGAAGTTGTCTACTGAAATTTTAAAGAATGGAATTAAATATATATGATCAGACTTTAATATAAGAGATAGAGACAGAATTAGAATGGTTTATAGAAAGTTGCAGAAATGATCAGTTTATGGGCTGTTCATTTTGTCTCTGCTTGTTTAAGCCACATTTTATTACTTTTATTTCTACAACAAGTATAAATGGCCATTATGTTAATGCTAGGGTAGTTGATCATTTCCAGAAAGACATTATAAATAAGGAAAAAATAGCCTTTTGTGACATAAAAATGGCTAGGTTGACCTGTAGAGTATTTCATATAAATGAACATGTGGACAGTAATTGCAATAGCCCGACTTCCTGCTTGCTGATCCACTAATTAGTTAAAAGGATCAAACTACATACTCTATTAAAGTTACAAGATACAATTTTGATGGCAAGCGAAGAAATGAAAAGTTTTACAACTGAGAATACTTAATTTTGCATAGCAGTTGTATAAATATAGGTGATTTAAAATTAATCAGATTACAACATTGTCTTTTGAAAAGACTAACTTCTGTTCAATGTTGAGAAATATTATTAGTCATTTTTGTCTGCATAGGCTTTCTGTTTTAAAAATAAATTAAGCATTGTGGTTTCAAGTATTTCTTAAATATTTTTTGTAGTGCAATCAGTTGCTGTATCTATAATATTACTATGATATTCTCATGAAAAATCTTGGGATTATGAAATGTCAATTAATTTTAGAAGCACAATGTCTGGATATTTAAGACAATATAATGATAATAGTTTTATTTGAGATTAAGCAAATAAATCATATGTTAAAATTAATATATCTCAGTATTGTAGTTTTCTTTTTGCTAAAGCAATAGCAAACAAATTTTTTTTAGATCATAAACTAGGTACAACATGATACATTTCTTTTAAATAATATAATACTGATACTGTCAGTTGAGAAGTAACTGGAACAAAAAAGAAATGTTTATAGGTACTTGTATGTTTGATTATGTTTCCAGATAATTTTTATCTAGTTCAAAGTAATCCATACTATAGTCATGCAAACAGTCATTTAAAAAAGCTTAATGTGGAGGCCAAGCACAGTGGTGTGCACCTGCAGTCCCAGCTCCTCAGGAGGCAGAGGCGGGAGGATCATTTGAGCCCAGGAATTCCAGACTCTAGCGTACTGGGATGGTGCCTGTAGATAGCCACTGCACTCCAGCCTGGGCAACATCGCGAGACCTTGGCTCTTAAATAAAAAAAAACAAAACAAAAGCAAACAAGCGAAACCCACCCTGAACATAAAAGTCTTTGCTCTGGCATGTATCTGACATCTGACAATTATTCAACTATTCATACAGATTAAATTACACAGGGAAATATTGCTACATCCTTCAAAATCATTAAGAATGATTATTCTAAAATAAAATGTCTGAGGAGCTTACTGTATTCTGCATACCACTTGTTAAACCTTGATTTGAAAAGGATTTTATTATATAAAGATGCTTTCGCCCTTAAGTTTTTGTTTTGTTTTTATTTTTGGCATAATAAAATGCAATGGCAAGAAATCAAAAGAAGCAACAGTCTAAGTACGAAAAATATTCTAATATCTTCTCTGAGGACCCTGAAATCTTATATTCTAGAAATGTTCATGTAGACTGAATATTTTTCTTTTAAAAATGTTATGATTTTAAAATACAGTATTTGGTAGGAAAAAGGGAAGAATATTGGGATAGATGTTCACTCATTTAAAAGCAATAATCCTGTATAAATATTCATATTGTCCATATCGTTTCAATCCTTTTACTTCTGCTAGCTGCAGAAACCCTAATTCAAAATGCTTTAAATTGTCATTCTACAAACAGTTTAGCAATGTTGCTATTATCTGGCTAAAAGCAACATAAATGTTGAAAGTTTTTAACATATTTATTAACTGAAGGACCGAGAGACTAAAGAATTTTGATCTTTTTCATACGATGATGAAGGAAAGTATAAGTATTTTAAAAATTTGAACTGTTTTGAAAAACGTTTAAAGTCTGGTTAGCTATGTTGTGTATAAGACAATTGATCAATAGTACTGTCCTGAGAGCTGATTACAGATGCAGTTGGCCTTTCACAAGGGGCTGCTCAATGAATGTTAGAATAAAAGTGTTTATTTATTTTTGAAAATTTTGTGCATTTACATTAATAACTTCTGGGAAATACATTTTGGAAAATTAGTTGTACATTTAGGAGACATAGTTGTCTTTTTAAATAAAAATATTCTTCCCTTAAAAAAACCTAAGCAACCAGAAATCCCTACTAAATTTATCTATATTAAGTTTAAATATATGTTACATGCTTATTCCAATCAACAAATATTTATTAGGTGCTGACTATATGCCCGGTCTCTTGGGGCTAAAGTATAATTAGCATACATCTCTGAACTCAGTTGCTGGAATATGTGGTAAGACTGTACCTTCAGAGAGGAGAAAGAATAAGATTAGCTATAGGAATCAGGGTAGGCTTCAGTAGGTAAACTTTTGAATTGAAGCTTAAAGGCATTACAGGATTTAGTTGGCATTGCTGAGGGGTGAGCATCTCAGAATGGGCAAGTTTGTCTTTGTCTTCACTATGTTTGCAAATTTATATTATTTGGGCATTTTCTTTGGGCTTATATTAATTGATGCAACTTATTAAAGGAAATGCATTTAGTTTTTTTCCCAGAAAAATCCAGAAGCCTAGTTTTCTGCACAGTATATCTTTTGAAACTAACATTTTATCTTTTTTAATGAACAGCAGTAAAAATGACTTGAAAGTTCTATTAAACAGGTCATGTAGTTGAGGTGAATCCTCAAAATCCAGTTTTCAATGTTATTTGTATGTGAAAGGTAAGGGAAAATCTTGAAAGGCTGAAAACTTACGGAAAAAAATTTTTTTAAAAAAATTTATTATTATCATTTTCAGAAAGCTATCTTTGCCTTCCTGCTGCAAATATACCACATTTCATACATTGTATTAAGTCTGCTTCAAATCTGTGCATAAAAAGTCTCATAATTATATTATGTAGTTCTTGAAAAATTTTATAGTTCTTTGGACCAGAGATTATTATTATTCAATATCCCAATTTATGTTTTTACAGCATTAAAATATATATATCTGGTAAATGCCAGGACATCCAAAAGTCAACAGTTCATCTTAAAGTTAAATAAAACATTAAAAAATTAAATTACTAAGGTGTGAATTAAGCTTTCAATATTAGCTTCAGTTTCAGTTATTTTTATTTAATTAGCTATATTTTCTTTTTACCTAAAGCAAAAGAAAACATTCAAACCAAAGACTTTACTCTGAAGATCATACAAAGTAAGATAAATAAAATCATTTAAATAGACTCATTTATGCAAGATGGTACATTGCTGTGTGAAGAAACAAAATTTATCATTTATATTTTTTTCCAATTTTTGGTGGAAATAGTTCAAGCAATGATCTTATGAGTTGTCATTTTCTGTCATTCTTATGTTTAAAATAATTTCTCTTAACACATAATTGTATGGACATTAAAAAAATATTTTGATTGATACTCAAATTTCTTTGCTTTTAAATGGGCAACAGTGATTTCAGGTGCAGTGGTTCACACCTGTAACCACAGCAAATTGTGAGGCCAAGGTGGGAGGATAGCTTTAGCTCAGGAGTTTGATAACAGCCTGGGCAACATCGGGAGACCCCGTCTTAGCAAAAAATAAAAAAATTAGCTGGGTGTGGTGGTGCACCTGTAGTCTCAGGCACTCGGGGAGCTGAAGGATCGCTTGGGCCTAGGAGTTGGAGGTTGCAGTGAGCTATGATAACACTACCGCACTCTAGGTCAGGCAACAGAGCACTGAGACCCTGTCTCAAAAAAAAAAAAAGCATCAGTGAATAAAGTGAGCTCTTACCATTTTACTACATTGGCATTTTGCTTTTTTTTTTTTAACTTTTGAGATATTCTCTAATTTTCAAAAAAAGTGCTAAGATGCATTTATCTATTTAAAAATAAAGGCAAATGAAATTAATTTGAATTTCAGATTTTTTTAGAATTTTGTAGAAGTCATTAAAATTGCAGTCAGTTTGGCATGTTAAAATATCAACAAATACCTGGGACTGACTCCTCCAGAGTCAGATGCTTTATTAACAATGGTTTTGTCTTAGAACTCTCTGTTTGATTTTATCAACTAAGATAATGTCTTGTTCTATTATGATGAATGCATGCTGCTCTAGTCCTTCAATAAGCCCATGACACATTTTTACTGTGTCACACATAGGCACTTTTTCTACAGTGTTAACATTGACTTGTCACATGAGGTCAGGTGTGGAATTTTCCACTTTTAGTATCATGTTGGCACCCCAAAAGTTTCAGATTTTGGAGTGTTTTGAATTTCAGATTAGGGATTCTCCACCTGTACTTCATTACTTTTTAGGAGTGCATAATATTCTATTTTATGTATGTATCACAATTCATCTGTTGATGGACATTTGGATTGTTTCCACCTTTTGACTATTGCGAATAGTATTGCTATGAATATTCATGTATAAGTTTTTGTTTGAACACCCGTTTTCTGTTCTTTTGGATATATACCTAGTAGTGGAATTGTTGGGTCATATGATAATTCCATGTTTAACTTTTTGGAGAAAGTGCCAAACTGCTCTCCGTCGTAGCTGCATCGTTTTACATTCCCACCAGCAATGTATGAAGGTTCCAATTTCTCCACATCCTTGCCAAAACTTATTTTCCATTTTAAAATATCATACTTTTTTTTGTGGTGAGAATACTTACAATCTACTCTTAGCAATTTCCAAATATTCAATATATTGTTATTCACCGTAGTCAGCACAATGTACAATAGATCTCTTGAACTTATTCTTCCTGTTTAACTGGAATTTTGTATTCTGTGACCAATATTTTTTCATTTGTTTCAAATGTGTTCATAATTGTTCATTTAAGTATTTTTATCATAGCTGCTTTAAAATGTTTGTCAGATAGTTCTAACATGTGGGTGTTGGCATCTATTGATTATCTTTCTTTTAATTTGAGACATTTCTAGTTCTTGGTATGACAGTAATTTTTGCTTGAAACCTGTACATTTTTGTTTTATTTTATGACACTCTGGTTTTTATGTAAACCTTCTGTTTTAGCTGGCTTTCCTTGACACTGCTCCAGTAGGGGGAGGAAGGCTGCAACCTGTTTACTGCTAGGTGGATATAGAAGTCCAGGTTCTCCACCTGAGGGTGGGGCTCCTTGTTACTTCTGGTTGGGGAGTGCCAGCTCCCCATGTGGTCCTCGCTGACATCACGGAGGAGGCCTCGTTGTCACTGGGTAGTGGTGAAAGTTTTGAGTTTCTACTGGTCATTACCTGATACCATGCTGGGGGAGTGTGAGAGGCACGGGGGCCAGAGGTGGGGGCAGGCAGGGCGGCTATTACTGGCTGGTAGGGGTAAAAGTTCCGGATCACTACCTGGTGTTCTTTGACACTTCCTTAGGGATGGGCATTTGGTGCCTCATTAAAGCCATGAGAGAGTAGAATTCTAGGTTAGCCACTTGTTCTTTTGTTTGTTTGTTTGAGTGAGTCAGGGTGGAGCTACAGTTTTTTCTGCAAAGTTTATCTAGAGGTAGAGTGGTTATTTTCTAAAAGTTTTCTGTCTTACTAAAAGCTACCTCTTTCCTGGCCCTTTGTCTAGAGAGAGCAGACTCTTCTTGGAACTTTTTGTGTGTGTCCATTGTGTGTCCAGATTGCTGGCTTCTTTAGCTTGAGGTCTGATATACAGGAGGCCAGAAGAAAACCTAGGGAATTTACCATAGTGTCGTTCCTCAGGTTCTGAATTCTCTAGCCAGTCTGCCTTCTTTCTACCCTTTAGAGTCTTTTTTTTTTTTTTTTATTTCACGATATTATGGGGGTACAAACATTTTGGTTACATGTTATGACTGGAGTCTTCTTAATATTTGTTTTATATACAATGTCCAGAATTTTTAGTTGTACTTAGAGGGAGGAATAGACAAAAGTACTTATACATCTTCCCAGAATTAGAAGTCTCCATATGAGAAATTTGAAAACACAAGGACACGTCAGTCTTCAGAAGAGTGGCATCATTATGTAACCTCTGGAAAACTCCACTTTACACTTGCAAAAGAATGAGAGTGAAAAAGGGATATTTTAATAACATTATTATCCTTATTATGAAAAAAATTTTGACCTTGTAGGTCCCTGAAGAACTGCTGCCCTAAATTATAGTCTATCCAGGGACCTGAAAATATTAATCTTGACAATATCAATTTTAAAGCAATTTTTGTTAGATACCTATTGTTTTAGTCAAGCACTGATCTAAGTGCTGGGGATACATTAAATAGCAGTGTATGAGATAGACAAAGTCCCTGCCCTCCAAAGCTTTGAGTTCTTTGAGTCAGTTGATTTGACAACTGAATGTAGTCACGAGTTTTCTATTTGCCTAAGCTAAATCCTTACATTCATATCTCAGGATTTGTCAGGGTGTGTGTGTAGCTGTTTATTTACAGCAGGTGAGGCAATACAGCTGTGGTTGTTGATGGAAGTTCCAGCTATTGAGCAGACTGTGGTGCCCAAAGGCAGTGGGAAGATGGAGGGTGGATTGTGATATTTTGTTGTAGTCCAGATAGCATGATTTTGTAGATTATTTCTCCTCCCGCCTTCCCTCCCTTCCTGTCTTATTCCTTTCCTTTTTCCTTCTTTTCTATCTTTCCTTCCTTCCAATTTGAGTTGTATGTAGACTGCTTCCTCAGATCACCCTTCCAATTCTTACTGCCCTTTCACCCTGGTGAAGTTATAGCCTCACGCTTCATTATTCATTTTACATATATATTTATATATAAATACATATTTATATGTTATAAATATATACATATTTATATACCAAGCACCTGCTCCAGTTCAGACATAGTACTAGGCACTAGCAATAACACTAAAAATTACACATGAAGCCGATTAGTCTTAGAGTAAGAGTTGGAATATTTTAGTGCCATGGCTTAAAGAGATCACTCACTGTAAGTCAGGCAATATAGAGCTTTCACGTCCCTGAGCACTCTAGTTTCCAATTTTAACTGGCTTTAACAATTCCTTTGTGTGAACCCACCACAACATTTAAGAATGGATTGACTTTGAAAACTTTCCCACCCTTTCTACCACTCCCAGCATCTAACTTATAAAAATAGGACTTGACTTGCCTTTTCGTGAGGCATTACTCTTTTTTTTTTTTTTGAGACAAGAGTCTTGCTCTGTCGCCTGGGCTAGAGTGCTGTCGGGTCAGCCTACCTCACAACAACCTCAAATTCCTGGGCTTAGGCGATCCTCCTGCCTTAGCCTCCCGAGTAGCTGGGACTACAGGCATGTGTCATCATGCCCAACTAACTTTTTCTGTTTGTACTAGAGATAGGGTCTCGCTCTTGCTCAGGCTGGTCTTGAACTCCTGACCTCAAGCTATCCTCCTGCCTCAGCCACCCAGAGTACTAGGATTACAGGCATGAGTCACTGGACTGGGCTGAGGTATTGCTCTTAAGGGAAGTCATATATTAGGAATCAAAATATGCTAAGTATGGCTATAATTGGAAACTCTTTTTTTTTTCTTGGCCTAGGAATATCAGGGGTTCAAAAGTAAATATTGTCAACATTCCTTAGACTCTAAGTAATAGCAACAAACAAATATTGTGCAAATTACAGTTTTGGAAAGATGAGTACAATACAATTAGTAAGGCAAGTAACTGAGAGGAAGGGGTAAAGTGATTCTTTTATTTTAAAGGGAGAAAACTGAATTTTTGTGTTTTGATTTTCATATTTATTTATTTATTTTTTTTGAGACAGAGTCTCACTGTGTTGCCCGGGCTAGAGTGCCGTGGCGTGGTCTTAGTTCACAGCAACCTCAAACTCCTGGGCTCAAGTGATCCTCCTGCCTCAGCCTCCCGAGTAGCTGGGACTACAGGCATGCGCCACCATGCCCGGCTAACTTTTTCTATATATTTTTAGTTGTCCAATTAATTTCTTTCTAATTTTAGTAGAGACGGGGCCTGCTCTTGCTCAGGCTGGTTTCGAACTCCTGAGCTCAAACAATCCGCCCGCCTCGGCCTCCCAGAGAGCTAGGATTACAGGCGTGAGCCACCGCGCCCGGCCTGATCTTCATATTTTTTAAGACACCTGTGTCTGACTTGCTACAATCACAAATTCCAATTGTGAATAATGGAAATCATTGTATGGATATAAATAGTGTATCGACTGCTCTCTTCAGTCCATAACACACCTCCCTTGTTGACACCAAAGAGCAATGAATGAGGCAGTTTATTAAAACCTAGGCTTGTGGTTCTAATCAAAGGTCACTGGTTGGCTCTCACTTTCAGTTTTAGATTTGTCTATGTTTGATCAGGGGGCAGCAACGAAATTATTATGACAAAGACTTTGTACTAGTCTGTATCTGTCTGTTGAAACTTGAAAGTCTTTAGAACTGTGATGCTGACAGCATGTGAACACTGCAAGAAAGTGCAAGCTGTGTAACGTCTTAAAGAAACTTTCAAGTATCATCTTCCTTGTGTGTTGTTTGAAAGAGTTTCAGATACTATTATGGTACTAGTGAAAAGGTGTTTTATTGATTAAAGGAGATTTTTTTCCCCTAGCAAATATGCATTAAGACAGTCTTCCTATTACTTTTTCTGTTCACTCCCTGCTTTATACAGCAAGTTGATTAACATGCAATATGCAGTGATTGAAGTCAGACTGCTTTTTACAGTGGAGTTGTCTTGATATAATGAGCTCCTCTTTAATGTTCAAAAAATTGTTGTTACTTTCTAAAAGGGGTTGTTTGTGAATTTCATTAAATTTAATCTTCTCTTCAAACAATTTCAGCATTGTTCAGTTTACTACAATTAAAATGCTTTCTGATGCTAAAAAATCACTTTTTACAGATGTATCACAAATGTAAGCACTGTGAGAGGGGCTTTGTTTTTTACTTTGAAAGAAAAAGCTGTTATTTAGCTGAGAATTCTCATTTTTTAAATTGGCGTTCCATATGGAAAATCAGAAGAGGGTACCCTTACTGTATTGCTAAACAGGCTAGTTTGCTCATGAGGGTTATGTTTCACAACTAGTTCATTCTATCCCTGGACTAAAACATTGGTCTAATCATAGTTGAAAAACAAGGGCCTTAACCTTGCTTTCTCAGTTTACTAGAGTACAACCCCTTCATTTTTAGAATGTTGGAAGTCTTGAGAAAGAACAGATATAGTGAAGTTAGGTTTCTGCTTTGGGCAAAAGTTCTCAACGGGATGAATGAGAAACCTGACTAAATTCTCAGTAGCAGAGCAGTGATTATTGTTCATAGTGAATAGCTTTGTTCTTTGTAAATTATCCTTTCACTTAAGCCCTGGTCAGTAGGACTTGAATGGTATGAGAGCAATCCTTAACATGTTTTGAAGACTGGGCACAGAAAGAGGTAGAATGTCTTTCTGGACAATATCTAGCAGATGGAAGGTTTAAAAATTTCCAGGTGGTATCTAGGAAGTTTTCCAGGTAAGTCCCAGAACAACTGGTTTACAAAGGCAGGGGATTGGAGAGTTGAGAATAAATTATTTGGTATCTTAAAGTTTTTTTTTTTTTTTTACCAGAAATCAGTTTATAGAGCTATCCTAGTCTTACTATGATGACTGCTCAGAATAATGTTCTTCCAGGATGTTTCTTCCTGCTTTAGTTTCAGAGGCTATTTACATGATGTCAAAACATCTAGTTAAGAACTCAGAGGTTCTTGATAGTTGGAAAAATGGTGTAGAAAAAAATATTTTAGATGTTTGACTAGTTTTTTAAATTGTGCTTTGCCTTTTTAAGGACAGAATCAGTATCTGAAACTTAACAGGGGTCTTTAATAGACTGAGCTAATCATATCACCAAGTTGGCTTTTATAAGTCATTATGAGGTAGCCATAACAAAAGGGCTTATCAAATACCTCCCTCAAAATATAAGATACACTGATCTGAAAAAGGAGCAATTCTTGTGCTACATAAGGCACGAAATACTTCTGTAGCCTTGTGGGAGCTAATAATGATGACAATAATATTACTGATATTATAATTTATAATAACAATAAATGATAATAGTAATAATGTTGCCAATATTATAATTTACAATTATAAAAGTAACATTTTCAGGTGAGAAATAAGGCTATTTGAAGTAGATACCTAAGAAAATCGTGTGTAAGCAAATGGCGATTACAGAATGGTAAACAAAAGAGTCGTGGAGGCCGGGTGTGGTGGCTCACGCCTGTAATCCTAGCTCTCTGGGAGGCCGAGGCAGGCGGATTGTTTGAGCTCAGGAGTTCGAAACCAGCCTGAGCAAGAGCGAGACCCCGTCTCTACTAAAAATAGAAAGAAATTAATTGGACAACTAAAAATATATAGAAAAAATTAGCCGGGCATGGTGGCGTATGCCTGTAGTCCCAGCTACTCGGGAGGCTGAGGCAGGAGGATCGGTTGAACCCAGGAGTTTGAGGTTGCTGTGAGTGAGGATGACGCCACGGCACTCTAGCCTGGGCAACACAGTGAGAGTCTGTCTCAAAAAAAAAAAAAAAAAAACAGAGTCATGGAATTTTATGTTTAGAGGAACTCTCGTTGGAGATTGCCAGCTTTATGTTTTTCTTCCCCTGTGGTTGCAAGGTATCTTGCATTTGTTGTAGTTTTTTTTATTTTTTTAAATTTTTTTAAATTTCAGCATATTACGGGGATACAAATGTTTAGGTTACATATGTTGCCTTTGCTCCACCTGAGTCAGAGCTTCAAGCGTGTCCATCCCCCTGACGGTGCGCACCGCACCCGTTAGGTGTATTTATACTCATCCTCTTCTCCCCGCTCCCATCTGTCCGACACCCGATGAATGTTACTACCATATGTGCACTTAAGTGTTGATCATTTAATACCAATTTGATGGTGAGTACATGTGGTGCTTGTTTTTCCATTCTTGTGATAACTTCACTTAGCAGAGCGGACTCCAGCTCTAACCAGGGTAATACAAGATGCGCTAGGTCACCATTGTCGTTTGTGGCTGAGTAGAACTCCATTGTATACATATACCACATTTCCTTAATCCACTCATGTATTACTTAGGTGGTTTCCACATCTTTGCAATTGTGAATTGTGCTGCTATAAACATTCTAGGGCAGATGTCTTTTTTATAGAATGTCTTTTTTTCCTTTGGGTAGATGCCCAGTAATGGGATTGCTGGATCAAATGGTAATTCTACTTGTAGCTCTTTGATGTATCTCCATATTACTTTCCATAGAGGTTTGTAGTTCCACCAGCAGTGTATGAGTGCTCCTATCTCTCCGCATCCACACCAACATTTATTGTTTTGGGTCTTTTTCATAAAGGCCATTCTCACTGGAGTTAAATGATAGCTCACTGTGGTTTTGATTTGCATTTCCCTGATGATTAGAGATGTTGAGCATTTTTTCCTATGTTTGTTGGCCATTAGTCTTCTTTTGAAAAGTTTCTGTTTATGTTCTTTGCCACTTTTTGATGGGGTTGTTTGATTTTTTTCTTGCTGATTTTCCTGAGTTCCATATAGATTCTAGTTATCAGCCCTTTATCGGATGTGTAGCATGTGGATATTTTCTCCCATTCTGTAGGTTGTCTGTTTGCTTTGGTGATAGTTTTCTTGGCTTTGCAGAAGCTTTTTAATTTGATCAGGTCCCATTTGTTTATTTTTATTGTTGCTGTGAGTGCCTTTGGGGTCGTCTTCATAAATTCTTTGCCTAGGCCAATGTCTGTAAGGGTTTTTCCAATATTTTCTTCTAGCATTCTTATAGTTTCATGCCTTAGGTTAAAGTCTATTATCCACTGTGAGTTTATTTTTGTGAGAGGTGAAAAGTGCGGATCCTGTTTCAGTCTTTTACAGGTGTCTATCCAATTTTCTCAGCACCATTTATTGAATAAGGATTCTTTTTCCCAGTGTATGTTTTTGTTTGCTTTGTCAAAGATTAGATGCCTATATGAGGAAGGTTTTATATCTGGATTCCCAGTTCTGTTCCATTGGTCTACATCTCTGTTCTTGTACCAGTACCATGCTGTTTTAGTTACTACAGCCTTGCAGTATAGCTTGAAGTCTGGTAAATTGATGCCTTCCAATTTGTTCTTTTTGCTTAAGATTGCTTTTGTTATATGGGGTCTTCTCTGTTTCCATATGAAGCATAGAATTATGTTTTTGAGATCTGTGAAAAATGATGTTGATATTTTAATAGGGATTGCATTGAATCTGTAGATCACTGTGGGTAGTACAGACATTTTAACAATGATGATTCTGCTGACCCATGAGCATAGTATGGTTTTCCACCTGTTTATGTCCTCTGTTATTTCTTTCCTCAGTGTTTCATAGTTTTCCCTGTAGAGGTCTTTTACCTCCTTGGCTAACTATATTCCTAGGTATTTTATTTTCTTTGTTGCTATTGTGAAGTGTATTGAGTCTTTGATTTGGTTTTCAGTTTGACTGTTGTTGGCATATAGGAATGCTACTGATTTCTGTACATTGATTTTGTAACCTGAGACTTTGCTGAATTTATTTATCACTTCCAGTAGTCTCATGGCAGAATCTTTGGGGTTTTCTAGATATAAGATCATATCATTAGCAAAGAATGAGAGTTTGACCTCTTCTTTCCCCATTTGGATGTCCTTGATTTCCTTCTCTTTTCTGATTGCTCTGGCTAGGACTTCCAGAACTAAGTTGAATAGAAGTGGTGATAGAGGGCAACCTTGTCTGTTCCAGTTATAAGCATGAATGCTTTCAATTTTTCCCCATTCAGTATGATGTTGGCTGTGGGTTTGTCATATATGGCTTTTATCATTTTAAGATAAGTCCCCTCTATGCCTATTTCGTTAAATGTTCTTATTATAAAAGGGTGCTGAATTTGATCAAATGCTTTTTCTGCATCTATTGAGAGGATCATATGGTCTTTGTTTTTGCTTCTATTTATGTGGTGAATTATATTTATAGATTTGTGTATGTTGAACCATTCCTGCATCTCTGGGATGAAGCCCACTTGGTCATGATATATTATTTTTCTGATAAGCACCTGAATTCGGTTTGCCAGGATTTTCTTGAGAATTTTAGCATCTATATTCATAAGGGATATTGGTCTGTAGTTTTCTTTTTTTGTTGTGTCCTTTCCTGGTTTTGGTATCAAGGTGATTTTGGCTTCATAAAACATGTTGGGGAGGATTCCTTCCTTCTCAATGTTGTAGAATAATTTCTGCAGGATAGACACTAGTTCTTCTTTATAAGTCTGGTAAAATTCAGGTGTGAAACCATGTGGTCCGGGACTTTTATTTTTAGGAAGGCTTTTTATTGTTGCTTCAATTTCGGTACTTGATATTGGTCTGTTCAGGAATTCTATTTCTTCCTGATTGAGCCTAGGGAGACTGTGTGTTTCTAAGAATTTGTCCATTTCCTCAATGTTTTCCAGTTTATGTGCATAGAGGTTTTTATACTATTCATAGATGATATTTTGTATTTCTGTGGTATCAGTTGTAATTTCTCCTTTTTCATTCCTGATGGAGCTTATTAGAGTCCTTACTTTTCTGCTTCTCATGAATCTAGCAAGAGGAGTGTCAATTTTGTTTATTTTTTCTAAGAACCAACTTTTCATTTTATTAATCTGTATAGTTTTTTTTCTTATCAATTTCATTTAGTTCTGCTTTTACCTTTGTTATTTCTTTTCTTCTGCTGGGTTTGAGGTTGATTTTCTCATCCTTTTCTAGTTCTTTGAGACAATTCATTAGATTGTTGATTTGTGATCTTTCTGTCTTTTGGATGTAGACATTTATGGATATAAATTTTCCTCTCAGGACTGCTTTAGCTGTGTCTCACAGATTTTGATAACTTGTGTCTCCTTTATAATTTAGTTCAAAGAATCTTTTGATTTCCATCTTAATTTCCTCCTTAATGCAGTAATCATTCATGAGGAGGTTGTTTAGTTTCCATGCCTTTGTGTAAAGATGAGAGTTTCTGTTGGAGTTGATTTCTAATTTTATTCCACTATGGTCTGAGAAGATGTATGGTATAATTTCTATTTTTTAAAATTTGTTGAGACATGCTTTGTGGCCTAGAATCTGGTCAATCTTACAGATGTCCTGTGAACTGATGAGAAAAACATATATTCAGTGGTTTTTTGGTAGAATGTTCTGTAAATGTCAGTCAGGCCCATTTGTTCTAGAGTTCTGTTTAAGTCCATTGTTCCTTTGTTTATTTTCTGTTGGGAGGATCTGTCCTGTTCTGTCAGAGGGGTGTTGAAGTCCCCGGCTATTATGGTGTTGCTGTTTATCATTTTGTTTAGATCAAGTAGGATTTGGTTTATGAATCTGGGTGCACCTGAGTTAGGTGCATAAATATTTAGAATTATGATGTCTTCTTATTGAATCGTACCCTTCACCATTATATAGTGACCATCTTTGTCTTTCCTTACTTTAGTTGATTTGAAGACTAAGTTATCTGAAATTAGAACTGCCATGCCAGCTTTCTTTTGGCTTCTGCTTGCTTGAAATATTGTTTTCCATCCCTTCACTTTGAGTCTGAATGCATCCTTGTGGGTTAGATGTGTTTCCTGAAGACAGCAGATACTTGGCTTGTGTATATTTATCCATTTGCTCAGCCTATGTCTCTTTAGTGGGCAGTTCAAGCCATTCATGTTTATTGAAAGAATTGATAAGTGGGCAGATTTCTGTTCATCCTGTTGAGTGGAACTTTGTTGCTTTGTTTTCTCTCTTGAGCCATTGGTATCTGGCCTTTGACCTTTAGCTTTTGGATGATTTTACACTGGTGAGTATTTATTGTGCTGATCTGTGTGTAACACTGTTCTGAATACTTCCTGGAGGGCTGGTCTTGTCTTGATGAATTCCCTTAGTCTTTTTTTTTCTGAGAAGGTCTTTATTTCTCTTTTGTATAAGAAACTTAGTTTTGTAGGATACAAGATTCTAGGCTGGGCATTATTCTGTTTGAGAAAAGTGAGAATGGGGCCCCAGTCTTTTCTGGCTTGTAAGGTCTCAGTTGAGAAGTCTGCAGTTAGTCTGATGGGTTTTCCTTTGTGGGTTACCTGCTTCTTTCGCCTTCCACCTCAAAGGACGGTCTCTTTCATGGTTATTTTGGGCAGTCTGGTGACTATGTGTTGTGGTGTCTTCCTGTTTGCAATGAATCTCCCAGGAGTCCTTTGAGCTTCTTGTACCTGGATATCTAGATATTTAGCAAGGCCTGGGAAATTTTCCTCCATTATACCCTCAAATAGTGTATTCAACCCCTTGTGTATATTCTTATTCACCCTTAGGGGTGCCTATAATTCTCATGTTAGTCCTTTTACATAAACCCACATTTTTTGTAGGATTTGCTCTTTTATTTCTCTATTCTATCTCTGAACTGATTTATTTAATTGAAAGGTATTATCTTCATTCCATGAGATTCTTTCTTTTGTTTGGTCTACCCTATTCTTGAGACTTTCCACTGTGTTTTATAATTCCTTGAATAAATTCTTCATTTCCAGAAGTTCTGTTTGATTTTTCTTTAATATATCAATTTCTTTAATGAATTTTTCTTCCAAGTTCTGGATTTCTTTTCCGTGGTTTCTTTTTGTTGGTTATCTATTTTCTCTTGCATATCATTGTGTTTTCTTATAATCCATGTTTGAAATTCTTCTGTTTTTTTAGTGTTCTGGATTTCATTGCCATCCATCACTAGACAGCTGGTGTTCCCCTTTTAGGGTGTGCTTTCCATTTGATTCTTCATACTTCCAGAGTTTTGTCGCTGATTCCTTCCCATCTGGGTCAGCTGTTGCTTCTTACCTTTAGATTTTTGTTTAGATAATGACATGCCCAGTTTAGTCTCTGAGTCAGTAGGTGGTGTTTGTGTGTGAGATTCAACCACACCCTGTATGATGAGTCAGTAGATACAGTACAAAGGTTTGCAAATTGACCTCCCTGTCAGTAGGTGGCGCTTTCTGGGAGGAGCAAGCTGTAGTGTTGTTTTTGGGTCCTGTAACCAGGTCTCGTTCCTCTGGAGAGGCACCCTAGTACCTCAGGTGATGAGTGGGGCTCTGGGACTTCCAGGTGTGTCCTTATTCTCCACCTCAGCAGGGGACAGGTGAGGGAGTGAGGCTGGGCAGAGCTGGGTTGGGTGAGCTTGCCCTCAAGCTGCACAAATGCTTTTATCAGGGGTCAAAGGTCTGTTCTCTGCTTATGAGCAAGGCTGCCAGGGAGGGACTGAAATGGCCTAACTCAGCCAAAAAGTCTGCGTGTGGGAGTGGGGCTGTCTGAGACCTGCTTTCTGGTGCAGGGCTCATTCCTTTCCACCCTCCCCTATCCCATGGTTTCTCCTGGGCCTCTGCGAGCAGGTATGACCACAAGCCAGTGGATCTCCCCTGACTGTGATGTGAGCTGGGAGGTTCCCTGCCAGGATTGCAGCCTCAGCTGGGAGTGCAGGCCTTGCATGGGAAGAGTGTTGCCTCTCAAGCATACTGCAGCTAGGGTTCACTCTGATATGCCTCTGAAGGCACACACACCTCAGTAGACTAGTTCACAAATATCCCTTCTTTGCCCCTGGGCAATGTGATTGAGACCTGGGTATATGGGATCTGGCCTGTAGGCCTGTTCTCCGGGCCTGGAGATCAATCTCTGACCCTGCCAGGGAGAAGAGTGCTGGTCTCAAGTCATCCACAGGGTGCCCAAGCTGAATCAATGTCTCTCCACCTCAGGATTTGCTCTGCTCTGCTGGGGTCACCAGGCAAGCAACACCTGGGAGGGCCGGTGGGTAGGGAGCTCACAGTCCAAGTACCCCTCAGTCCACTGTAGGGACCCAAATAGAAAGGTCCCATTCCCTGTGGATGCCTCTGGGTGGTGGCTAAATTGTCTCTCTCGGCAGCCTTGGATAGGGAAGGGGAAGGGGAGAATGAAGCAATATGATGCCTGCCAATTGGTTCAAGCCTGTGGCGTAGGAGGTGCCCTGAGGGAGCTGGGAGCTTGGTGCCCTGTCTGCAAGAGGTTCACTGCTCCCTGGCACCAGCCATCTCTGGGCTGGTGTTAGAAGGTCTCTCCAGCAGCTCAGGGGCCCACCAGCAGTCCGAGATGCAAGGGAGGAGAAATTTAACCACTCCACCTACCCTGGTTGCTGATCTCAAGCCTCTCGGTGTTTAGACCCTGCCAATGCCTTTTTCCTTTCAGTTCTGCTGTGCAACTTCTTCCTGTGGAGTCTCCTGTCATTTCAGGAACCCTTCCTTCTGACCCTTATCCTATCTATGTTTGTCTGCCTGTTTATTTTTTTCACTTTCATCTAAAATCTATCTTTCTTACAGTGACGCTCTGGCTGGTGGTTTTTCTCGTTTGCCATCTTGGTCTTGTAGTTCAGCTTTATGTTAATTAAATCAGAAGCTTCACAAAAGAAAGGATAGTTGATATGCTGGTATTAGCCAGGAACACTCCAGGGCGTAGTGTATAGTCAAGAGGAAATTTGTATGTGGGAATGGGTTTACTGGACACATTTAATGTGGAGTGTATTTTCCAGCGGAGTTAGGGTGTGAGGAAGAGAGAAAAAAGAGATAGGGACAAATTGGAATAAAATAAAGGCTTAAGAAATTTGTCAAATGTGATACAGATGCCATATGGAAAACATCCTGACCTTACTTTGCCTGTCTTCACACTTCACATCAAAACACATATAAACGCAAATTTTACACTCAGGAGACTTGACTTCTCTGATAATATTTTGTTGTATTTAAGTGACATTGAGATGGAGAGATGAAATTTTATAAGAAACCATAGTTACATTTACTAGTTGTGATTAGGTTATTTAATAAGACTGACTAAAGGAAAACATGACATTTTGAGAATATCTTCAAGAGTTCTGGGATTCTGAAGCTGGGGAGACATTTAACTGACATTGATAAAGGAAAATTAGGTGTGGCAATCAAGTTATGGTATGTAAGAATAATGAAAAGTTAGAGAACAATAAAGTCAGATATTCCTAGTATGAAGCTACTTAACTTGATTTCAGAAGCAGTGTGAGCTAAGGACTAAGAATTATTATATTATTGGTCTACAGAATAAAATTTGTGCCTTCTATATTTTATGAATTAATTTCTCATGCTTTTTATTATATGCAAAAAGCAACAAAACAAAGTGTAAGAACAATAATATTTAAATTTTAGCAAGAATTTGAATAACTGTAAATTTATGATTATAAAGTGTTATTTGATGAAAGCAAAACCATATTATATGGCATGATACTGGGTATTTCATCAATCTGAAATGTTAAATATTTTAATCAACAAAAAATGTTACAGATATCTGTCCTAGATGAAAAACTAATATTTTAATGTTCATTTCTGCATGTGATTCTGT
>NW_012150174.1:3201887-3204802 GCF_000956105.1 Propithecus coquereli
ATAAATCAATTCAGCAAAGTCTCAGGCTACAAAATCAATGTACATAAATGAGTAGCATTCCTACATACCAATAACGGTAAAGCTGAGAATCAAATCAAAGACTCAATACTTTTTACAATAGCTACAGAGAAAATAAAATACCTAGGAATATATTTAACCAAGGAGGTAAAAGATCTCTACAAAGAAAACTACTAATCACTGAGGAAGGAAATTGCAGATGGTGTAAACAAATGGAAAAACATATCATGCTAACGGGTCAGCAGAATCAACATTGTTAAAATGTCTGCACTACCTAAAGTGATTTACAGATTCAATGCAATCCCTATCAAAATACCAACGTCATTTTTCGCAGATCTAGAAAAAAATGATTCTATGCTTTGTTTGGAAGCAGAAAAGAGCTCTAATAGCCAAAGCAACCTTGAGCAAAAGGAACAAATCGGGAGGCATCACTTTACCAGACTTTAAGCTATACTGCAAGGCTATAGTAATGAAAACAGCATGGTACTGGCACAAAAATACAGACATAGACCAATGAAACAGAACAGAGAACCCAGATATAAAACCATCCATATATTGCCATCTGATCTTTGACAAAGTAGACAGCAATATACACTGGAGAAAAAAATCCGTATTCAATAAATGGTGCTGGTAAAATTGGATAGCCACATGTAGAAGATTGAAACAGGATCCATATCTCTCACTGCTCACAAAAAATAATTCAAGATGTATAACAGACTTAAATCTAAGACATGAAACCATAAGAATTCTAGAAGAAAATGTTGGAAAAACTCTTCTAGATATTGGCCGAGGCAAAGAATTTATGAAGAAGACCCCAAGGGCAATCACGGCAGCAACAAAAATAAATAAATGGGACTTGATTAAATGAAAAAGCTTTTGCACAGCCAAGGAAATAGTTAACAGAGCAAAAAGATAACCTACAGAATGGGAGAATATAGTCACATGGTATATATCCAATAAAAGGCTAATAACCAGAATCTACAAGGAACTGAAGCAAATCAGCAAGAAAAAATTAAACAACCCCATTAAAAAGTGGGCAAAAGACATGAACAGAAGCTTTTCAAAAGAATATAGAGTAATGGCCAATAAACATATGAAAAAATGCTCAGTATCACTAATCATCAGAGAAATGCAAATCAAAATCACAATGAGATATAGCTTAACCCCAGTAAGAATGGCTTTTATCAAAAAGTCCCAAAACAACAGATGCCGGCGTGGATGAGGAGAGAAAGGAACATTTATACATTGAAAATGGGACTGCGAAATCGTGCAACCTCTATGGAAAATAGTGTGGAGATTCCTCAAAGAACTAAAAGTAGAACTAACTTTTTATGCAGCAGTCACACTATGGGGTATTTACCCAAAGGAAAAAAAGTCACTTTATCAAAAAGACGCTTGCACTACAGCACAATTACATTGCAAAGATGTGGAATCAAACCAAGTGCCCATTAATTCATGATTGTATTAATAAAATGTGATGTATTTACACCACGGAGTGCTACTTGGCCATAAAAAATGAATTAATACCTTTTGCAACAAACCAGACGGAACTGGAAACCATCCTCCTAGGTGATGTATGCCAAAAATGGCAAAACAAACACCATATGTACTCACTATTAAATTGGAACTAACCAATCAGCACTCATGTGTACAGATGGAATTAAAACCCAACGAAATCATGCAGGTGGCAGGGGGGAGGAGGGAATGGGTGAAATCATACCTAATGGGTACAATGTACACTATCTGGATGATAGGCACATTTATAACTTTGACCCAAGCAATACAAAAGCAATCCATGTAACCAAAACATTCATACTCCTATAATATTCTGAAATAAAATAAAATAAAATTGAAAAAACAGGAAGCCACAGTTACTCTTTAATTGTATTTCAATATTTGGGCCAGAGGATGTAGTTGGTGTACTTTTATTTAGTGGGAGGAAGTGTGAAAAATGTGATGATTTTTGAGAAAAAAAAAAAAGTTAGATTAGCATTGCAGATAGTTTTCAGAACCTCTAATCATTTAATATAGCTTTCAGCCATATTTCCATCTATTTTATTCAGTTTTAACTGATGGCCAGAGAGAGTTGTGGTTTAGGGACATGTGTAATATCAATGCTTTTGATTTGTTTTCTTTCTCATTTTTAGGCTATGGCTGTAATGAATTTCTGATAATTATGACTAATACCCCTAGCCATCCTGGCTATTTGAACCCATTACTAAATGATCTATTTCTAATGATGATTGTATATTAATTTAAGGACCTTTTGTTAGATGCTAGAGGTGGAAGATATTATGGAATATAATTAAGAACTATGGCATTCTTTTGAGTTAGTCCTTATTTTGAATCAGCATAAAATTTTTATGTTTTTTCTTTTACATAAAAATATAAATATATTAATAAAAAAACCCAGAAGTGTCATGCTAGTTTTTCCAATAAAGATATCAAGATCAGAATCTTGAGAAAAAACATTTATATTAAAAAACCCATGTGTGTATAAATGTTAAATATTTTAATCAACAAAAAATGTTACAGATATCTGTCCTAGATGAAAAACTAATATTTTAATGTTCATTTCTGCATGTGATTCTGTGGTTCATATTTGAACTATACTAAAAAGGAAGCCCACTGTCATTTCTATTCAACATAGTGCTGTAAGTCCTAGTCAGAACAATCAAGCAAGATAAGGAAATTAAGGGTATCCAAATAGGGAAAAAAGAAGTCAAACGGTTATTCTTTGCTGATGACATGATCTTATATCTAGAAAACCCCAAAGATTCTGCCAAGAGACTCCTGGAATTAATAAATCAATTCAGCAAAGTCTCAGGCTACAAAATCAATGTACATAAATGAGTAGCATTCCTACATACCAATAACGGTAAAGCTGAGAATCAAAT
>NW_012150174.1:3204852-3243286 GCF_000956105.1 Propithecus coquereli
CAGAATCTTGAGAAAAAACATTTATATTAAAAAACCCATGTGTGTATGGAATTAGAAAAACATGTTATTGGATTACTGGCAAATGTGAACAAGTTCATATTTTACCTAACTAGTTAAGGGCACATGGTGGAAGGCACTTCTGCTTATTATGTTTATATAATGTTTATATTTCTACTTTTTAAAGTGATTTCACTTTCTTGTGGATGAAATTTTCTGGTAAAAATTCTTATGTGTTTAAGACTCTATATGTATTCCTTCGATGTAATTGTATTTTTGTATTCAGTAGTATGGTAGGGAAATTATAGTTAAAATAATTTATCTCATATTTCAAAATAGCTAGAAGAGAAGATTTTTAATGTTCCCAACACAAAGAAAAGATAAATGTTTGAGGTGATGGATATCCCAATTACCCTGATGTGATCATTACACATTGTCTACAGGTATCAAAGTATCACATGTACCCCCAAAATGTGTACAACTGTTATATATCAATAAAAAATAAAAAAGACTTTATATGTAATCATAATGATAATATATTTTATTTGAGAAACAAATGCTTAAATTAACCATTGTATCTGTGCAAAAATAATTTAAAAAAGCAATATAGTTATGGTGTTAGATGATCAGCTAATCAGTGGTAATTTAGACTAATAAATGTACACACTGAAAGATTTAATAAGTTTTCATAGCATTGTTAAGTTTTTAATGCAAAGATTAAAAAATTCTTTTCCTTTTCAGATTGTTGAATTTTTTTATGTTATTGAGACCACAGATTCTACCTGTTTTTTTATATATTTATTTTTGGTTGTGAATTTTATAAATTATCCTACTGGCTAGTATGTGATAGAGATTGAGTTCTTTTCCATTTTTAGGTATTAACATGTGAAATATTCAGAGAAGTTATCCTGTACATCTTTTTAAGTAGTCAATGACCTTATCTTTTGCTAAAATCAAACGACATTCAATACTGATACTATGGAGAGAGGAATCAAAATAGACACCTAATTATAATTACTTTTTTCCCTGTCATTATATCACTACGTGCAGAACAACTGATTTTTAAGAGATCATACAACGGCTGAATTTTGGCAGGTACAAAGGGTTTTTTTCTTTGCTTCTCTCTTCTTCCCCCTTCCTGTTTTTATCCTGTATAGTATTTATTGGAACAGTTCAAACTGACCTCTTTCTTGTAAGATTTAATTTTAATTCTAATAGTTTATAGGAAATAACAGAAGGACAAAGGGAAGTTAATATGTTTATGATTGCTTCATATTTTCAGAAATCCTTAACATTTATGGTACAGTTCAATTGTTAAGTGCATAAGGGTAATTTTAGGGGAAATTATTATGAAGACTTGTACCAAACACTATATAATTAGCTGCCATAATTATTGATTTTTGAATAAAATCAAATGTGAGCAACATGAAGGCAGGGTCTATGTCTTCTTAACTGTTCTGACTCATTATGCAGTATTATGTCTGGTACATAGTGGATATTTAATAGCTATTGTGAGAGTGAAGGAAGACAGGATGGGAGGGAAAAAGGAAGGGAGAAAAAACCTAAGTCGATTGGACACAGTGATAAATTCTATGTTACTCTGTTGTGCTTTCTTTGGCTGATGCGTTGCTCTCCCAGACAGATAACAAACAGGGTTATGGTCTTTACACTGAGCATGAACATGGTATAATTTTGAAAAACCTTATCGAAGGCTTTTAAGCACTTTTATTTGCTTATTAGTTCACAGTGACTCAATTCTTTTCCCTCCTGCTCATTTTTTGTTAGATGGCATGGGGAAATAATAAGACTAGAGTTGCATATAACATTTCAAGGAAAGCTTTCATGATTACTATCACTGTCTTTATTTTTTCTTCTTTTGAAACTACAGATCCCTGTGACCAATCCTCCTTTTAAATTGACTAAATACTACCTTCCAGTAGGACCTACTACTTCCTAAATGGCTCTGTTGACTATCCTAAGACATTTCAAATACTCTGTAACATGTATATGATATTTAACACATTAGTTTTGAGCCTGAGGCCTTGTGAAGCAAAACCTGGGCAAAACCCTGCAGTTGGTTCATGAAAATCTTACTTGTTGATGTTCTTATTGTTACAATTAATATTGACAATGTAATTCTAAAAATGTGGATTAAATGAATACAAGTCAATAACAAATTTTTAATTAAATTAGAAAGGTTCATTTTGTTTTCGAAATTTTTATTCTATTTTCTATATTCTATAAAACACTAAAATCCCAAGGAAAAAGTTTTTTTTCTAGTGTGGCAGTCAATGTGTTAAAGAGTCTAAGACATTCACTAATTAGTCCATTGACAGAAAATGGTCTATTATTCATTTTTTAGATAAGGTCATTGATAAAATGATATTTTATGAGTGGTATTTAGATGAGTGAAACTCATCTATCCTCTCTTTATGAATTTGCTGTCATTTTACTTACTGTCAATTTTATTCTGGCTCTGTTTGGAGTTAAGCGTACCAATCTATGTTAGATGCTCTAGGATCAATGCCTCTTTAAAGATTTGGTCTCCACTGGAAGAGATGGATGCTGGGTTGTAGCCATTTACACACCTCTCTTTTGAAGTCCTGTTGTTTCAGGTGTCTTCCTTTCATAGATACATTTGTTACTAAAAGGACAGTTACAAAGAAAGAAAATAGTTTTTAAAATAATAAATTCTTGCATTTAAAGTCTAGATTTCAATCCTTTTGTTGACACTGATGTTTAGTGTTTTAATTATGAAATGTAATAATTATCACTGTATCATAATGATCCCCATATTCACATAATGTTATTTTTTAAATAATTTCATATCTATGAGAGATTTTTACTCACTCCAAGATAGGTGTTATGCAATATCATTTTAATTTTCCTGGTTGTCCAACTGTGTAAGAGTCCTGCGATATTTAAGTCAAACTAACCTGAGTGTCACCCCAGAGAAAGGCTGAAATTGTTTATAGCAGAAGATCTCATTCTAACCTTTTAGATCTTCCTTTATAAATTTTAGGATGTTATGTAAAGCTTTTATTAAAAAAGAAAACAATAAACCTTAAAACCCCTGTTAGGCTGAGTGAGAGTCCTCAATCGCACTTTTCTATAACTCCTAGGATTAGGCAACGTAAAGTACACATTTCCCTTTTTTTTTTTTTGAGACAGAGTCTTGCTTTGTTGTCCCGGCTAGAGTGCAGTGGTGTCATCATAGCTCACTGCAACCTCAAACTCCTGGGCTGAAATGATCTCTTGCCTCAACCTCCTGAGTAGCAGGCACTACAGATGTGTGTGCCACTATACTGGCTAATTTTTGTATTTTTTTTGTAGACACAGGGTCTTGCTCTTGCTCAGGCTGGTCTCAAACTCTTGACCTCAAACAATTCTTCCATCTTGGCCTCCCAGAGTGTTAGGATTACAGGCGCAAGCCACCACGACCAGCCTAAAGTACATATTTCTTTATGAAATGTCATGGGTAGCAATAGCTGGTTACTAAATGTTTAGAAAAATTACTTTCATTTGTGGAGGGCTCTACTTGCTGTAGAGTGCAAAAATGTTTCACTTACCTTATTCATTTGACCAGACCAACAGACTCTTAAGTGTGAATAGATTACAAAAAATCCCCACAAACTTCTACATCGACTCCTAGAGTGAGATATATTTTGATTGCATGTATTATTTGGTGGGGGGTGGTAAATGAAGGTGACCTTTATAAATTACATAAATCTTACTTTTGGTCTGGAGGATTTGCCTCTGACATACACATGTAAGTTTTTACAGTGGGCTTTATTCATAAAATGTCAGCTATACAGCATGTATTTTCCTGTTTCGATTTTAGCTCAATAGATTTTTATGATTCACAGCGAGTCTTTTTTTTTTTTTTTTGAGGTGGAATCTCACTCTATAGCCCAGGCTGGACTACAGTGACGTGATCATAACTCACTGCAGCCTTGAATTCCTGGGCTCAAGCAATCCTCCTGCTTCAGCCTCCCAAGCACCACCATCACCTGGCTAGTTTTTTTTTTCTTGCTATGTTGCTTAGACTGGTCTTGAACTCCTGGTCTCATACAATCCTCCTGCTTCAGCCTCCCAAAATACAAGGATTACAGGTGTGAACCACTGCACCAAGCTGTGGCTTCATTTTATTTATGGTGTGATAGTATGAGTTAAGGATTGTTTTTCTCCCACTTGAAGTACTTTTTTTAACATTTCTTATAGTGTAGGTCTGCTGCTGATGAATTCTCTCCAAACATTTATTTGTCTGAAAAAGTCTATTTTGCCTTCATGTTGGAAAGATTTTTTTTCTAGGTTTAGGATTCTTAGTTGCCTGTTTTTATTTCTTCAGTATTTTAAAGGTGTTATTCATGGTCTTCGGGCTTATATAACTTCTAATGTAGACTTATTCTCATTTTTGTTCCTCCATATGCATTGTGTAATTTTACCCCTCTGTGGCTACTTTTAAGATGTTTTCTTTATAACTGTTTTGCAGTAATTTGATTATGATGTACCTATGTCTTGTTTTTTAAAAATAATGCTTGCAATTATATTTATTTATTAATTTTAAAAATTTTCCCCCTTCATTTTATTTCATAAATTATTAAATCAACTTTAAACACTGTAAAGGACATTTTAAATCAATGTAAACTCATCATTTACTTTTATTTTATTCTAGTTTTTTAGTACAGTTGTGATCATAGTATGTATATAATTTTGTGTTCTACTCTTTCTTTAAACAAGTTTTTACTGATACATAATATTTGTTCATATTCATGGGGTACATGTGATATTTTGTTCTATGCATAGAATGTGTAATGATCAAATCAGAGTTTTTAGGATATCTATCACCTTGAGTATATATCTTTTCTTTCTATGTGTTGGGAACATTTTAAGTCCTCTCTTTTAGCTGTTAATGTTTTGAAATATACAATATGTTGTTGTTAAGTATAGTCACTCTACTCTGCTATCAAACATTAGAACTTACTCCTTCTATCTAACTTACCCATTAACCAACTTTTCTTCAGCCCCTCCTGACACACACCCTTTCCCCAGCCTCTGGTAACTATCATTCTACTCTCTACCTCTGTGAGATAAACTTTTTAGCTCTCACACATGAGTGAGAACATGTGATATTTGTCTTTCTGTGCTTGGCTTATTTCACTTAATATAATGACTTGCAGTTACATTCATGTTGCTATAAGTGACAGACAGGTTTTCATTCTCTTTAATGGCTGAATTATATTCCATTGTGTATATATACCACATTTTCTTTATCCATTCATTTATTGATGGATACTTAAGTTGATTCCATATCTTTCCTATTGTGAACAGTGCTGCGATAAACATGGGGATGCAGGTATCCTTTTGATATATTGATTTCCTTTCCTTCAGTAATACCCTGTAGTGGAATTGCTGGATCTTATGGTAGTTCTATTTTTAGTTTTTTGAGAAATGTCCATACTGTTTTTCTTAGTGGCTGTACTAATTTACATCCCCACCAACAGTGTCTGAGTTCCCTTTTCTCTATATCCTCCCCAGCATCTGTTAATTTTTGTATTTTTAATAATAGGCATTCTAATTGGGATAGGATGTTATCTCTTTGTGTTTTAATTTGTTTTTCCCTGATGATTAGTGATGTTGAGTATTTTTTCTTATTTTTCTATTTTTTTCTTATACCTGGCCATTTGTATGTCTTCTTTTGAGAAATATCTATTCATGTCCTTTCCCCACGTTTTAGTGGAATTATTTGTCTTTTTGTTGTGGAGTTGTTTGAGTTCTTTCTATATTCCAGATATAAGTTCCTTGCTGGATGAATAGTTTGCAAATATCTTCTCCCATCCCACAGGTTGCCTCCTTACTCTGTTGATTGTTTCCTTTGCTGTGCAGAAGGCTTTTAGTTTAATATAGTCCCATTTGTCTATTTTTGTTTTTGTTACCTGTACTACTGAGGTCTTAGCCATAAAGTCTTTGCCTTGACCAATTTCCTGAAGTGTTTTCCCTATGTTTTCTTCTAGTAGTTTTATAGTTTTGGGTCTCACATTTATGTCTCTGGTACATCTTGAGTTGACTTCTGTATATGGTGAGAGACAGGGGTCTAGTTTCATGCTTCTGCATGCAGATATCCTGTTTTACCAGCACCTTTCCACAATGTATGTTCTTGGTACCTTTGTTGAAAATCAGTTGGCTTGAAATACATGGATTTATTCCTGGATTTTCCATTCTGTTCCATTGGTCTCTGTGTCTTGTCTGTTTTTATACCAAATACCGTGCTGTGTTTGTTACTATAGCCTTGTAATATATTTTGAAGTCAGGTAGTGTGATGCCTCCAGTTTTGTTCTTTTTGCTCATGATTGGTTTGGCTATTCAGGCTCTTTTTTGGTTCCATACAAATTTTAGGATTGTTTTTTCTATTTCTGTGAAAAATGTCATTGGTATTTTGATAGAGATTGCATTGAATCTATAGATAGCTTTGGGTAGTATGGTACTAATTCTTTAGATCTATGAACATGGGGCGTCTTTCCTTGTGTTTGTGTCTTCTTCAATTTCTTTCATCAGTGTTTTGTAGTTTTCTTTGTAGAGGACTTTCATCTCCTTGGTTAAATTTATTGTTAGATTTTTTTTTTTGTAGCTTTTTTAAGTGGGATTGTCTCCTCGATTTCTTTCTCAGCTATTAGGTTGGTACAAAAGTAATTGTGGTTTTGGACCATGAATTTTAAATCATTATAACTAGGCTCAAACACATATTTGTTAGTCAAAATAGGAACCATTATAATCAACACATTTTTGCCAATGAGAAACAAGTTTGTTTATTCCTGTAGCATAAAAATCCATGCTTCGGGATTCCACAAACTCCTGGAAAACATTTTCTGTATCATTCTGGTTGTGGAAGTGTTTTCCCTGCAAAAATTTGTCAAGATGCTTGAAGAAGTAGTAGTCAGTTGGCAAGAAGTCAGGTGAATATGGTGGATGAGGCAAAACTTCGTAGCCCAATTTGTTCAACTTTTGAAACATTGGTTGTGTGATGTGTGCTCAGGCATTGTTGTGGAGAAGAATTGGACCCTTTCTGTTGGCCAGTGCTGGCTGCAGGTGTTGCAGTTTTCAGTGCATCTCATCAATTTGCCGAGCATACTTCTTGGATGTAATGGTTTTGCGAGGATTCAGGAAGCTGTAGTGGATCAGGAAGGCAGCAGACTGCCTAACAGTGACCATGACCTTTTCTGGTACAAGTATGGTTTTGGGAAGTGTTTTGGAGCTTCTTCTTGGTCCAGCCACTGAGGTGGTCATCCTGGTTGTCCTATAAAATTCACTTTTTGTCGCACAAAACAATCCTATCGAGAAATGGTTCATTGTTGTTGCGTACAGTAAGAGAAGACAACACTTCAAAATGACGATTTTTTTGATTTTTGGTCAGCTCATGAGGCACCCACTTATCAAGCTTTTTCACCTTTTCAATTTGCTTCAAATGCTGAACAACCACAGAATGGTTGACGTTGAGTTCTTGGGTAACTTCTTCTGTATTTGTAAGAGGATCAGCTTCGATGATTTCTCTCAATAGGTCGTTGTCACTTTCCGATGGCTGGCCACTGCAGTCCTCATCTTCAAGGGTCTCATCTCCTTTGCAAAACTCCTTGAACCACCACTACACTGTCCATTTGTTAGCAGTTCCTGGGCCAAATGTGTTGTTGATGTCTTGAATTGTCTCCGCTGCTTTACAACCCATTTTGAACTCAAATAGGAAAATCACTCATATTTGCTTTTTGTCTAACATCATTTCCATAGTCTAAATAAATATAAAATAAACAGCAAGTAATAAGTCATTAGCAAAAAAACATAAAGCAAGGAATGCACATTAAAATGATGTATAACATAACCACATTTATTTAAGAATGTATTCCAATATCAAATGGAAAATTTCAACAATGCTAAAACTGCAATTACTTTTCCACCAACCGAAGTTCATTATTGGTGTATAGAAATGCTACTGATTTTTGTATGTTGATTTTGTATCCTGTGGCTTTACTGAATTTATCATATGTAAGAACTTTTTGGTGGAGTCTTTAGGTTTTTCTAGATACAAAATCACATGATCTATAAAGAGGAATAATTTGACTTCCTCTTTTCCAATTTGGTTGCCTTTTATTTCTTTCTCTTACCCGATTGCTCTGGCTAGGAGTTCTATACTTGTTGAAAAGGAGTGGTGAAAGTGGACTTCTCTTGACAGTTCTTAGAGGAAAGACTTTCAGCTTTTTCCTATTTGGTATGATGTTAACTGTGGGTTGGTCTTATATTGTCTTTATTATGTTGAGCTATGTTCTTTCTATGCTTAGTTTATTGAGAGTTTTAATCATGAACGGATATTGAATTTGATCAAATGCTTCTTCTGCATCTATTGAGGTGTGCGATATGCTTTCTTTTTGTTGCTTCTGCTTGGGCTTTGTTGAAGTTCTTGAATTTATGGGTTTATAATTGTATTCAAAATTGGAAAGTTTTGGTTGTATTCTTCACTCTTTCTTCTTTCTTTTAGGACTCATATGTATGTTAGATTCTACTTGATACTCTGTTCATTTTTTAAAAATTCTTTTCTTTCAGTGTTTCAACTTGAGTCATTTCTATTGCTTGGTCTTCAAGTTCTGCTTTTAATTTTACCCAGTGTTTTTTTCATTTCAGATATTATTTTTTTCCTCCATATAAGTTCTATTCTTTTTGAATTCTTTATTTCTCTTCTAAACATGTTCATGTTTTCCTCCACATTTTTAAACACATGGAACACATTTATCTTCTAATTTCATCATTTCTGTCCTTTCTGGGTCTGTTTCTGTTGATTGATTTTTCTGCTTGTCATGGATCATCTTTTCTGCTTCTTTATAAGCTGCTAAGTTATTTTTTTTTTAATTTCAGCATATTATGGGGGTACAGATGTTTAGGTTACATATGTTGCCCTTGCCCCCTCTGCCCCCCAAGTCAGAGCTTCAAGCGTGTCCATCCCCTGGATGGTGCGCATCGCACTCGTTATGTATGCATATACCCATCCCCTCCTCCCCCCTCCCACCTGCCCGACACCCAATAAATGTTATTCTTATATGTGCACTTATGTGTTGATCAGTGAAACCAATTTGCTGGTGGCTGGTAAGTTTTTTTAAAAGTATTTTTTATTTTTCTGGTAATATGCACATAACATAAATTTACTATTTCAGCAATTTTAAAGTGTATAATTCAGTGACATTCAGTACATTCATAATGTTATGTAACCACTACCATTGTCTAGCTCCAGAACATTTCGTTACTTCAAAAATAAAACTACTTTTAAAGCTATCATTTTTTATTTCCCCTGGCCCCTGCCCCTGGCAATAACTAATACCTTATATCTATGGATGTATCTATTCTGGATATTTCATATAAACAGAATCATATAATATGTGGCTTTTGTTTCTGGCTTTTTTTGCTTAGCATGTTTTCTAGGTTCATTCATGTTGTAGCATGCATCAGTATTTTATTCATATTTATTGATGAATAACTTTCCATTGTATTACTATACCTCAATTTGTTTATCTGTTTATCTGTTGATGGACATGGGTTGTTTCTATCTTTTGGTTATTGTGAATAGTGATACTATGAAAATTCATGTATAAGTTTTTGTTTGAACACCTATTTTTAATTCTTTGGGAATATACTTAAGAGTGGAATTGCTGGGTCATATGGTATTTCCATGTTTAACTCTTTGAGGAAATTCCAAACTGTTTTCCATAGTGTCTGTACCTTTTACATTCCCACCTGCAATGTATAAGGGTCCTAATTTCTATTTTAGTGGGTGTTAAGTTGTGGTTTTGGTTTCTATTTTCCTAGTGAATAATGATGTTTAGCATCATTTCATGTGCTTCTTGGCCATTTGTGTATTTTCTCTGGGAAATGGCTATTTAAGTCTTCTGCTGATTTTAGATTTGGCTTGTCTTTTCATTGTTGAGTTGTAAGAGTTCTTTATATATTCTGGGTAATAACCCCTTATTGGATATATGATTTACAAATATTTTCTCCATTCCGTGGGTGAATTTTCCTTTCACTTTCTTGATAGTGTTCTTTGATACGCAGAAGTTTTCAGTTTTGATGAAGTCCAATGTATATATTTTTTCTTTTTTTCTTATTTGTGCTGTTGGTGTCATATCTAAGAAACTATTGGCAAATCCAAGGCTATGAAGATTTACCCCCATTTTTTTTTCTGAGTTCTTTAGTTCTAATTCTTACATTTAGGACTTTTATCTATTTTGAGTTAATTTAAAAAATATGATATGAGGTAAGGATCTTTTGCATGTGGATATCCAGTTTTCTCAGTACCTTTTGTTGAAGAGACTATTTTTTCATTATTGGATGGTTTTGTAACCCTTGTTCAAAAACAGTTGACCATAGATGCATAGGTTTGTTTCTGAACTGTCATTTCTGTTCACTTGATCCATATGTCTGTCCTTATGTCAATTCCACACTGTTTTGATTATTGTAACTTTGTGGTAAATTTTGAAATTAGAAAGTGTGAATCTTCTAGCTTAGTTTTTGTTTTTCAAGATTGTTTTGGCTATTAGGCATCCTGAGCAATTTCTCATGAATTTTAAGATCAGCTTTTTCATTTCTTCAAAAAAGGCCTTTGGGTTTTGATAGGGATTGAATTAAATCTGTAGATTCATTTGGTGAGTATTACCATCCTAACAATATTAAGTCTTCCAATCTGTGAACACAGATGTCTTTACATTTATTTAGGTCCTTAATTTCTTTCAGTAATGTTTTGTAAGGCCTGTAATTTTTCACTGGATAACGAGCATTGCGAATTTTGTGATGTTGGGTGCTAGATTTTATTTTACTCTTTTAAATAATATCATGATGTGTCTGGAACATAGTTAAGTTACTTGGAATGAGTTACTGAGGCTTGTTTTTAAGCTATGTTAGAGAGGCAGCATTCACTAGGAATAATTTAGGCTCACTACTTGGTGAGACTCTTCTGATGACTCTCCTCAGTCTACATATTACGAGGTCTTTTCAGTGTGGCTGGTGGGAACAAGAAATATTTTTAGCTCTGTGTGAGCTTCATACATTTTTCAACTTACTGCTTTCCAGTGGCTGTTTTTCCAACTATGGTAATTTCCTTCAACCCATGGACAGGTATCAATTCAGTCAAAGACTGAACAGGTCACCTCTGTAGATCTCTGAGGTGCTTTCTCTGTGCAGCTGTCTTCTTTTTAGTACCCTTCCTTGTTAATTATAGCCTTCTTGGTCTCTCTGATCATCAATATTTGTTTCTTCAACTCAGCAAGACCTCTGGGCTTCGTTTAGGACTACCCCTGTCTGTAGTGTGGTGTGAAGACTCCAGGAAAAGCTGTTGGCTCACCTCATTTGTTTCACATTTCTGAGGGATCACAATCCTGCATTGCTTATTGCTCAGTTTCTAAAAATCAGTTTCATATATTTTGGTTGGCTTTCTAGATGTTTAAGGCATGAAGGTAAATCCAGTCCTTGTTGCTTCATTGTTGTCTGAAGCAGAAGTTGTGAATCATTGTATCAAAGAAAAGCCAAATTGAATTTTCACTGATATAAAATGAAGAAGAGAACATCTTAATTCTTGTATAGTACTTAGTTGAATTTAGGCACCTACTTCCTTAAAAGATTGTTTTAGTCCATTTGTATTGCTATAAAGGAATACCTGAGGCTAGGTAATTTATAAAGTAAAGGTTTACTTGGCTCACAGTTCTGCAGGGTATACAAGAAGCATGGTGCCTGCCAGCATCTGCTTCTGGTGAGGGCCTCTGGCTGCTTCCACTCATGGTGGAAGGCAAACGGGAGCCAGCATGTGCAGAGGTCACATCGGGAGGAAGAAAGCAAGAGAGTGAGGAGGGAGGTTCCAGGCTCTTTTAAACAACCAGCTATCACTGGAAAGGGAACTAACAGTGTGAAAACTCACTCACCAACCCCTACTAGGGAAGGCATTAATCTATTCATGAGTGGGGTCTGCCCTGTGACCCAAACACCTCCCACTAGTCTCCACCTGCAACACTGGGGATCAAACTTCAACATGATATTTGGAGGGTCAAATATCCAAATTATAGCAAAGCTTTATCTCAGAAGTTGCATACATCCTTAATGCTAGTTAATTATTAATGATAATGTTTTTATTATGCCATTTTCAAGTAAATCCTAGCTTCATGACACAGTAAATGTCCATAATGTTAAGAATTTTTTAAAAAATTCAACATTAAAGGCATAGCATCTTAATGGAGTAGATGAAAGGTGTTTCTGGCAGATGGAAGGGGAGATATGACTTTAAAGTCTCTGTGTTTCAATTTCTTCATGTCTAAGTGAAGATAATAATAATACAGTTGTTGGCTGGGCATGGTGGCTCAGGCCTATCATTCTAACACTCTGGAAGCTGAAGTGGCAGGATTGCTTGAAGTCAGGAGTTTGAGACCAGCCTGAGCAAGAGCGAGACCCCGAGACCCCGTCTCTACTAAAAATAGGAAAATTAACCGGACGTTGTGGTACACACTTGTATTGCCAGCTACCTGGGAGGCTAAGGCAGAAGGCAGAAGGATCACTTGAGCCCAGGAGTTCCAGGTTTCAGTAAGTCACGATGATGCCACTGCACCTTACCCAGGGTGACAGAGTGAGACTCTGTCTCAAAAAAAAAAAATACAGTTGTTGTAAGTATTAAGTGAACTGATTAATATATATGTAATGTGTTTAGAACAGTGCCAGGCATATACTAAGTGTTATAAGTGTGAACCATTATTATCTTAATTATGATTTTTTTTTATTGCGGGAGGAGAGATTAAGGGGATTAGATCAAGTAATTTAAAGGTATAAAATATTTATCTAATTTAATATCAAATTATGCCTAGATGTACTAATTTTGAATATCCTTGGCATGAAGAGTTGAAGACTGAACCTGCAGTTTGGCCTAGGAATATAGAGCTCAATGAAGAAATTTGTTCTTGTGAAATTTGTATGTTAGCTAGCAAACTTTTTCCTATTAGATGTGTGATGTCATCACTGGGAACATCAATATTGAGAACTGAAAAGAAATTAAACTAATAATTTTTTTTTTCTGTTCATTTTTTTTGTTTTATTTCAGCATATTATGGGGGTACAGATGTTTAGGTTACGTATATTGCCCTTGCCTCCCCCCTCCCCCCCAAGTCCGAGTTTCAAGCATGTCCATTCTTTGGATGGTGCACATTGCACTCTTTGTGTATGCAAATACCCGTCCCTCCCTCCCCCTTCCCCCCTCCCCCCTGCCCGACATCCAATAGATGTTATTCTTATATGTACACTTGTGTGTTGATCAGTTAATACCAATTTGATGGTGAGTACATGTGGTGCTTGTTTTTCCATTCTAAACTAATAATTTTATTGGCTTAGAAATGAAAAGGCCTAAATCATTGTCATTCACATTTTAAATATTAATAGAAGATCAAATTATTCATATTATTAAACTCTAAAAGTGATATTACAGTTAAACTTTGTACAGAAACATATGGTGGTGTATATTGTTCTATACAGTAAATGTAATGCTACAAAGTTGCATATTCACTTAATTTTTGTTGGTTAAATTCACTCCAAAGGTTGCAATGGAGGAACACACTACTAAAAAGAGCCTGCATTTAAGATAAAGAATTCCTTGATAATATACATCGCCTGGCGCATTAGTAGGTGCTCAATTAATGTTTCTACCTAATTAATTTTTAAGTTTTCTTACAACAGTGTGTGTGTGTGTGTGTGTGTGTGTGTGGTGTGTCTGTGTGCACACACACATGTATGCATGTGTGTAGATTGCTCTTGCTTTGGACATAAAATACCATACTTTTTCAGAAGTGCAGTTAGCAGACTAACTGTGGGTAATATAAATATTAGCCATTATTTACTGATTACTGGTCCCTGATGCCAAAAGAGAAAACAACCCACTACACTGATCACAGTTTTCAAAATAAAATCTGTTTGTTGAACAAACTTTTGAATTTGAATGGTATATAGAGCATTGGGAGTGCTTAAGAAAAGTTTTTATTCATGCTATGTTAGGGCTGAATAATATTTATGTTTTAGTTCAACAGAATTTAAATGGAGCTGCATAACTGAAGTCATCTTGATTTGCTGTTTCATTAATAATTGGAGTTATTAAAATAGTCATACTATTAATTAAAGTTCTCAAAATTTTTTACCTTGATAAATTCTATAGGACAGGTTTGTTCTGGGAGGTTTTTGTGAATCAGTAGTTTAATTTAACAGCTCAAACAATTGCTGTAGAAATTTGTTTGTGAAGCTATGATTTATACTGTCTTTTTTTTATAACTAACACCACAAAAGAACCATGCTACTATAGCCAGCAGAAGAATTTGGAAATGGTACATTCCAGTGTGTAAAGTTATTGCATATGAATGGAGAGAGATGTTATTTCAGTGATATGTTTTTATTACTAGCTTCTGTTTTTATTAAGAATAATGAAAACCTTGTGTCTGGGCCTGTGAACAAAACTAATGTGACCTTTGATGTGACCCACCTGTTGTGCTTTCACAATCGATAATAGTCCCCTCATGTGAGGGTGATCTGGAGAATAACAATGTACCATCAAGATGGAAAATAACATTTGTAAATTTAAGCTGCAGAAATTGAAATATGCTTGGATCAGGTCCTAGACTTAAGTAATAAAAACAACTTATCTAACCAAATATTTAGAGAAAAGAAGATATTAACAAATGCCTGACTCACAAGGCCTTTTTAAGGGAGAATTGTTGATTGGTTATATATTTGTCTTTCAGGCTCCTGTTAAAATAAAGGACTTCCTAAACCAGTGTTTGGTAATTTCTATAGCTAGAAAAGCATTCTAATGAATGCCTGGATTTTAGGCATTCCCAAAAGCTTTGCCTGTTAGACCATGTCCACCCTGGATTTACCTGAAGAGTAGTCTTCCAGCTAAAGAATTATATCAGTTTTGCAGATATATTTAAAGACATGATCATCTGGTAGACATTTTCACCAGCTTGCAAAATATTCTTTAGCATGTCCATTCTTAGAAAAATCCTAGTGATGATAATTCAGTGAGCAAACTTTAGTGTCTCAAAGCTAAATAACTAATAATGTACTACTGCCCTTCAATGTGCATGTCAAATTTGATCATTATGAAGTCACTATATTATAAAAATGTTGACATATCTCTGTTTGTCTTAGGTTAAAGATAGTTTCTAACTAGTCGATACAGACCTTAAAGCTTCTACAGAAATATTTCCCCCTTTGGCAATTACATGGACATTAGTACCATGGCTATAACTTTGTTGACAAAGGTTCTATTGATAGGACCTTTGCAGAAGGAGAAAAAGGGAATGGTTCTTAAGGCTCCAGCTGAAGGTTTGATGGCTGAAGCTTTGTTAATGTCTCATGCTTAACTCTTAGAACTGCTGTTGCCAGCACCAGTGGATTCCCCTTTCTCTTGGGGTGGTAGGAATGTGAGGGTTGGGAGGACGAGTTGTTCTTGGGGTCCCCAGATAGAACTCAAAATATTTTCTTTTGGAAACTAGAGTGTTGTAATACAGTGCTCAGCTATGCCATGAGTGGACTGGCATAGGATTTTAACCATTATTGGTATCATTGTTTCTATGGGAAAGTACATTCTAAATTCTAAGAACTTTTGAAACTAAATCCATTTGTGTGTTGGGGACTTCTGATATTTCCTAAAATTATAGAACTGCATTGTTTTACAGTTAGAAACACCTTGGAAGTCATCTATTTCAAGTTCATTTTATAGATAAGACAAAATTCTAGAAGAATATAAGTCCAATTTGGCAGGAAAAAATATGATCCTGTGGGATTGGGTGTTTAAAACATTAAAAAAATGTGATCTACAGATTTATTTCTTTTACATTCCAAGGCTTTTGGTTTTTAAAATTTTCATAGTTCTGTGATGGGCAGGCATAATAATTCATCAGAAGAAAAATTTCCAGGTTTTTCTGTATGAGAACTTCTATAGCACTAACCAGTATTATATGATCTGTAGATTAAAAGATGAATAAGACTTTGTATATTTTGTTGGACTTATCACTTATACTGTGTTCTTGTATCTAATATCATGTTGAAAATGTGTTACAGTGGACAAATCATTGCTTTAAATGGCTAGTTATTGATCCTGAATTGATGTGCTTTACATTATGAATTATGTGTTTCTCTGAACCTTTATGTGCTTTTGATTCACAGACTGGTACGTTAAGGTGGACGAGATAAGAACATGTGCTACACAGATATAGTGTTATTGGTTTTAAAAAACTGATTATCAAAATCATCTTTGTTTGGAAATATGCATTTTATTTATTTTTGTGTGATTTTTTCCCTTGATATCTTATTAGATATAAATAAAGCTGTTTGTAGAAAGCATATGTTTATTTTTAAAAATGATATTTAAACAAATTTATGTCACCAAATGATGTAATATGATTATTCTGGTGTATGGGGAGTCCTCTTTTAGTTTTTAGGATTTTCTTATTTTATCTCTCTCCTCTTCAAATGTGTACCCTAATAAGACAAAAGTTAGAGGTATTACTCTTACACAGAAGACAAAATTTCATGTTTTCAATGAGGGTGTACTATTATCTTTAAAACTTTTCTATTTTAAATATCTTTAGCTTAGGTTGAAAATGTAATGACTCAAACATTACAAAAGCGATCCATATAACCAAGACCATTCGTACCTCCTTAATATTTTGAAATTAAAAAAAAGGGAAAAATGTAGCAACCAGTTGCTGCTCCTATGAAGGATTTGACAGGGAGGAGTTAATGACTTTCAAGCATGTTTTTCACCTTTGACTTCTTCAGAATTCAAATTTCAGAATACGACTTCTCAGATCTTAAGATGCAAGTTTTTTTGGTTTTAATCCTCTTCACTGAGATTTGTTAATTCTCCCTGTTACCTAATTTATAGGAGTTATACAGTTTTTTAGCCACCATAGTCACCTATCATCTACCCAGTTTCACAGACTAAATTATGCCAAAAATATTAAAGATATATTCATTTAGCTTTAAATATTATGTTTCCATTGAGAGATACTGATATTATATACTTTTGATTTATGTTGAACATTTTTATGATTTTTTTTGCTGAATGAATATAATCAGTATGCTAAGTATTATGTTTTAAACAGATATCAATCTGTAATTTTGTGTCTAAGTATTTTTTTTGATGATACAGGGCATCAATATTAAATGAAATTTTAATTTAGTGATTTCATTTTCTGAAAATATTTCTATCAGAAATTCATATTATACTTGCATTAATGCTGAACATGATCAAATGTTCTCTTTCTCTTGTTGCATCCTTATTGCAGCAATCACCAAAACATTCAAAAGTTTAATTTAAGCTGAAATGTTTCTCCATAGAATAAACAGAATATCTCACCTGTAAAGGGTGATTACGCTTTGTAAATTTAAGACCTTTGTAATTCACAACTCATAGCTTTGCCTGCCCAGTGTTTGAAAGCATTGGCATATCATATTTCAAAAGATATTTAGAATATTTTTGAACCTTCCCATTATATCGTTGAGACCAGAAGTTGATATTGAGACTACATTTTATTTGGGGCTTATGTATTAAGATATATTATGTCTAGGTCTGTTTTATAAGACATTTTCTTTCACTTACTGTGGAATATATGTTGTTATTTAGAAAGATTTTGAATCATGATATAGTGGACATGTTCTACATAGGATTTAATAGTTGAGATTTGCTAAGGAGACTATAGCAACCCAAAGTTTTCTTTTATTATTAAGGGAACTAAATTACTATAAGATAAAATTGCACATTAGACACCAGGAATTGAACATTTGTTACAGAATAAAATAAATTTTTGTGATTTTGGAGAATTGAATTTAGAGGCCAGTGCATATGAGATTAAAGTCATAGGATTATGAACCATTTAGCTAGCTTTGTCTCATTTCCTAGGTCATACAATGGATTAAAAATCTGAAGAGTAAGGATAAATGACACTTTCCTGCATAGAGTAGTGTTAACAGAGAGAGTTCTTTGGGAATTAGCTCTATGACTTGCTACTTGTTTAAAAAATGAATTTGAAGAGAAAGTATATAGGGAAATCTCTTGTTTTCATGGAATAAGAAGCCTATTCCAGGCTTTTTTAGGTGGTAAAATGCTAATAAAGACTGGACAGTATGCAAAAGATATCTAAGATAGGTAAATAGGAAGAAAGTAACAACAACAAAATCTCCACTTGCCCAAAGTGGAGATTATTTCCATTTTTCTTCCTATTTAAGACAAAGATAACAAAGGTTAACTCCTATTTATTACCTAGAGTAGGTAGAATTATTTTAGAGGTTTTGGTTTGTATGTGACCAAAAAAATCAGAAGAAATACTGGATATCATGAGGAAAAATATTAGAAACAATATTGTAACTTTTTAATTTGGAAAAACCAAGTCTGAGAGTAGATATGATTTAAGTTTAAATACTCATAAAAGGTATATTTAAGGCAAAAATGGATTTAGTTACCATATGTTACCCCCAATCTTCTGTGGTTTATGAAGAAGCTTTGAAGTGCAGCTTGGAGTATGGGCTTTTAATTCAGAAGATCTGTATTTATATCCAGATACAGCATTTAACAGCTGCAGTAATACCTTAAACCTCAGGTTTCCTCATTTTAAAAATAGGAATCTAATATTTATTCCATAGGGTTGAAACGGATATTAAATAAGGTTAAATTCATTATGACATGAATGAAAGTACCTGACACATAGAACTCAGTAAATTCAGGTTGAATTAAAATACATGCCCATCTCGTGTCTTCAAGTTATATCACATTTTAAAATTATGTATATATGTATCCATTCCATGCTAATTTTGTTCCTATTGCTTATCTTCAAATGCGGGCATTTTTATACCAGATAGATGTTTGCTGAAAAACATTATTGAGAGGGGTTATGTAGAGGGAGTTGGGAGAGTCTTAGCAGATTTTTGTTGTTGTTGTTGTTAACATTTTCTCCCTGTATCTCTGCTTAGTTTTTTACATTAGAAGTTTGGTGTGGCTTACAATAAGCACCTTAAGTCGGGTTCTCTGTGTCGTGATCTGGTCATCTACCTTTCGCTCACCTCAGGCAGTGTTTTAGGAGATTAGATTATAGACAAGATGGTCTGTCTGCATGTTTCTTCCTTATTTAGCTCACTTTACCTGCAGTTCCCTCAGTGTGGAACTGGGATACTTCTTCACAGGAATATTTCCTACTAGTTCTGTTGTCTCTAATGTCTCTAAATCTTATCACTTTAATCCAAGAATCATTTGGTGTCCTTTCAGAGTGTGATACTTTTAGAGAAATTTATTCTTGCTTAAAGTCTGAGGAGGCTGGTGTCAGCTTGTAGTAGTCTCCCTTATCTTGGTTCAGATATCAATGTATTCGGCAGATATTCTTCGTATTGTGGTTTGAGGTGTTTCATTGTTTCATTGAAGATTCCCCCTACATCCCATTTTTCATTCTTTTTGAGTTTTTTAAAAGGAGAAGAGTAGAGAAAAAAATTGCTTTTACTCCTTCATCTTTAACCATAATTCTTAATTGTCACTTAAAAAGTGTTTATAGATATACTCTCTACTCTTTTTAAGCCAAATATTTCCTAACATTTATTGAGTAACTTCCATGCATTAAGCCTTATTTAATGAGCTTTATGTAGCTCTTATCTCCTTAATTCATAAAGGTCCTATATGTTTTTAGTGTTATTTAAAAAGAAAAGATATGAGGTTCAGAGAAGTTAATTGCCCAAGGTGACACAATAGCAGAGCTGGAATTAGAACCTAGATGTGACTCCAAAGCTATATTTTATTCTGCTGTAATCCATCTAGTTCCTGTTTGTATAATCCTGTTTGGCTAATTCACATTTAATAAATGTTTTTATGCATTTCATTATCCACACCTATAAACAATAATAATAATAATAATAATAGGTCATAGGTTTACTTTGATGGTTTGTGTCTGGGTATTCACAGACACATACTGTATTAGTAAAATTTTTCTCCCCTTTGGGTTATCTGTCAAAGGTACTAGTGGATCTCGAGGTCCTAGTGCCACCAACTAGAATAATCCACTGATGCCTGAGAATGAACAAGATAATATTTCTGAGATACATTATTTATGCACCAATTGATTCCATTCTGATTTAATCTACCATGTATTTCGACAATCTGAATTGCATGAAAATATCCAAAGCCATTCTAGTTAAACATAGCTTAGTCATTTTACTGGAAGATTATGAGTGGTTAGCTATATAGCAGTATTTGGGTACAAATAGGTGGGAGTCGAAGAGAATAGTTAGGCCCAGGTTGTATGGATGAGAATTGACTGCTGCAGTTTTCTTCTCATACTTGGGAAAACATTTGCTTGTTTTTATTTTCTTTTTTTTCTTTCCCATTGTATGCTAGAGTAACAGGGTCTGCCAATATACCCAAACAAAATAACATGGAATACTTACATAAGACTTGATTAGTGGTAATGCACTGTACCTCTTGGAGATTTGCATTTTCTACAGTGGCAATCTTGCTATCTGGCTTGGAGGCCTGCTATAAAATTCTCCAGCTTTTTGTTGCAAGTACTAATGTCCTATGGTACTTTTACAGCTCTAATTATTCCTAACCTGGTAGATAGTTTTCTGCTGGTATAATTATGTATTGAATGTTTTAAATTCTTGAACTAAAAATATCAACAATAACAATTTAGGAGTTATATTGCTACTAGCATGTTAATATTCTGAATAGATTAAAATTGTGGTAGAAATTGGCAGGCAGAGCAGATCATGGTCTGGAGCCCCGATGATGTGACTCAGATGAAAAATAACTCCTTAAATGTGTTGAGAGCAACCCATCCAGGTACATAAGGGATGGCATGGTATTTTAGATTTTAAAAAGCATTTGATGCCCATAAACTAGGGGACCCATTGCTGGTCTCAAAATGGGCACTAGAATGAGTACACGGGAGTATTCAGGCAGCTACAAAAAAACTGGGTGTGCACTTTTTAAAGGAAAGGGAAACACCCTAGTGCTTTTCTTATGGCCTGTGAAATAAGAGTCTAAAAAGTTTTCCCCTGAGGCAAGCTATTTTTATAAGTGCTCTTGCCCAGAGAAGTGCTATCAATTTCTCTTATTTTCCAGTTCCTTAGGTTCTCATTCACATACCTTCTCATTGTTGTGCTCATGCCTGCCTATCTTTCCATAAGTCTCTTTTCATAGATGTTTCCCACTTTTTCACTATCCTTTCATTGTTTAGAAAGGTTACTTATTGAAGTCTTTTAGAGCCAATACTGCTTTTACATAGGACAGATTCCATCCATTAAGTTAATGCTTATAACTTGACAAAGAAAAACAGATTATGATTGTGGGGTGGGAGTAAGAGCAAGTGCTTTGGAGTCATGTAATCCTGGACTGGGACTCCAGGCCTCACTTCACATACCCCCTGAATAGCTTTGGACAAGTTAGAATACTTCTCTGAGCCTCAGTTTTTTAAAAGATGGTGATAATGCCTTCCTTACAAGGTTGGTATGCAGTATAAGTGAGATAACTTATGGAAAGCACAGCTAGTATAATGACCGGAATATAAGTGTGGGATATCATACTATTGATCACAATTATGTATTCCTTCATTTCTTATAGTTGAAGTATATTTATTTCCTCCTCCACATGGACTTTGGGTTTTGGCTATGTAATTTCTAAGCAGAATCTTTAAGAAGCATTGCAAATTTCTGCCAAGGCTCTTATTCCTATACCCTCTGTTTTGGGAAGGGCATGTTTCAGACATGGAATGTATCCTCAGCTTGGATTCTAGAATGAGAAGACAATGGAGCAGACTTGAATCGTCTCACAGTCTTGAGCAGAGACACAGAAGCTGACCTGCATCCACCACCACGTAATATGATCTGAAATAAATATTTGTTGTTTTAAGTCACCGAGATTTCGAAGTTGTTGGGCAGCATAATACTATTTCTCTTACCAATTTCTGTATTTGTGAGCTTTGCTGCAGTCACAGAGAATCCCACAGTCTCAGTGGCTTAAAACAACAAACATTTATTTCTCAGTCATGGGTCTGCGGGTTGGCTGTGGCTCTGCTTGGCTTTGTTTGGCCATATGCCATTTCAATCTGTGATCCAGGTTGAAGGAGCAACCCCTCTCTGAAACATGCTGTTCTCATCACAGATGCCAGAAATACAAAAGGCTGAACCAAATTATGCAGGTGCATTTAAAGCTTTCATAAGAATATGGTGTATGTTACATCTTCTCCTATGCTATTGGCCAGGTAATGCATCCAGGCCTGGCAATGGGGCAGGAAAATATGCTCCATCTACTGGGAGACGCTAGAAGTCATATGGCAAAGGGTGGGAACAGATAGTTGGGAATGTGGTACACCTACCACAGTGGGCTTTCAACACATATTATATTCTTGCTGTCTTCAGCACTCCTCTTCCCATTCCAGGATTTCTAAGCAGGTATAAAATGCAAATAGATAACATCTGCGAGAGGTAAATTAGATTAACTTAATTTCACCCAGGGTAGAACTATTAAATACTTTTCTCAGAGCAGATTCTAGCTGAGGGTACAATGACAAAAAAAACTAGTAAAGAAAATAGTTAAATATTAGAAAATGGGGTAGATCCATGTGGATTGAACTATTTAACTTCAGTAGATATATTACAGAGCTTCTGATATTCAGAGAATTCTTCTTGGCTTTGTAGGGGAAATTAAAATGAAAAAGACAAGTTTTCTCCCCTCAATGAACTTATTATAGCTTAATCAAGGAGACAGTACATATTATATAAATTATTATAATATAAAACAAAACTTATGTGTCCAAGCAAAGTATAAACCACATGCCATCATCACTCTAAGGAATGAGAGATTAACTTAGTTGGAAGACTTTTTACCTGTGAGGGGGACTTCATGGAGAAAGTTGCATTTGTACTCAATAGGTAGAGGTGAGGGGAGTGGCATTTCAGTTGTTTTGAGGAAAGAACATGAACAAAGGCCTGAAGGTAGGAAAATGTAATTCATCTTGAGAAAGCATGGAATAGTCTTATTTGGCTGAAATGACATCTGTGTTCAAGAGGATGAAGCCATGAAGGAAATTGTGGACAAATTTATGAAGGCCTTTAATGAAATAATAAAAATTCCAGGCTTTAAGCTTAGGGGTGCAGTGCAGCCAAATAGGTTTTGAATATAGTAGTGACATGATCATATGTATATTTTAGAAAGATAACTGGAAAGATTATGTATGGGTAGGGTGAGCAGTGAATTGACAGGAGAGAAGTTGGAGTTAGAGGTATCCATTAGGCTATTTAGGAGTTTAAGTGACAGGCAATAAGGGGTTAGTCAAGAGCAGTGAGAGAGTGAATAGGAAGTAGTTAAATTTGAGAATCATTTTGGAAATGATATAAATAATGACAAATATTTTATTTGGAAATTAATTAACTTAAGTAACAGATTAGTTTTCAATTTGCATTTTGTAGATATAATTCAGAAGATCTTGTAACTAGACTGTTATTCAGGAATACTTTTAAAGGGCTGTTTTAAATTATCCAGTCGCTGTGGCATTTATTTTCCTTGATCTTCTTTGATGCCTGGGTATCTGATGTGGCCATGAGTTTAAGTTCTAGTATTGCAGTGTGATATATGTGGGTGTACAATGTATAGGTTATATGTAAGGAGTTTTGAAAGTACATTACTAGCAAGTCTGCCTCTTCCTAAAGCTCATGTAAGAATGAAAGTAAAAGTATTCTTTTGAGTGATTATCACAATATCTAAATTGTAAAACTGTATATTTTAAAAGAATTTTCATTCTATTATCATGTCCCATTCTTACAACTCCTCTAATGCAATACATATTATATTATCTATTTAATAAGTCTTGACAAATTGAAAAACAGTAAGATTAAGTGATATTTCAGAGGTTAGACAGTTAGCTAGTGGCAGACAAGAAGAGAGTGTACTTCTTTGGACTAGTAGCTACTATTATGTACCAGTGTTACTCTGCCTTTACCAGAGTTTTCCTTTGATTTGACCTAGTTTTAGTAGAATAACTGCATAAATATCACAGATAACTCCTCTGCTGTCTCTAAGTCTTTTAAAGAACATATAAAAATAGTGTACTCACTGGCATTTTTTAAAAATCATTTTTTGCCGATAGTTTGCAGTCTTACATTTAGTTGGAATTTTGCTTTTACATTAAAAATCTTATCTACCTATTAGGAATGTGAAATTTTTGATTAGATTCGAGTCTCATCTTTTTTAATTTGTTGAATAAGAATCATTCCTTCATAGCAATTGGCATTGTGTTTTGCTATAATGTTCTAGGGATGTTCTTGTTGGAAACACAATTCTGGACATTGCCTGACTTCATCTATGTCTTTCTTGCCTTGAGATTTATAGGTTGTTTTAGGTTTATGATCCTTTTTTACTTTATCATGAGAGGATCCTTCCCCTTGCATAGTTTTGCTTTATCCCCAGTATCCCTCTCCTTTATGTGTGTTTTAAAGTCCTACGATTTTGTTTTTTTCATTTTTTAGTTGTCTTTTTCTTGTGAGCTCATGTACGTTTTAGTGGTTGCATTTAGGCTGGGATCAGAAAAACTACCAGCTACTGCCAGGATACCTCTTGAGTGTAAAGTTACACAAATGCTTCTTTTTGTCTCTTCCACTTTCTAACCTTAACAATGTGATATAGAAACTAGAAACTAGAAAGTGAGTTTTTCTTTTGGTATGTAGAGTGTTTCTGATTTACTTTTTTCAGGTTGTCACGTTGCTTCCCTCTCATGTGTTTCCTTTTTAGATTGCATATGCATTTCAAGACACTGACTTATTTGGTATTGACCTTAAGACTGTTTTGCTTATAGTATCCATAGAACCATCCCCTTTCTCTGGACCCAGATTATTTAGGCACTGGTTAGAAAAATGCATTTTCAGATACTTTTGTTATTTTCCTTTATTTATCACCAGTGATTTTGCTTTTATTTACCTGGGTTTTGTACATTCATGATTAAGCAAGTTTTAAGGCCCTATACCAGAAATTGCCAATTTTTCATTGTTCAAAATGTCCGTAATGTATTGGTATTTTTTCACAGTGACTCTAGTCCAAAAGAAATATCTAACAGTTTACTTCATTATGTGGTTGGGATCAAACAGCTTAAATATTTATATGCTAATAACATAGTAACTTTTTGAAAAAAATAATACAGATAAATCGAAAGCAAAAACACTACTTTAATTTCATTCTTAAATAATCACAATTACTAATGAGATGCGTGTGCCTCTTGGACAATCCATACTTTTTCAAACACTGCAAACAAATTGAACATTGCCATCTCATTTCTTGTTCCACATTGATTTTTAACACAGTTGCTTTTTATCATAGTAACTACTGAAAACCCAGCTTTGCAAAGGTATGATGTCATAGAAATGAACGTTGTGTGATGTAATGTTGAAACTGTAAACTAATTTGTGTTTGTAGTTCACCGAGTGATCAACAATTGTTGTGTATTACTGTTTCTCTTGAAAAGTTAAGCTATCTGCAGTGTTTCTATGAGTTCTTTATGGTGTCTTGGGGTGCCTTGGTACACACAATTTGGGACCTGTGGCCCTTAGTACTGTTTTCTCATCTATCATGACACCATGATTTTCTGGTGTATACCAAGTGTTTGGAAGATGGCAAGTACTCATTAAATTTTGGTTGGTTTCCATTGTCCTTAGGCAAGCATTTGGTTCACGAAAGTTGGGACTAAAAAGAGCCTATGTACAATCTTAAATTCCGAAATAAGATATATTTTAAAGTGCAGTATTTTGTTATGTTTTGCCATGCTTCTTGCTTTCCTCTTGAATGAATTCTGATGACTGTAAGACATTCAAATGGGCTTGTCAGAGGCATAGTTCAAAACCTTAATCTCTTCCCTTTTGTTTTTAATGTGTGGAACTCATCTTAGACATCTGCTCTAAGAAAAACAATTAGAGAAATTATGATGCAGTGGTCTCATCTTGAATGTTATTTTGCAACTTGGCTACCTCCTGTGCTTTTAAGTTTTAGTAGCTTAATAGTCTTATTTCAAGGTAAACACTGTGAGGCAAGTGTAGCTTCAAATTTCTTGTCATTAGTTTGACTGAGTCACCTTGCTCTGATTCACCACTGCAGACAACCAAATTGAGAAGAAGAATTCAGTGGGTGGATGCAGGGGTAACATCTGCTTTGCCAGCATTCTACTCACTGAATATCTATTTGTAGAGTTCAGGTATTGCAATTAAAAAAAAAAACAAAAAACAGGTAAAGCCTGGGCACATAAGAATCTCCTTTAGAGAAAGTTTTGATACATTGCAATTCTGTTTTGACTTGGCTGGAATTTTTCTTGCTTAAAAAAATTGGTTAATCCTCCCTAGAGTGTTAAGTGCTATGTCAATATTTTGCTAATTATGCAGAAGGAGCACCAGATGGTTTCTGAGGATGACACTCTATGGGTGGGAGCACTGTTGACTGAAGCTGTGGTAAACTTTGTAGCTCTGTAATCATCATAATCTATAGAATACATCCATGTACTTTTCAGACAGAGGAACAGACAATTAAATAACATTTTTAAGGTAAAAAATACTATTAGTTCCAAAGAAAGAGTTTAGGTTTCTTATAAACTCCCATGCAGTAAGACAGTAACATTTGGAATGAACCTCCTCCTATAATCGTCAAAGAAAAATGTTTGTATATATGTCCTTAGAAACTTATTTTTTTCTTTTACTAACCTTTTAACCTTTTCCCTTTTCCCTGACAATATCTCAGATTGTTAACTTATTTTTTTATTCAACAAAATCAGATTTTTAACTGAGACAAAAATTTTTGGGTTTTTTTATTATATTGTCTTCAGTTAGCGTGCAAGAAGGATTGGTTGCTTTCCTCCATCACCCTCCCTCAATCAGTTTACCTACATTGGGAAATGGAGACTAAAAATTAATTGCTACACCAGAAATGTCTTTATAATGAACTTCAAATCTAAAGCAATGATGGTACCAGTCTCCAAGATGTAATCATATATAATAACAATTATGACAACACATAAGTTTAGAATAACCCACCCTGCAGTGTATCTTATTGGAAGCAAGAGTCAGGGTGTTAATAATCATAGTTTACCATAAGAATATGGGTTATTTTAAAAATGAACTTTAATAAGTAAATTGGTATACTATATAATGAAATATTTCCTTTTACCAGGTACATTACTCAAATTGTTCTTTTCTTTGAAAATATGATATAATCAAAAATTTATTGAAGGCTCTGTACCAAGGTACTATGTAGATTTATGAAAGGAAAGCAATAATAACCCTTAAGAGGTTTTATAATCTGAAGAAGTGCATATTGAAACAATTTAAGAGTTTCCCTGTTCATGAAGGCCAGGATCAGTGCTCAATTAATATATGTTGAGGGGAAAAAAATTGCATTATATAGGATTGACATAAACAGGTCATCGATTCCGCCTAGGTCATTATGATAAATTTTTCTTGATTTGAAAAAGCAAGTAAATAAGTAAAACTACCTATAGATTTAAATGTGAATTTAGGAGCTGGTAGTCTTTAATGTGTATGATCATATAGACTGGAATCATGCTACAATTTACTAATATGTTAATTAACAGCTTGTACATTTTAAGAGTGGCAACATTTTCCTTTCTCAGATGTCATTCATTCCTGTTTGTTCTGATGTGACATGAGATTGGTAAATATTTTGTACTCTTCATGATTGTACACAAAATGAAGTTGGTAGATAGTTGAATTATCTTAAAGATATGAGATTAACTGAAATGAAAGAGATATTAATAAAAGCCATGATAAAGTTTGATTCAAGAGTATTAAAATGAAATGTCCTATTAAAATGATATTTAAAGTGTTTTTATATTACCGAGTCGTGTTTACAGAGAAAGAAATCAAGCTGAAATGATCTGCTTGATTCAACCTATTTAACAGCAACCATTTTACTTTTGCATAAATGGTTAAATATTTACTGCATTCCCAAATGATATGTATGCCAGAAAGTGACCAAAGTCAGCTGAAAGGAAGAATTATTTATTGCTCAGTATGCATGATTAAAATAAAATTTAAAAATTATTAAAAATTACACAAAGGGAGTATGTGTTCAGTGGACCTGTCTGGGCGTAGTCATGACTTGTTCTCCTCTTATTTATATAAGCTTGTTCTATAGTGTTTACTCTGGTATTTATTAGCACAAGACTAAAATACCTCTTATCTTTGTTTTGTATAACAATATTTTGTAGTATTTTGAAAAACAGCATGTCATCTTAAAGGTGCTTCCATTATGCTCAGACCAACATACCAGAATGATAAATCCCAAAACTTTATTCTTAGATTTACTCAGTGGTACTGACTCTAGGAGAATATATAAGATGTTTACAACTAATATACCAACTGTGCATATTATAGCATACATTAAAAATAAAGCCTTCCCAGGTATCTCATTATTATTCACACAATTAAATATTATTACGCTTCAGGGACTGTGAGGACTCTTGTGAAACCAATTCCAAATAAATTTATTTGTTTGAATAGATTACAGATATATGATAAAAATTTATAAAGATACAAAGGATATAAAATAAAAACTAGGATTCTTCCTACTTATTTCCTGCAAGTTCCTCCCTGAAAGTCATGTTTACTACCAGTTTCTTATATATCTAAATATAATCTATGAAGTTTATTCTCTAAAAAATTTATTTTATTTTAATTGTTTATTTATACATAATATTTATACATATGCATGGAATGTATTGTGATATTTTGTTACATGTATAGAATGTGTAATGATCAAGGCAGGGTATTTAGGGTATCCATCACCTCAAGAATTTATCATTTCTATGTGTTGGGAACATTTCAAGTCCTTTCTTTCAGCTATTTTGAAATAATATAATACATTGTTGCTAAGCATAGTCACCCTACTCTGCTGTCCAACGGAACTTGTTCCTTCTATCTAACTGTGTGTTTGTACCCATTAACCAACTTCTCTTCAACCCTCCCCGCCCCCTACTCTGACACACACCCTTCCCATCCTCTGGTAACTGTCATTCTACTCTCTACCTTCATGAGATAAATTTTTTTAGCTCCTACATATGAGTGAGAACATGAGATATTTGTCTTTCTGTGCCTGGCTTATTTCACTTAACATAGTGACCTACAGTTCCATCCATGTTGTGGCAAGTGACATGATTTCTTTATGTTTATGGCCAAATAGTATTCCATTGTGTATATATGCCACATTTTCTTTATCCATTCATCCACTGATGAACATTTAGGTTGATTCTATATCTTTGCTATTGTGAATAGTGCTGCAATAAACATGGGGGTGCAGGTTTCCCTTTGATATACTGATTTCCTTTCCTTTGGATAGATACCCAGGAGTGGGCTTCCTGGATCGTATGATAGTTCTTTTTCTAGTTTTTTGAGAAATCTCCATATCGTTTTCCACAGTGGCTATACTAATTTACATTCCCACCAACAATGTATGAGTTCCGTTTTCTCCACATCATCACTAGCATCTGTTATTGTTTTTGTCTTTTTAATAGTAGCTGTTCTAACTGGGGTAAGTTAATATGTCATTGTGGTTTTGATGTGCATTTCCCTCACGATTAGTGTTGTTGAGCATTTTTGCTTATACCTGTTGGCCATTTGAGAAATGTCTCTTCATGTCCACTTTTTGCCCACTTTTTATGGGATTATTTGTTTTTGCTGTTGAGTGATTTGAGTTCCTTGTATATTCTGGAAATAAGTCCCTTGTTGAATGAATAGTTTGCAAATATTTTCTCCCATCCCACAAGTTGTCTCTTCACTCTATTTCTTTTTCTGTGCAGAAGGTTTTTAGTTTTACAGTCCCGTTTGTCTATCTCTGTTTTTGTTGCCTGTGCTATTGAGATCTTAGCCATAAAGTCTTTGCCTTGACCAACTTCCTGCAGTGTTTTCCCTATGTTTTTTTCTAGTAATTTTATAGTTTTGGGTCTCACATTTATGTCTTGAGTCCATCGTGAATTGACTTTTGTATATGGTGAGAGATAGGGGTCTAGTTTAATTCTTCTGAATATGGATATCCAATTTTACCAGCACCATTTATTGAAGAGGGAGTCCTTTCCCCAATATCTGTTGGCACCTTTGTTGAAAAATTAGTTGACTGTAAATACATGGATATACTTCTAAGTTCTCTATTCTGTTCCATTGGTCTATGTATCTTGTCTGTTTTTATACCAATACCATGCTGTTTTGGTTACTATATCCTTGTAATATATTTTGAAGTCAATTAGTGTGATGCTTCTAACTTTTTTCTTTTTTTTGCTCATGATTCGTTTAGCTATTCAGGCTCTTTTATGGTTCCATATGAATTTTAGGATTGTTTTTTCAATTTCTGTGAAAAATGTCATTGATATTTTGATAGAAATTGCATTGAATCTGTAGATTGCTTTGGATAGTATAGTACTAATTCTTCTGATCCATGAGCATGGGGCATCTTTCCTTGTGTTTGTGTCCTTTTCGGTTTCTTCCAGCAGTGTTTTATAGTTTTCCTTGTAGAGGACTTTCATCTCCTTGGTTAAATTTATTCTTAGATATTTTATTTTTTTGTAGCTATTTTAAGTGGGATTGCCTCCCTGATTTCTTTCTCAGCTAATTCATTATTAGGATATAGAAAGGCTATTGATTTTTGTATGTTGATTTTGTATTCTGCGGCTTTTCTAAATTTGTTTACTAGATGTAAGAGCTTTTTGGTGGAGGCTTTAGGTTTTTCTAGATATAAGATCACATCATCTGTAAAGAGGAATAATTTTGACTTCCTCTTTTCCAATTTGGTTGCCTTTTATTTCTTTTTCTTACCTGATTGCTCTGGCTAGGAGTTCTATACTTGTTGAATAGGAGTGGTGAAATATGGGCATCCTTGTCTTGTTCTAGTTCTTAGAGGAAAGGCTTTCAGCTTTTCCCCATTCAGTATGATATTAGCTATGGGTTTAACATATATCGCCTTTCTTATGTTGAGCCGTATTCCTTCTATGCTTAGTTTATTGAGAGTTTTAATCATGAAGGGATGTTGGATTTGATCAAATGCTATTTCTGTGTCTATTGAGATGATCATATGGTTTTTGTCCTTCATTCTGTAGATGTGATGTATAACTTCTATTGATTTGTGTATGTTGAACCATCCTTGTATCCCTGGGGTAAAACCCACATGATTGTGGTATGTTATCTTTTTGTTGTGGTGTTGGATTTGATTTGCTAGTATTTCGTTAAGTGTTTTTTCATCTATGTTCATCAGGAATATTGGCCTGTAGTTATCTTTTTTTTCTTTTTGGCTTCTTGTCTGGTTTTGGTATTAGGGTACTGTTGGCCTTGTGAAATGAATTAGGGAGAATTCCCTCCTCTTCAATTTTTAGAATAGTTTGAGGAGAATTGGTGTTAGTTCTTCCTTGAAAGTTTAGTAGAATTTGGCAGCAAAGCCATCTGGTCCTGAACTTTTCTTTTTTGGGAGACTTTTTATTACCAAGTCAATGTCACTGCTTGTTATTGGTCTGTTCAGGTGTTCTATTTCTTTCTGATTCAGTCCTGGTAGGTTGCATGTGTCCAGGAATTTCCTCTAGGTTTTTAGATTGTTAGTAATAGGTTTTTATAACAGTCTCATGATCTTTTGTATTTCTGTGATATCAGTTGTAATGTCTTCTTTTTTATTTCTGATTTATTTGGACCTTCTCTCTTTTTTTTTTTGGTTAGTCTATCTAGAGGTTTATCAATTTTGTTTATCTTTTCATAGAAGATAAACTTTTTGTTTCATTGAACCTTTTTTTTTTAGTCTGTATTTCATTTGGTTCTGCTGTGATCTGTATTATTCATTTTCTCTCACTAATTTTGTGTTTCATTTCTTCTTGCTTTTTTATTTCCTTAATGTGTATTGTTAGATTGTTTACTTGAAATCTTTATACTTTCTGGTGTAGGCATTTATTGCTATAAAGTTCCTTCTTAGCACTACTTTTACTGTATCCCATAGGTTTTGTTATGTTGCGTTTCGATTTTCATCTGTTTAAGGAATTTTTTGAGTGTAGTGGTGCGATCACAGCTCACTGCAATCTTGAAGTCCTGAGTTCACATGATCCTCCTGCCTCAGGCTCCCAAGTAGCTGGGAATCCAAGTGCATGCCACTGCATCTGGCTAATTTTTGTTTGTTTGTTTCGTAGAGACAGAGCCTCACTGTGCAAGCCAGGTTGGTCTTGAACTCCTGGGCTCAAGCTATCCTGCCGCCTCAGCTTCCCAAAGTGCTGGGATTATAGGGGTGAGCCAGCACACCTGGCCTGAGAGCATATTGTTTAATTTCCATGTATTTCTATAGTTTCTAGAGTTCCTCTTGTTATTGATTTCTAGTGTTATACCATTGTGATCGGAGAAGGTATTTGTTATGATTTTGATTTTTAAAAATTTGTTGAGACTTGTTTTGCATCCTAATATATGGTCAATCCTGGAGAATGTTCTGTGTTCTAATGAGAAGAATGTGTACTCTGTAGCTGTTGGATGAAATGTTTTGTAAATATCTGTTAGGTCCATTTCATCTAAAGTGCAGTTTACATCCAATATTTCTTTGTGAATTTTCTGTCTAATACTGAGAGTGGGCTGTTGATGTCCTCCATTATTATTATTGGAGTCTTTCTCTCCCTTTAGATCTAATATTTGCTTTATGTATCTGGCTGCTCCATTATTGGGTACATATATGTTTAGAATTGTTATATCCTCTTGATGAATTTATCCCTTTATTATTATATAATGACCTTCTTTTTCATTTATTGTTTGTGACTTAGCATCTTTTTTATCAAATACAGTAGAGCTATTCCTGCTCATTTTTGGATTCCGTTTTCATCCTTTTACTTTCCGTCTATATGTGTCTTCATAGACGAGGTGAGTTTTTTGTGGGAAGTATATAGTTTTGTCACCTATTTCTTATCCATTCAATCTGTCTATATATTTTAAGTGAAAAATTTAATCTATTTACTTTCAAGGTTATTATTGATATGTAAGGGCTTATTTCTCTCATTTTATTAATTGATTTTATTAATTGATTTGTTTTATATATCCTTTGTTCCTTTCTTTCTCTCTTATTGTTTATCATTGTGGTTTGGTAGTTTCTGTACTGGTAACATTTGAATCCTTTTTCTTATTTGTGTGTTTGCTCTACCTGTGTGTTTTATGATTTAATATATTTTTATGATGGTGGATATTGTCCTTTTGCTTCCAGGTATAGGACTCCCTTAAGCATTTCTTGTAGAGTTGATCTGTGGTAATGAATTGGCTTAGCTTTTGCTTGTCTAGGGAAGACTTTATTTTTCTATTTTTCTTTCATTTATGGAGGATAACTTTTTTTTTTTTTTGGATACAGGGTCTCACTCTGTTGCCTGGGCTAGAGTGCAGTGGTGTCATCATAGCTCACTGCAACCTCAAACTCTTGGGCTCAAGTGATCCTCCTGTCTCAGTCTCCTGAGTTGCTTGGACTACAGGCATATGCCATCATGCCTGGCTAAGTCTTCTGTTTTTCATAGCGATGAGGTCTCACTATGTTGCCCAGGCTGGTCTTGAACTCCTGGGCTCAAGCGGTCCTCCTGCCTTGGCCTTCCAAAGTGCTAGGATTACAGGCATGATCCTCCATGCCCAGCCAATGAAGGATGTATTTGCTGGGTATAGTATGCTTGGCTGACAGGTTTTTTTTCTTTCAGTACTTTGAATATATTATCATATATTATCCCATTCTCTCATGCCCTTAAGATTTCTGCTGAGAAATCTGCTGTTAGTCTAATAATAAAGGTTCCTAATAAAGGTTCTTTTATAAGTTACTAGGTGTGTCCTGTTATTTTTAGAATTCTTTTTGTCTTTAACTTTTGATGCTTTCACTGTAATTTATCACGGAGAAGACCTTTTTGAATTATATCTGTTTGGGGATCTCTGAGCTTCTCTATCTGGATTCCTAAATCTCTTGCAAGACTTGGAAAGTTTTCAGCTATTATTTTCTTAAATAGGTTTTCTAATCCTTTAGTTTTCTCTTCACCTTATGAGATGCCAAAAATTTTAACATTTGGTTGCTTTATGGTGTCCCATATGTCACATTGGCTTTATTAATTTTTTAAAAATTCTCTTTTCTTTATTTTTGCCTGACTAGGTTATTTCAAAAGACCTGTATTCAGGTCCTGAAATTATTTCTTCTGCTTTATCTAGTCTATTATTGAAGCTTTTAAATGTATTCTGTATTTCATTCAATGAATTCTTCAGTTCCAGAATTTCTGGTTTTTATTTTTTTAATGATAGCTATCTCATTGGTAAATTTCTCATATCCTGAGTTGTTTTTCTGATATCTTTGTATTGTTTTTCTATGTTCTCTTATATCTCACTGAGCTTCTTTAAAATCATTATTTTGAATTCTTTTTCCAGAATTTCATAAATTTCTTTTTCATTGGAATGTGTTGCTGAAGAATTTTGTGTTCATTTGGAAATGTCATATTTCTTTGCTTTTTCATGTTTCTTGTGTCCTTATTTTGATATCTGTGCATCTGGTGTAAAAATCGCTTCTTCCAATTTTTTGAATTTGCTTTTGTAGGGGAGGACTTTTTCCTGAAGATGTATCAATGATATTGGTTGGGTAGGGCACTTTGGCTTTGATTCTGGGCGTGCCTATCCTTGGGCCCAGGGCTGCATATGCTGGCATTGGTATTAGTGGGTCCAGGTGGGCCAATTCTTGGGTGGCTTGCTTGGGTGCTGGCAGTGGTAGTGGTGGGCCAGTGGGTCGATGTGTCCTCAGGAACCTGGGCAGCAGGCATAGCGTAGGTGATGGCAGTATCAATGATGGGACAAATCTCTGGCTCCCAATTGGTCTGTGGTGGTGTTGGTGGTAGCTGCAACAGGGTGGGTGAGTCTAGGCCTGCAGGTGGCATGTGTGGGTAGCTAACCAACTGTGGTGGTAGCAGCAGGTTGGGTGGGTCCATACTCAGGTCCCCAGGAGGAGTGCTCAGGTATCAACAGTGATGGATAAGGCAGGGCAACCCCCAAGCCTCTGGATGGCATGCTCAGTCACTGGGGATATGGCCCCCAGTGTTGTGTCTGGTAGACAGGGGCAGGGTGATCCCAGGAACCTCTTGGCAGAATGCTTGGATGATGGTGGCAGCAGCAGCTGCACTGTGGTTTTGCAGCTGGGGACAGCAGGGTTGCTTTCAAGGGCAGCAGCTTTCAGCAGGTGGCTGTGGATGGGGTATCCTGTCCTCAGGGTGCCTGTAAATACATGACAGCCCAGCTGCTGGGGGTGGCGGGATCACTGCCATTGGCTTGTGTTTTGGTTCCTGGAGTGGCAGCCAACAGACAGCAACGGTGGTGCCTGGCTGCACGGAGGGGATGTCAGTGGGGCTCCAGGGATGTCAAGATGCAAAGGTTTGTGGGTCCCAGAGCAGGTTGTAGCCTGGTGGGGGCTGGGATCTCAAAATGGTGGCTTGCTGTAGCTGTTTATGACTTGGTGGGGAGTGGGAACCAGGGTGAACTCCCTCTCTGGAGCAATGCCATTGCACAGTCTCCAGGCAGCTCCCCATGTTAGTCTCAGGACTCTTGTGAGGGTTAAGGGGTTTTCCAATGGCTAGGATTATTAGAATCCATGTTGGAAGTGTATACTGCTGGGGATCACCCACTTATCATTTCCTTGTATTGGGGAGCCTCTCCAGGCTCCCAGCTGAACGTGGCCTAGCTGGGTGCCTCACTTTTGTCTCCTTCTTTTCCTTAAGTGTTTCCTATCACTTCTCTATTGAATTCTGTTGTTCTCTCTAGTGTTCTATTTGAAGTCTGATTATCTACTTGCTATTTTGGTTGTTCTTTGTGGAGGAGGCAGGTACCAGATGCCTCTAGTCAACTGTCTTGAAGCTCCTCTCATCTTCTTTTTTTTTTTTTTTTTGAGACAGAGTCTTGCTTTGTTGCCCTGGCCAGAGTGAGTGCTGTGGCGTCAGCCTAGCTCACAGCAACCTCAAACTCCTGGGCTCGAGCAATCCTGCCTCAGCCTCCCAAGTAGCTGGGACTACAGGCATGCGCCACCATGCCCGGCTAATTTTTTCAATATATATATATTTTTAGTTGTCCAGATAATTTCTTTCTATTTTTTGGTAGAGATGGGGGTCTCACTCTTGCTCAGGCTGGTCTAGAACTCCTGACCTTGAGCGATCCACCCGCCTCGGCCTCCCAGAGTGCTAGGATTACAGGCGTGAGCCACCGCGCCTGGCCTCATCTTCTTTTTTCTTAACACAAATGGTATGATATTATATATATTTGCCTGTATATTGCTTTTTTAAAGTTTCATAATATATATTGAAGATATATATATCAGGATGTATGGTGCTTTCTCATTCCTTTTAAATGATCAGATTATATTCCAATCTATGGGTGTACTATAACTTATTTAACCCCTCCTCATTAATGGATTAGTTCTAATCTTTTGCTATTACTAATGATATTGCAGTGAATATTCTTGTATATCCTTCTTTGTGTTCAGGTCTAAAAATATATGTAGGAAAAATTTATAGAGATGGCGTTGTGGGTTAAAGCTTATATAAAATTTAACTTTTAAATAAATATTATCAAATTGCTTTTCATAGTTGCTGTGTCAATTTGTACTCCTACCAGTAATGTTTGAGGGTTCCTGTTTCTCCATACCCTGGACCATAAAGGTGGAAACTGATATCTCATTATTTTATTTTTATAATTTTGAATTGGATTGCTTATCTTATGTTTAAATGTCAGACAATTTAAAAAACATGTTTTCAACCTTTTTATTATAGAATATAATAGTCATGTAGAAAGGTGCACAAAACAATGATGTTTTATCTATAATAGCCCTCCCCACTTCCCTGGTTAACAAATAGACATATACAGCACTCTGAAGCCTCTCTTGTTCCTCTACCAACCACTAACCCTTTCCTCCTCCAAAGGTCAAAACATTGCCACCTCTCTTTTATGATAATCACTTCTTTGCTTTTCTTTATAGTTTCACCTCCAGAGCATGCATGCCTAAACAACACAGTTTCGGTTTGCCTATTTTCTATACTTTATATAAATGGAATTGTATATTATATATCCTTTTGTTTCTAGATGCTTTCATTTCATATTATATTTGTGAGATCCATCCTTATTATTTTGTGTAGCCGTAATTTGCTAATTTTAATTGTTGTATAGTATTCCACTGTGTGACCATATCACAGTTTATCCATTCTACTCTTGGCAGACATTTCCAGTTTGGAGCTAATATGAATAATGCTGCTGTAAGCATCATTTTATATTTAGTGTACAAGGGCATGTATCTTTGTTCAGTAAATTCTTAAAAGTGGAATTTCCAGGTGATAGGATTAGTACTTTTATCTATATTAGATAACTATTCTACAAATTCTTCTAATTTATACTTCCATCAGCACTGAGTGTTCCTATCATCAAATACTTTCTCCCATTATTTGTATTATCAGCCTTTATAGTTTTAATATTCTGGTGGTTATTATTTGATATCTCATGATTTTAATTCATAGTTCCCTAAATATTAATGAAGTTAAGCACATTTTTGTGTTTAATTTGCCTTAATCTTCTTTTATGAATCCTTTTTATTTTTTTTTGGTCCATTTTTTATATTCAATTGCTTGCCTTTTTATTACTGATGTGGAGGAGTTCTTAATATATTCTGGGTACAAGCCAGCTTATGGTCTTAGTTTGGGTTCCAACAAAAGTAGAGCCTGTGATGAGGACTAGGGTTTAGATAGCTTTTTGGGAGATAATCCCAGAAAGCAGAAATGAGGGAGTAGTGACAAGGAAGTCAGGAAGAAGGAAAAGACTTCTTACTGAGGTCACACTATAGGCATCAGGAACTTGATTCTTCTAACACCTCAGAGAAGAGCAAAGAATGCCTTCCTAAAGGAAGAGGATCTGGAACACTTATTCAGTGCTGGTTAAGAGCTTCCTCCAGGAGCATTTACTGCTCCATTTTCTAAGCTGACTCTGTGCTGGGCTAAATGTACTCCCAGGGCTTTCAGAGAAGGTCCTGAAGCAGAAGGTGGCAGAACGTTCAGTGAGTGCTTGAGATGAAATACTTGCAAGGTAAGTCCAACCTTGCATGGGACTGTCCATTGCAACTCTGGATAAAATCAGAACTGGACCAAGAAATTCTTAAGTAGAGGCAAAAAGGGGCATCCTTTCTGTGTTGCAAATATCATCATGCTTTGAGGTGCCTTTACTCTCTTATGGTGTCATTTGATGCACAGAAATGCTTAATATTTATGTAATCAAATCAAATTTATCTACCTTTCTCAGTTTGGTTAATGATTTTAATTGTGTAAGAAATTGTTTAAGAAATCTTTTCTTATCCTGAATTCATGAGGAAATTTTT
>NW_012150174.1:3243676-3268059 GCF_000956105.1 Propithecus coquereli
TTGTTCTGATATGTGCATTTATGTGTTGATTAGTTAATACCAATTTGATGGTGAGTACAAATGGGTCCCGTTCTGCTGCTCTTGTGGTGCTCCATATTTTTTTTTTGAAAAGGTGATGAATGATATGGATAATTTCCCCCCAAAAATACAAATCATTTTGTGCAACTTTTAGGTGTTCCTGGAACCTTTGAAATCCTTCCGTGGAACCCCCAGATCTTCATTGATCTCAAGTTAGGAATCTTTGATCATTGTTTTACCTTTTGAATGTAGACCTATAGACAACCCAGAACTGATATGTGAGTACAATATGAGGTAGAGGTCAAGGTTTATTTTGTTTTCCATAATGTCTAATTGACCCAGAATCATCTATTGAAAAATAAAAAACAAAACTCCATCCTTTCCTCACTGCTTAATAGTGCTAACTTTGTTGTAAATCAAGTACATATACCTGCTTGGTGTTTTGTTTTTTTTTTCCCTTCTCCTGTGCTCTCTATTCTGTCCCAAAGGAATGTTTTTGTCCCCTTGTGCCAGTTCCACTTGATCTTAACTACTGTTGCTTTATAGTATAGTATAGTTGAGCAAGTCTATTCTTTGTGTTCAAAATTTTCTTGGATGTTTGGATTTTCATATATATTTTAGAATGAACTTAGTATGTTACATACACACACAGTTGGAATTTTGATTGGAATTACATTGACTCTATAAATTAATTTGGGGACATAAATCTGTTTATAACTTTGAGTCTTCCAGCACAAGACATAGAATAGCCCTCCACTTATTAGGTTTTTAAACTTACACTCAAAAATGTTTTATAGTATGTTGTAACAAGGTCTTCCATATCTTTCCTTATAAGTTTCACTTAGATATTTGATATTTGTGATGGTTTTATGTAAGTGGTATTTATAAATTTCATTTTCTTTGGGATAATATGTAGAACAGCAATGCCCTGACATATAACAAACTTGCAAGATCCATTTATTAATTATCATTCTTTATCAGTAGATTTGTTTGGATTCTTTACCTATAAAATCATATCATTTGCACATTGTGACAATTTTATTTCTTCTTTTAAATTTTTATATCTTGTATTTCTTTTTCTTGCCTTATTGTACTATCTAATACTTCTAACACAATGTTGAGAATAGAAGTAGTGGGCATTCTTGTTGCATTCTCTATCTCAAAGGAAATGCTTTCAACATTTTATCATTAAGTATGATGGTATGGTGTTTGTTTAAAAATAATGTTTTTTGTGCAGTTGTTGGGTGCACTTTTTTAGTATGTCAATTAGGTCAAATTGGTTGATTGTATAGATTAAATCTTTTGTATTAATATTTTTCCTGATTTTTAAAGTCTACTTATTTTATCATTTATCAAGAGAAGTATTTTAAAATCTTCACTCTCATTATGGATTTGTCTGTTTTGCCTTATATATCTGCCAAACTTAGTAAATATTTTGAGACTATGTCATTATGTTTATGTAAACTTAGAACTGTTATATCTTATTGGTGAATTGACTTTTTATTGTTACTATTTAATATTACTGTTACTATATTATTGTTACTATTATCTTCATCTCTAGTAATGCTCTTTGCTTTTTACCCTTTCTTGTGTGATATTATTAGTGTTTTCTTTTGGTTAGTGGTTGCATGTCATAGTTTGAAAATCCATTTATTTTTACCTTTTTTGTATCCTTATGTTTCAGAAGTGTCTCTTATACAACATAGATAGTGACAATTTTTTAATTGGAATATTTGTCCTTTTACATTTAATCTGTCAACATCCTGTGCACTATACTTCTAACTCCTGCATGCCAATGTCCTCCAACTGACTCACTTTTCTCCATATCACTTATCATCATCTAAAATACTATTCACATCACTTAGTTTTCTGTTGTTTGCCTCCCCATTAGAATGTAAACTCAATGTAGGCAGGGACTTTTGCCTGTTTTATTTATTTATATATCCACTATCACTAAGTGGATATGCAATTCAAAAAATTTGCCAAAAAAATAAATCAATGAGTTGTCCCTCTTTTTGGAAATTTCTAAAGACATTAACATACAAAGAAATTTCTCAGAAACAAATCTGTTCAACAGAGAATTTCCTTAACTTATATGATCATAGAATCTTACCGAAGCATAATTATCTATCACTATCTCAGGAAACAAGTGTTATATAGAACACACTTTGGGAAACACTGAACTAGAAGATAAGCTTATTGAAGGAGTAATCTTAGGGGGTTACAGATTAGAGAGCTATAAAATTTCATTGGAATGCAGCTATGGTCATTCATTTATGTATTTTCTGTGACTGCTTTTGCTTTATGATGGTAGAGTTGAGGAGATGTTACAGATATCATATGGCTCTCAAAGCTTACATTATTTACTGTCCGGTCTATGACAAAAACGTTTGGCAATTACCATCCCGCTAATAAATTGTTGAGCACTTACTACTTTGTGGGCTCAATATGTTGCTTGATATTTTATGTAGATAATCTCCTTTAATTATCCTAAAAATCTTTTGAGGTAGGCAATATGATTATTTTTATTTTTCAGATGAAGAAACTAAGAGGCAGACCTTGGGGCCATGGTGTCTTATTACAAAAATAGAATAAAAACCTTGAAAACCAAATGATCCCATATAATTTAATGAAAAATTTGTTATTTTTTTCTGTTTTCTCTGTGTGAGTTATATGCAACTTGAAAGATAGTTCTTGCGGCTCCCAAGGTGAAGAGACAGACATATGAGTTTCATATGCTTCATGAGGCCCTGGGCTCAAAACTAGCATGAGTTAAATACAACTCACATGGCAGTTAATGTGTTAATAAATTGGACATGGTCACATGTCTATTAGTAGTAAGTGATAGAGCCAGGATTTGAACCTAGTTCTGTCTCCTAGCCTTCACACCCTCTCACTTTACTAGACTATGTTCTGGTTCCTATTGTTCTAGTAGAGTGTGAAGTAATGGAATAGATAGTAAAGAAGGTTAAAAAACTCATACTGTGCAGTAAAATTGTTGCTTCAGGAGGTTAGTTAAGGAAGTACAGCTGGTTTTATTTTGAGATTATGTGTGCTTATAATTACTTGGCCATAATAATAATAACATTATATTCTTTAAAAATGTATATTTGCAGAATAATATTTAAATAAATAACTCCCCAGATACAATTTTATATTATGCACAAACTCTTAACTATTTTAAATTGATTCTGATAACTAAATCTCCATTGGTAATTTAGAAAGCATCCTTCTTTAATTCTGATTAGTCATCCATAGAATCTATCCTAATAGAAGGAGAGAGTAAGTAAATGTTTTAAGGACAACCTTGACCATAATAATAATTACTACCATTTATTGAGTACCTATTAAGTGGTGGGGACTATACTAATTGCTTTACCTATATTATATCATTTAATTTTAGCAACAAATTTGTGAGGCAGAATAGTATTATTGTGTGCATTTTAGAGGTGAGAAACAGAAGTTACTTATCAAGGAAAAAGTAGTAGTTAATCATTCCATACCTTCAGAGGAATATTGCTGATTCAAAGGAAGCTAGGTAATTCTATTGGCTAAATTAAAACTCTATTATATAATAGAGTGGATATACACAACAAGTATTTTCCCCATGCTATTGTCTAGGATTCAAATAAAGGTTTCATAACCACATAATATTATGCCTTGTGAATGGGGTGTATTTAAAACTTTCACTTATTTTTGGATATAGGATATAGAACTCAAATGACTAACTAAGGAGATTTACTTGCATGTTAATTATAGTTTAGAAAAAAAACTCTTTGTTGGTTAAGAGTGTGATATTTGTAAGTGTGAACTCTGTATGAAATAGAATTTCATACTCTTTTGCTTAATTTTTCCAACTAAAAATGTTCAGCATTATGTAAATTTAGAAAAATACAAAAAGTGGAAAGAAAAGAAAGAGTTTACCCATTGTCTCATACCCAGTGGCAACTTTTGTTAACAGCTTAATAATTCATCTCAGTCTTTTTCTTAAGTATAGGCTTTTTTTTAAAGTGTGTAAATACCAGCCAGCCCAAAGTACCTGTAAAGCATGATTTGTCAGCTTGTTTTCTCAACATAGGAAGTCTCCTCATGTGGCCTGAATTACATTAATGTTTGGTAGCCTCATTAACAAAATAATTCACTCTTAGAGCTTGAAGATGCCTCAGAACCTGAAGTGTTTCTTATATGTGTTGTTTTTCATCATTTACCCTACCTGTACTTGCGTCATTGTATATTCGAGTTGAGATTTTGAGTTAATAAGTGAGACAACAATTTTCAAAAGTATGTAAATTATAATTTTTATCCCTTTTTTTGGCTTGACATTATAACATGAGCATTTTCTCATACTATTACCTAGGATTCTAAATAAAAATTTTGCAAACCACACAATTTTCTGCCTAATGAGTGGGTTACATTTTACTTAGACTTTCCCTTATTTTTGGATATAAGTTGCTTCAAATTATTATTTATTATCGCCATTTTATCTTTTTTCTTTTTCTTTTCAAATTATAAAAGTAATTATGTTCATGTTAAAAATTCAAATATGGAAAGGCGTAAAGTGGGAAGTAAAATATCCCACTGTGAAGAGTTTCTTGGCTATTTTTCTAGATTTTTTCAATGCATATGTAAACACATTTATATCTATCTTTATTTTACGTAAATGGGATCCACAACCTGGTTTTTTGATTTTATTCTTTTAAATAATACTAGGATAAATATATTGGCACATAAATTCTTTTTGTGTCTGATTATTTCCTTAAGACAGATTCCTAGAAGTGGAGATGAAGAAAAAGTGATAGACACTTTGAAGGCTCTTAATAAATATTGCCAAATTTAAAACATAGGTGTTTTAGAAAGAGTATGCTAATATCATCAAACTATGATCATGCTATGGTTATAACTTCTGCAAACTTTAGGGAAACATGGTGTGCCAATATCCTAAAACCTTTTTATTAATATAAAAGCCTAATCATTCATGATGTAAGTAGATAAATGTATAATATAGGGATGGGTAGATCACATTTATATCCATATGTACTATGGATATAACATATTTACATACATATTTGTGCCGATATAATATGTATGTTTGCACACACTGAATTTGTTTAATCAGGGTAAGTCTAGTCATTTTCCCTTATAATAGATTTCAACCTACCATTTTAGATTTAGCATTGTTATTCTTATTGATATTAGTTAGAATTATCCTTTTCAGTGTCATTTTTTAAGGTTATAATTTGGTTTAAAAATAAGTTGTGTTCGAACCTTAGTTTAATCTTTACCCAATTTTTAATTTATTTTAAAATAAAAATAGCCTTTTTCTCTGATTATTCAAGAAATGAATGCCAATACATGTAAAAAAATTCAGACAATATGGGAAGAAATAGAGAAAGAGAATGTCACTTATAATCTCAATATTCATCAGTAACATTTTGCTGTATATCATTTCTTTTTCTTTTATGCATATGTTTCCATACTTGCATATATTGCTCTCATATATAACTCAACAAGAGTGTTACTATAAACAACACTCAGTAATACTTTGCTGTATATCCTTTTTTGTATTCATATGCATATGTACTCATACAATTTATTTGTTTTTAATAGGTCATGGATATCATTCTTATTGATAAATATGGATATATGTTACAATTATAATAACCACATTGTACTCTATTTTGTGTTTGAACTTTAGTCCTTCCCATGTTGATGAACCTTTGGTTGTTTCTAGCTACTTTATTTTTTATTTTTTATTTTTTTTAGAGACAGGATCTCACTCTGTCACCCAGACTGGATTGCAGTGGCATGATCATAGCTTGCTGTAACCTTGAATTCCTGGGCTCAAGCGATCCTCTTGCTTCTGCTTCCTGAGTAGCTAGGACTGTAGCACTACCACTCTTGGTTAAGCGGCTTGTTATTCTAAACACCACTTCAGTAAACATTTTATATGGGTGCCTTTATCCATGTGCCCAAGAATTTCTTTAGGATAAAATAGAATTTTTGTATCAAAGGCCATGTACATTTAAAATTTGGATATATTGGAAAGAAGGTCCTTTACTTTTTACTTACTCCTTTCCAAATTGTATAAATTTTTGCCATGAATGATATAGGGAATTTAAAATTGTCAAATTGTCCTTCAGAAAGGTTGTGCTATATGTATGTTATATTTTCACCAGTGAATAAGAGTGCCCATTTCCTTATACTGATGAACATTAAATTTTAACAATATTTAAATCTTTGCCAAAATATTATCTTGTATTGAGATATGTATTGTTATATTACTTAGCATTTTTAAAATTAATTGTGATATTGAATACATTTTTTAGCTTATTTGCTTTTCTGTTTTCTCATTTGTAAATATTGCATTTATCTTTGCAGCCTATTTTTATGTTTTTAAATTTTTATTTTATTGATTTTCTTTTATATTATAATTTTCTGGAGGGACTGGTTCTTTATTTCAAAAAGATACTTGTCAATATCCAGTATCTAAACAGTTGCACTATTGGTTTCTCTTTCTTCCAGTTGGCTCCAAAGAGAAAACATCAAGGGAGAGTACAGTTTAAGCCAGTAAACTGCAGGATGTAAACCTAACAGACCTTACAAAAACCTCATCAAAAAGTGAGGATTGGACAGGGAAAGAAACTTCAAAAGATCAGCACACTGCCAGCCCACAGGCTGTAGAGAGCTCTCACAGTCACATGGTGTGGCCAGGGTACCCCAAACCCAGAGAAGCTAAGTTGCAAAATAATATAAAATTTGAAAATTTTGTACGTTAAGCTATTCAAGATTTCTGCAGCGCTGACTGATACAAAACACAGTAAGATTGTACTTTTTTTTTTTTTGAGACAGAGTCTCACTCTTTTTCCCGGCTAGAGTGAGTGCCGTGGCGTCAGCATAGCTCACAGCAACCTCAAACTTCTGGGCTCAAGTGATCCTTCTGCCTCAGCCACCCGAGTAGCTGGGACTACAGGCATGCGCCACCACGCCCGGCTAATTTTTTCTTCTATATATTTTTAGTTGTCTGATTAATTTCTTTCTATTTTAAGTAGAGACGGGGTCTCGCTCTTGCTCAGGCTGATTTTGAACTCCTGAGCTCAAACAATCCGCCCGCCTCAGCCTCCCAGAGAGCTAGGATTACAGGCGTGAGCCACCGTGCCCGGCCAAGATTGTACTTTTAGAGACAGCAGCTTCAGACCCAGAAAAGGGTAATGAGATGAGTTTCATATGGCTAAATCAGTAGGAAAAATATAATTTTATTTCTTTCTTTCAAGGGGGCAGGAGAGCAATTAAGTGGTCAACTCAACATAAAGGGCATATGATCCATTCTGTGAGTGTTTGGGAAGGGAGTACAGGTAGGGCAAAACTTTAGTCTCAGAGGCCTCACCATCTTAATTTGGTTGCTTCTAATGAAAAAAATAAAAACAAAGTTGTCCAAAGATACCTTAAAGCTGAAAACCTGAACAGCACGTTTTTGTTGGTGGTTTTTTTTTTTTTTTTTGGCTAACTCCTCCTGCAATTACCTTTCTGGTTTGGCTGATACTTTGTACAGAGCAATGAGGTTTCCCAAAGTGAAGTCTTTCCCTGTGCTCTGGTTCTCAGGAAGGCAGGCTCATAACTTTTTCCGTTCTCTGTGGAGAGGGCAATATGCATACGTTCCAAAAGTGAGAAAGAGATTAGATTGCTGCTTCAGAGCCGAGGAATTATTTGGAATGTTTTACAAATGGTTGCTACAACAACAAAAAAGGTAATTACAAAATGTGTACATCACGACATGCTTTTTAAAGACATTTTGCATTGTGCTCACTCACATTCCCTTAAATGTTGTTCCCAGAGGTGTTCAGCCTCTAGCTCAGCTGGAATCTCTGGAAAGAGACAGAGACAGTTTGGCGAAAAAGTCTGTGTGTGTGTGTGTGTGTGTGTGTGTGTGTGTGTGTGTGTGTGTCTGGATGGTGGGTGGGGAGTGCCAGCGTTGGAGGAGGTGGCAAAAGGTGAAAGCAGGCTCCCAGTTAAAGATCATCCCTCAGTCTAAAGGTCAGCTTTGGGCAAGCTGGCCTCAGGTGAAGTCCAGGTCAGAGGGAGGAGCAGCGGCAGGGCGCGACTGGGGTGCTCTGCATCTCATTCAGGTCAAGCAGAGTGTGGTCTAGCAACCTTTGTTTAAAGAAATGTTCCTCTTGGGTGCATTTCAGTTTGTCGGTCTGTCTTCTAAATCATTAATTGTCTTCTCCAGCTTGGCTACCGAGCAAACTCAGCACGGGTCTCTGCCTTCTTGTGTTTATCAAGAAGAAGCTTTATCTCTTCCTCATATTTGTCTTTTTTTGAGAGTACTTTTCTTCAGCAGCATTCAGGCCCTTCAGGTTCTGGTCCATCAGTCTGATCTGCTCATCCATCTCTCCGCAACAGGATGCTGCCACATCAGCTGGTTCCCCTGTGCGTTCCAAGTTCTCCTTCAATGACCACCAACTTCTGAGCCACCTCTTCATTACTTATCTTCCCATTCTGCAATGTGCTTAGTTTCTTTGAGTTGGATTCCCTGGAATTCCATCTTTTCTTTATCTTTTATGGCCCGGTTTTCAATAATCTTCATACCACTTGCACGATCATCAGCAGCTTTTTCTGCTTCCTCCAGCTTTTGCAGGGCAGTGGTCAGGCGCTCCTGAGTGTGGTCCGGCTCCTTTTCAACTACCTGGGTCCTGTGGTTCAAGGAGGCCACCTTCGGCTGAGGAGCCTGCCTTTCTCCCTCCACTTCCCACTGCAGACGCTGGGCTCTCTACATCATCAGCCTGCTGCTGCAAAACCTGAATCTTGCACTTCACTGCCTTGATAGTGGTGATTCCAGCCAGGGTGCCTACCCAGCTTCTCACTCGAGCTCTCATTCCTGTCTCTTCTGCTGGGCATTACAACTATTTCTCACCCTATTTTCTGTTTTTTTTTTTTTTTAATTTGATTTATTGGAGCTGTTAGTATTCCTTTTAGTCACATTGTACCAAAAATAAAAATACTTTTTAGTTTGTAATTTATCTTTTACTTCATTAATTGTCTTTTTTATACAGATGTTTAAAAATTTTAATGTAGCGATTTTATTAATATTTCCTTGTTTTAATATCATGTTTAGAAAGATCTTTCTTGCCTCAAGATTATAAAATAGTTATTTGGATTTTCTTGAATATTACTTATGTTTTTAGTTTTTCCATTAAAAAATTCCTCTGAAATTTATTTTAGTGTGAAGTGAGATGTAGAGATGCAATTATTTTTTTCTAAATGTCTTCTCATTCCCAGCACCATTTATTGAATAGTTCATCTTTCTCTACTGACTTAAAGTGCCGTTTATATCATACTCTAAATTCTTCTTTAAACTGTCATCTATTTCTAGATTTTCTCTTGCCCATTGATCTGCCAGTTTATTCGTGTGCCAATAATATATTGTTTTAATTTTTGTACTTTTGTAATATTTATAATTTTTAAATCCCAAAATTTATTTAGATTATTTTATTATTAGAAAGTAAACATTTAATTTTTGAAATCATCTCAAATTTATGTTGTTTATTTATAAATAAAATAACATCCTGAAGTTAGAATATTTCTCTTTAAGTTTTATGTTTTTGTATTGTGTATGTAATACATGTGGTACATATTTTCATTTTATTTTTTAGAAGAAAGACTCCTTTGTCCAATAAAATTGTCCTGGGAAGCTACTCTGAGATAGAAGATGCAAAAAGGAGGCTTTGAATTATGGGCTATGTGAGCTTTGCATAGTATCTGTCCCGATAACTATGATGGTTGAAGGGTAGGGGTAGGATCCGTGGACAGAGATGGTGGGATTTAGAATCTCTTAAAAGCAACTCTCATAGCGTAAGAACCAACGGTTTTTGAAAGGGCTAGGGTCTGATATATTAAGAAAACTACTTAAATGAAGCATAGAAAGTACACTATGTTTGAAATCAGAGTTGTGAGTTTGAGTGCCAACCGTGTCACTTAATATTTTTGTGCATATTTAATCCCACTGAATTTCAGGTTCCAAAAATGGGGATAGTAATCTCTTCTTCACAAGTAATTGTGAAGCTTCAATGAAGAAATACCAACTGGACAATGCTAGGCCTATGGAATTTGCTTACTAATGGCTCATTGTCTTCTTATTGTGGAATTCTATAGAAACAGGGTTGATGGTGATGAAATTTAGGGCTGGAACTTGAATATTGGAGAGCTCTATGCTCTCCTTATCACATCACATTAAAAAAGGCAGTGGTTTTTGTTCCAGTGCTGGCATTAGAGTAGTCATATAGAGAAATGAGAATTATGTAGTATGTAGCAGGGTATTTTTCCTGTGTATATCTACACACACATACACAAACACATACAAACACACACACATACACTGTTCCACCAAATCTTGTGTGTGGGGGGTTGTTCAGAAAAAGAAAGTGAAATTAAGAAAATTACAGGGCAAGAATATATAGGAATTGGTAGTTGTTTGTGGGGGAAATGGGAAAGTACTGGCACTGGAGAAATATATTTAAAATCTGGGCATTTAACCTGTTTCCATTCTACAAAGTATCTTTTGTCAAATGAGTTAAGTGCAAGAACAAAGTATAAACTAACATGTTATGAGAGAAGTGAATGCTGAAATTCCCATTTTACAGATGAAGTAACTGGAGACATTTTTTTTCCTCAGGAAATGGACATAAGTCTAGTAATTGGAAATTTTGACTTAAAATGAAAGCTCTGTCACCAACTTGTCATGTGGTCCTAAGTGAATTATGTGTTTATTTCCTTGCCTGTAAACTTGAGCATATCTCATTTTGCTGTCCCTGATATTTTTCACTTAGGAAATGAGGCAGTCTCTGAGGCCAGGCCAGATCTTGTCTGGACTTTAAAGTGAAATCTTTAAATTTATGCAGAAGATTCGCAGGATAAGCAGGATCTCTCCACATGATGCTCTTTGTTTCTTTGTTTCTGAGAGTGAGCAAAAGACCTGATTATGGATGGGAAGGATTAACCCATATTGTACAACCAAGCTCCCAGTAGGTCTGCAGTGTTCATGTGCTGGATGTGATGATGTGGCAGCATTGCCAAGGACACAGCTCTAGGGCCTTGTACCCTTAATGCACTCTTCTTTAAAAAGTGGACGAATGTACTAGCCGCCACATCATCTGTGTAATTTGTGACTTGGGCACATTTCAGTTGAGTCTCAGGGAAAAAAAAAAAGGAAAATATATTTATTAATAGAAGGAAAACTCCATTTAGGAAGCATTTTCATATGTCTAATCCTCACAAAAACCTTGGGAGTTAAATGGTAATATCCCGATATGTAAAAGCATTTTCTTTGTTTTAGAAAATGAAATTATATAGTTTTATAATCTGCTTTCTTCACCTCACATGTTTCACAGAAATCTGTAATTATTTGTCTTCTTCAGTAGACTGTGAACTCCTTGAAGTCACCAACTCTACTTCATTCATTTTAGTTTTTCTGGGGCTTAACACAGTGCCTGGCACAAGCAAACATTTAGTAAATGATGAGTAACTATGATTTACTCTAGGAATTAGGACTTTTAGGTAATTAGCCCAAAGCTACCAAATTTTTATTTTTCTCTTTTTTTAGCATATCTTCCACTTTTAATTTCTATCATAATTGAGAAATGCTTAAAAAATATAAAGTGCCACATACCTGCAAGTTCAGACCATGTTGACTCTCTGCATTCACATAAGTTGTTTTGGTCTGTATCCAGTTGATAATGCAGCTGTTATTTTTATAATCGTCTAAGTACATATTTGCACAACAGGCGGTGTCAACTCATCTAAGTTACTTGCTGTTATTTGCCTGATACTTTAAATTACAGAGCTCCATTACTGAAGTCATTATTTGTGGTTAAGAGGGAGTGGTACCGAGAGTGGTAACAAGACAAGTTTCTTAAAATGAAGATCAAAATTGACCTTCTTTACCTGTCTTTAAATTTATCTTGATTTAACCGCCTAGAGCAAGTGCAAAGGACAGCCCTGCCTCATTTCTTTCTATCAGTTTACTCTATAGAAAATAGTAGATTGATTAAAAAGATGTATGGGCTTAAAAATTAGTAATTATTTGCAAGATTTTGTTAAATGATTGAAAATGTTACACCACTCTACTTTTACTCTATTTTGTGAGCAGAACTGAGGGAGAGAAAACTCAATAAGGGTAGGAATCTTCTTTTTCTGGGTATGATAATGCACTGCAAATGTGAGAGTATTCTAACTATAATATTTATCTTACAATGAATTCAAATTGTCGGTTGCTGGAGATCTGAGATTGTACTTTTTTATTGTCCTGTATTCCCAGAGATCCCTATTCATGCCATGCATCCTGTGGGCTCTCAGAAATGTTAACTGAATTGCTGGAGAATTGCTTGTACCTTTATCTCAAAAAAAAAAAAAAACCAGAAACAAAATAAAACAAAACAAAACCCCAAAAAACCCAAAACAAACCACCCTGTAATAAATAAGATTAAATTTTTAAGTCAAATTCCATGTCTAGTTTCTAATACTTCCTTACATTTAAGAAAATATTTTATTTTATTTTTAAAAAAACAAGAACTCCAAAATTATTGAGAATCTTTTCAGTAATACATTTTATAGTTACAAAATATTTATTTTTTCACAAATGTTTTTGTGAGCTTACCCACATTTAATACAGTTGCTTTTTAGCTGAGCAGTGCTTGAATTTTGGTGTGCTAAGAATTACCTGGGAACTATGCTTAAAAAATAGATTCCTGGGCTGCCCTCTCAGAATCAATCGGTCTGGGTGGGGTCTTAATAATATTTTTAAAAATTTTATTTTAATAAGCACTCCAGGTGGTTTTGGTATAGGTAGTCTGAGGATTATGTTTTGATAATCACTTTATTCTCCAGTCCTACTCACACATGACCTCTTTCGCTGCCTTTTGTTATTAAGCTGATATCATATATGCCTGAAATTAGTCAGGCTGTAAGAAAAAAAGATATTAAAAACGCAATAGTAGTTGTTATTTCAAAGAAGTATATTTTGATAAGAAAAATAAGAGGCATGAAGGAAGGGATAAAGGAGAGCATATTTATTGAGTGAAAAGTTACAATATATATTCCAAAATTCTTTGTGACCCACTGCCAAATTTTTATTTGATTTTCTGGTCAAGTCGTCTTGATGCCTTATGTTGTGTTTATGGAGTATATGGGATTTTTCTGTAGTCAAGACCTCAAAATACAAGAGTTTGGGGGATTAAGTCGTGTCGTGATTCTGCATACATACACCTTTTGGAAGTTTGTGGTCTATATTTTGATGCTGGTTCATTGTGATAAGCTGCCTTTATAAAATGCCTTTATAAAGTAAGGACATGCTGTCTTCTAAATAATCTCATTCATTTTTTTCATATAGATGCTATTTTTATACTGACCATCTTTTCCACTGATAGCTCTTATTGAATTGTTATTTCAGGAGAACAGTAAAGTGTTGGCAGTTGTGAAAATGTGTCAAACTTATGCAATTCTATCTCTGATTTACAATTCAGCTACACATGTTGGCAGAGGTGTACTGGTGGGCCTAGGAAATGCAACATTAATTCCTCCTCTCCTGACCCAGAAATACCTTGATCCTGACCATCTATAATTTATTAAAGCAGGCTTAGGAAATGTTACATTAAAGTGTAAGGGCATTCTTCCTAGTGGGTGTGGATACTATAAAATTGTAGAATCTTAAGAGTGGTGGTTGTGACTTTAAAAGAGAACTGTACGGCAGTTCCTGAATACCAGTCTATAGCCAGGCCAGCTGTAACAATCACCTGCAGAGCTTTTAAAAAATGGAAACTCCTGGCCCACTCAAGAAGATTCTGGTTTAGTCCAGAGTGGGTCCCAGAAATTTGAATTTTATAAAAGCTTTCTGGGTGATTACATAATCAGCTAAGTTTTGGTACAACTTTCAGCTTACAATTCAGTGTAAGAATTCTTTCTACAACATTCCTGGCAGAGTCATCCAGTCTCAACTTTGACAACTCCTGTTTTGTGAGGCAACTTATTCTATTGCTTTTAAAGATTTTTCTTGGCTTGAATTAAAATCTACCACTTTGTAATTTCCACCTACTAGTATTGTTCTTTCTCTTGGAAAGAGGAAAGGGAAACTAACTTTCAGTCAGCATTTACCACATTTCACTTGCTGTGCTTGGTATTGTTACCTCTTCTTTGTGTGCTTGAAAATATTAAACTTGGTAATTTCCTTAGCTGCAAAATGGAGCATCAGAGTAGATTAGCAGTTTTTAAAATGTGGTCCATGAATGCTGGGGACCCCTGAGACCATTTAAGAGAGTGTGCAGTCAAAAATATTTTCATCATAATGTGAAGTTGCTATTTGCAGTTTTCATTTTCTCTTTCTTTCTTCCTTCCTTCCTTCCTTCCTTCTTTCCTTCCTTCCTTCCTTCCTTCCTTCCTTCCTTCCTTCCTTCCTTCCTTCCTTCTTTCCTTCCTTCCTTCCTTCCTTCCTTCCTTCCTTCTTTCTTTCTTTCTTTCTTTCTTTCTTTCTTTCTTTCTTTCTTTCTTTCTTTCTTTCTTTCTTTCTTCCTTTCCTTTCCTTTCCTTTCCTTTCCTTTCCTTTCCTTTCCTTTCCTTTCCTTTCCTTTCCTTTCCTTTCCTTTTTTCTTTTCTTTTCTTTCTTTTTTTTTTTTAGACAAGGTCTTACTCTGTTGCCTGGGCTAGAGTGCAGTGGCATCAGCATAGCTTACTGCAACCTCAAACTCCTGGGATCAAGCAATCCTGCCTCAGCATCCTGAGTACCTGGGACTAACAGATGCATGCCATCACACCCGGCTAATTTTTCTTCCTCCCTTCCTTCCTCCCTTCCTTCCTCCCTTCCTTCCTTCCTTCCTTCCTTCCTTCCTTCCTTCCTTCCTTCCTTCCTTCCTCTCTCCCTCTCTTTTTCTTTCTTTCTTTCTTTTCTTTCTTCTTTCTTTTCTTGATTTTTATAGAGACGGGGGTCTCACTATGTTGCTCAGGCTGGTCTCGACTGATCCTCCCATCTTGGCCTTCCAAAGTGCTAGGATTTATTTGCCTTTTTCAATGTATTAACATTTGCGCAGAGGATGTAAAGCATTTGGGGGTAATACTACTGGTGCCTTAGCACAAATCAAGGCAGTGTCACCAGGTTATATTAGTCATTGAATTCTTTATCATTACCACTTACAGAACAATCAAACAAGAACCCAGTTTCTCTTAAGAATGTTGTAGATGAAACAGCAAAAATTATTAATTTTATTAACTCTTTACCCTTGAGTAATCTTTTTAATTCTCTATGTGGTGAAATAGGAAATATGCATAAAACACTTATGCTGCATACTCAACTATGGATGGTTATCTTGAGGAAAATCACTTGTGTGATTGAGTTGAACTAAGTATTTTTTTCATAGAACACCATTTTTTTACTTGAAAGAATTACTAATAAACACACAATGGTTTTTTAGGCCTGGGTACTTGGCAGACATAGTCTCAAAAATGAATAAAGTGAGCTTGTCCATTTTAAGAAAAGCAATGGACACTTTTTTTTTTTATCAATAAAATTGAGCTTTCAAGAGAAAATTAGTAGTTTGGAAAGCTCGCATCCACCACCATGAGCTTGGTGATTTCCTGATACTTAAAAACTTTTCTGATAAGACTGGTGGTGGTATTAAGAAATGCGGTTTTAAAAAATATTGTATAATAAAATGCGTCAACGTTTTAAAGGTATGCATAATTCAATGAGCCAATATTTCTCAAATGAACTAATGTATGATTTTACAAAGTCATGCACTGCTAAGAGATCCATTTAAAGGCTAGTGGATTTTAAAGTAACAGAATACAAAATGTTTATTGATACTCAGGTTTTAGATTCCATATTGCAATTAATGTTTGAGAAATTATTACTTGTCAAATTTTGATATAGTATCAAAGAAGAATAGCCACGATTATCCAAAAATGCTATTAAAACACCTTGCCTCTTTCCAACTATATATCTGTATGAAAATGGATGCTTTTCACATACTTCCATCAAACCAACATGTCACAACAGATTCAATGTGATAGCACTTGTGAGAATCTAGCTGTGTTTTCCTAAACCAGGCATTTAAGAGATTTGCAAAAATGTGAAACAATGCCAGTTTTCTCTCTAATTTTTTGTTTTGGGAAATAAGCTTATATTTCATAAAATATGTTATGTTACCATGTAATAGATTTATTATTATTTTACATGAATTAATAACATTTAAAATTTTTGAAGTTTTACTTTCTAACATAATAGATATTGATAAATGTAATGATAGATTGTTGGGACTCTCAATAATTTTTATGAATGTAAGAGTCCTGAGACCAGAGTTTGAGAACCACTGGACTACATCATCTCTAAATTCATTTCAACTACCATCTTTAGAACATGGAACCATTCTAATGTAACATGTTTCCTATAAAGTTTCTTAGCCATTTTCCTTTGAATGCTTTGTCAATGTCCCTTCCAGATTGTGACCCTCAATACTAAAATAATATTGAAGATGTAGGTTGAGCAGCATAGGATACATGAATAGGCTACTATGAGTTGGCTTCAATAATAACTATCTTTGGAGATCTTTAAGAATAGATGAAATTCCTATTTCTTTAAGAAAGCAATTTCTTCTAGAAAAGCAGAGTGGTGGGCTAGGTAGCATCTTAAGTTGTTTTTTTTTTTGATACCTCGCAAATACTTTTACCTTTTGCATTAGAAGATATAAATACTAATGACTAAATCCTCATTTTCTATCCACTATTGTGATGTTCTTAATTATTAGCAATTGCATTTTTTAAAAAAATTGAGCGTTAGCTTGGTATCAGTCCCACTGAAAGTCAAATTTCATATTTTGTTTTTTATAGTTAATTCAAATTCTGCATAATTAAATATAATTATTAAGGAGAAAAGGAAAGCTTTAAGGAGTTCAAGAAACATGGGTTTAGCCTAGTAAAACTGTAAACAGAAAAGGTGATAATAATAGTAAAGAGGTTTTTAAAAATTTTTTAAACTAATATAGCTTTGGGGCAAATAACAATAGCTTTAATGCAAAAATTACATCTCTAGGAAAACTCATTTGAATTTGCATACAGGATATTTGTGATGCCTTTCTAATTTTTATTTTGATATATAAAAGACCAGGCATTGATATTTTCCCAAAAGTTAGTTGAGAAAACCAATGCTTTAAAGGCAGTTGTTTTAACTCAGTGGCTCATTATGTGTAACATTATTAAAATTAGTGAATCAATAAATTTTAAAAAGTCATTTAATTCTTTTTTTTTTTGAGACAGAGTCTCACTGTGTTGCCTGGGCTAGAGTGCCGTGGCGTGGTCTTAGCTCACAGCAACCTCAAACTCCTGGGCTCAAGCAATCCTCCTGCCTCAGCCTCCCAAGTAGCTGGGACTACAGGCATGCGCCACCATGCCCGGCTAGTATTTTCTATATGTTTTTAGTTGTCCAATTAATTTCTTTCTATTTTTAGTAGAGACGGGGTCTTGCTTTTGCTCAGGCTGGTTTCGAACTCCTGAGCTCAAACAATCTGCCCGCCTCGGCCTCCTAGAGTAAAAAGTCATTTAATTCTTGATCAGTTTTAAACATGGAATGCTATAATTTAATGTAAAGGTGAACAAAATCTGTTACAAGTGTTTTTGGTAGCACTTTAGTACTTAAATAATACCTTAGAATCATTGACTCTCAGGGTTGGAAGGTCATTTAATCCAAACGCCCATTTGATGCTTGAACCTTCTTGCTAAATCAAATAATAAAACAAAAAGGAGAGTGATTTAAAAAAAGAAATGGGTGTGGCTTAGAGACAGAGCTTTAAGCAGATTAAAAAATTTAGCTTGAAAGCTTTTAAAGTCTAATTATACAGGGAGGTGGCAGTGTTTTTATTTGCTGTTTACCTTTGATCTATTACCTATTTTTGGTAGAGTGGGACATGCTTTTGTAAAAATGTTTATGGTTTCTTCATTTGATGTCAAGATCCTTGTTTGAAGTTGCCCTGTAATTTTGAGGGTTTTTAAAAAACTATTAATAATATTAATATTTGGCTTTTGCTCTCAGACTAATAGCAAGTTACCCTAGATCCGGCTGATTTCTTTTGAATGTATAAGTGATACACTGAATTTTAGAAGTAGCTTTCTTATTTTGGGGCACATTAGACATGTTAAGTATAAAAAAATTTAAATAGCACCAAATAATAAGAATGAGAAAGTGAAGAACCTATACCTGACTGCTCAATGTTAACATTTTTGTTAAATTGTACTTTGTGAAACTTGTATATATATATTTGATTTTCACATATGTACATATATATATTTGATTTTCTATAAATTGATTGGCTTCTATTATACATTTACATGTACTTTTTAAATTCAATGATATATTGTGAACAATATATTTTTATGTCAATAAGTACAGATTTATATCATAAGTTTTAATCGTTACAGAATAGTGTTATATATATGTACCGTAAGTTTCTTATCCAATCAGTAGGTTATTTCCAATTTTGGCTATTATAAAAATACTATCATTATATAAAGATAAAGATATATTACATTATATATCTTTTGTCATTTTTGTGATTAGTTACTTAGGATAGTTTTTGTAAGTATCACTGCAAACTCAAAGATATGGACATTAAAAATTTTAATACTTACTGTCAAATTGCTATTCAAAAAATTGTACACAATTTATAATCCCATCAATGGTACCTGAAAGTGCTTATTTTTCCACACCTTCACTAATACCAGTTTTTGTCCAGTTCATAAAATATTTTGCCAATATTGTAGGTGAAACTATTTCATTTGCATTTCTGTGATTATTCAGGAGATTGTACACATTTTTATGTTATTGGACATTTGTATTTCTTCATTTGTATATTCTTTATATTCCTTGTGCATTTTTATATTGAAGTGTTTGTAGCAATGCATTTTTTATTTGGCAAATTAAGAATGTGTAATCTATTTGATGAGTTAATAATATGGAGCATGTCACCACCATGGTTAGATGTAATAGTCTGTGGCCCAGGTTGGATTATTAATTTTTTTAATTTAAATTTTTATGTTCTTATTGTCCAGAACAATCCCTAAGCTTTGGTCACAATTTGCCGAATGAATGAATGAATGAATGAAAAAATAGAGGACTAGAACAATCCTTGGGTGACTGGGTGTTCTGGAGATTCATTTTACTAAACAGATTTGAGATTTTCCAGAATAGTGAATGATTTGCTCTGGCATTTCTTTCTCTATCTACTCATTTTATGCTGCCCTCAGGACCAAATCGTCCACTTTTATATTTAGAAATGTCTTCTTCAGCCTAAACTTTTCTTGTTCTTAAAGAAGGACTTCAAGTTGTGTGTATTAATTCTTAACTCTTTGCCCATCATAAAATGTTGCTTGTTCGTTACTAAATTCTCTGCATGAGGAAGTGTACATTAACGTAATTTTTTTCTTTTATAATAATGAACTCTGTGACCTTAGGAACTTACTCTTTTTTGATTCTTTGCTCTAAACTTCACCAGTAGTGCAAATCGGTTGATAATGTGATTCAGAGTTGCTTTTAACGTAAGTAGCAGAATTGCACTGATATTACAAATTAGGTTTATTGACTTTGTATTGGCATATATTAAAATATTATTTGCCTTGAATGTCTGGAATCTAACTTGTTCCAAAATTAGAGATATTTCTGGAGTTAGAGATCTTAATTCCTAAAGAGTTCATTGATGAAAAAATTAGATCTGTGTTAGTTGTGATATTTACTGGTTACATTTTCTTTTATCCTCCCATCGTTTCCATGCGAATGAAGGAATGGAATGTATTATGTATCTTGCATAATTCCAATTCATGTTTTCAAAAGAATAGTTGCCAGAAAAGCAAGGTGTGATGTTTTAAAAAAATGTATAAATACTAAAAGCCCTTTTGGATTCTTCCAGAATTTAGGCTTTTGGATATACAGCATTTGCTATAGATTTATTTTATGGGTATCTTCTTTATAAAGAAATTATAATTTATAACTTAGGGGAGGATAAAATGTGAATTGCTTATATCAGAACTAGTATTCTTTGCTAGTTTGGGATAGTACACATATTGTGTCCAGGTAGGGTTGTTTGGTGTTCTAGATAAAATTACTCTCCTGGATCCCAAAACAATAGAAAGCTAAGAGGAAGAAAAGAGTGTAATGCTGAAAATTAATGATAGAACTACCTCCCCCTGGCCAGACTCTCCTGTACTTTTTCCACTGGTGGAAGTAGGCATTACAGAGTTGCTGGAAACTGATGAAACTGGAGTGGGGAAGGACTGAGGCACCATTTCCTACAAAGACAGGGAAGTCTAGTGAAAAAGCTTAGTGGGACATTGGCTGTCAATACTTAAAGCTGTCCAGTGCCCAGGCCTTTATTATCTATTGACTAGAAAATAGAATACATTATCTGGATCATTTAGGTAAAAGCATATTTTAGAGGTTGGGGAAGAGCTGAGTTAGATATTTATTTTACATCCCAGCTTAATTTCAGATGCCAATAATCTATTAAGATCATTTGTACTTTAAATGCAAAGTTGGGCATAGTGGTTCCCACAAATGATATTGATCAAGACCCATTTTTTTCAGAATGAATTTCATTTAAATCTAGTTAGCTCTGACTAACCTAGATATTTACTGGCTATGTTTAAAAAGTGCAGATTGAATCAAACCAATCCCCAGAGCCTAGGAAAGTTTCTGACCTAAATTGGGAACATAAGCTCTATTATTATTTTCAGTTGAATATGCTACACATAGCCATCCTCACATTTTGGAAAGAATACAGCCTCTGCAACAAAGTTTCTTTGTTTTAATGGAAATAAAAATGTGGTGTATTTAGACCAAATAATAAAAATAAACTACCAAACTACCTTTTAATGCATGGGGGTTCTTGAGAGAGAAAATCATAGATACGTAGAGGCATAAAGTGACTCATTGTGCTAGTTAAAAATTTTTGTTAGGTTAGTTCTATGTTTCTGAGTTGCATCTGTTACCTTTTCAGGTAGAACTAAAGTGTGTATAAGCAAAAGAATTTTGGACTGAACTGTGGCTTATACAGAATGCCTTGTACACAGCATAAGCGCCTAATGAGTTCTAGACCTTAGGTAGAACAAAAACTGCATCCTTCTACCTGCAAGGTATTCCTGTTGAATGCATTCAAGATATTCTCTGTGAAGCTAATTCATTTCAAATTGCAGACATAAATTAAACATGTTTTTCAAATGTAACTTGTAAACCTTTATTCTCTTTAAAATTTTTTGCCTTTTGTTTTTACTTATTCGTACTTTTTTTTTTATTTCAGCATATCATGGGGGTACAGATGCCCTTGCCCCCCCAAGTCCAAGTTTCAAATATGTCCATTATTCATACTTTTAAACACCTATTTTATTATGGACAAGTTTTTAAAAAGCCATAATGGATGGAGATGTTGTATTCTTAGATGTAAATTAATGAAATAATTGTTTCTTTTGGCATTATTGTCTTGGAAAAATTTGTTAGATGGGAACAACTGCCTGAGTTAAAAATAGTATGATTTGTAGCCAGAACGTATACTTCTTTAATAAAGTATATAAATGCAATTTACTTATCCTTTTTCATTTCATTTTGTGTCTAAATTTTCAGGTCACTTTCATGAATTCAAAGGCAATTTACCAGTGATTTCTGGGTGCTGGGGCTGATTTCTTGTGCATATTTGTAAGTATTGGTTTATTTATTACTTTTCTCATTGTGTAATGAAATAGTTACAGTTTGTAAACAAGTTCTTACTTCCTATTGTGTATGAATTTTTATTAGTTTTTTTATAAGTGTTTTGTAAGTATTTTTTTTTTGTAAGTATTTTTCTAGGAGGAGTATAGAAAAAAATGTCAGCTGGTGAAAAAAGCATCAATTTGTTGTGATTTCCAGTGAAATAACACCGATACAGTCTATTACAATAAGCTTAAAGAATAAATATTTTATTTTTGAGAATAAGGCTCAATTGTAGGAATCAGTTATCTTAAACTGTCTAGTCTATATACACTTGAATAATTTACCCTGATAACTTCTGACAGTCTTCTGGTTGTCTGGACCTGAAAAGTACCTGTGCCTGTAGAAAAGGTATGAGATGATACAGAATACAAAGAACTGTCAGTACATGAGGAGATTATGTACGGGCATACTTTGTTTTATTGCACTTTGCAGATGTATTTTTTACAAATTAAAGTTCTGTGGTAACCCTATATTGGGCACGTCTATAGGCACCATTTTTCCAACGGCATGTGCTCACTTTATGTCTCTCTGTCACATTTTGGTAATTCTCACAATATTTTGAACTGTTTCATTATTATTGTATCTGTTATGAAGATCTGTGATCAGTGATCTTTGATGTTACAATTGTAATTGTTTGGGGATGCCACCAACCACACCTATATAAGATGGTGAACTTGTGTGTTTTGTGTGTGTTCTGTTTCACCTACTGGCCATTCCTCCACCTTTCCCTCTCCTCAAACCTCCCTTTTCTCTGAGGCACAACAATATTGAAATTAGCTCAATTAATAACACTACAATGGCCTTTAAGTGGTCAAGTGAAAGGAAGAGGAGCATGTTTCTTACTTTAAATCAAAAGTGAGGAAGGCATGTTGAAAGCAGAGACAGGTCAATAGCTAGGCTTCTTGTACCACACAGTTAGCCAAGTTGTGAATGCAAAGGGAAAGTTCTTGAAGGAAATAAAAAGTGCTACTCCAGTGAACACATGAATGATAAGAAAGCAAAACAGTCTTATGGTTGATATGGAGAAAGTTTTAGTGATCTTGATAGAAGAGTAAACCAGGCATAACATGCCCTTAAAGCAAAGCCTAACCCAGAGCAAGGCCATAACTCTTCAATTCTATGTAGGCTGAAAGAGGTGAGGAAGCTTAGGAAGAACAATTGGAAACTAGCAGAGGTTGGTTTATGGGGTTTAAGGGAAGTAGCTGTTTCTAGAACATGGTGCAAGGTGAAGCAACAAATGCTGATGTAGAAGTTGCAGCAAATTATCCAGAAGACCTGGCTAACTAAGGTCATTAACAGAAGTGGCTACACTAAACAACAGATTTTTCAGTTGATGAAACAGCCTTGTACAGAAATAAGATGCCATCTAAGACTTTCATAGCTAGAAAGGGGAAGTCAATACTTGGCTTTAAAGTTTCAAAGGACAGGCTGACTCTCTTGTTAGGGGCTAATGCAGCTGGTGACTTTAAGTTGAAGCCAGTGCTCATTCACTATTCTGAAAATTCTAGGCCCCTTAAGAATTATGCTAAATCTGCTCTGCCTGTGCTCTATAAATGGAACAACAAAGCATAGATGACAACACACTTGTTTACAGCATGGTTTACTGAATATTTTAAGCCCACTGTTGAGACCTACTGCTCAGCAGAAAGATTCCTTTCAAAATATTACTGCTTATTGACAATGCACTTGGTCACCCAAGAGCTCTGATGGAGATGTAGAAGGAGATTAATTTTTCTTTCATGCCTGCTAACACAATATCCATTCTATGGCCCATAGATCAAGGAGTAATTTCAACTTTCAAGTCTTATCATTTAGGAAATATAATTTGTAAGGCTATAGCAGCCTTACAAATTCCTCTGATGGATCTGGACAAAGTAGTTTGAAAACCCTCCGGAATGGATTTTACCATTCTATGTGCCATTAGGAACATTTGTGATTCATGGGAGGAGGTTGAAATATCAACATTAACAGGAGTTTGGAAGAAGTCGATTCTTCTTCCAAGTTGTTTGGAAGTTGATTCATGCATAACTTTGAGGGGTTCCAGACTTTAATGGAGGCAATAACTGCAGATGTGGTGGGAACAGCAAGAGAACTAGGATTAGAAGTGGAGCCAGAAGATCTGACTGCATTGCTACAATCTCATGATAAAACTTGAGCAGATGAGGAGTTGCTTCTTATGGATGAAGAAAGAGAATAGTTTCTTGAGATGGAATCTACTCCAGGTGACTATGCTACCAACATTGTTGAAGTAACAGCAAAAGATTTAGAATATGACATAAACTTAATGGATAAAGCAGTGACAGCATTTGAGAGGACTGACTCCAACTTTGAAAGAAGTTCTACCATGGGTAAAATGCTATCAAAAACAGCATCACATTCCTGTACTAAGGAACCAAAGACTCACTTGGTGAATATATAATGTATATCAAAATGGTGGTATTCCTACTTTCTTCCCAGTCCCCAAAACACCATTATATTTTAAGTGGTATTTTGGAGAACAAAGGTACTTTTTCTCAGGGAAGAAGGTACATTTCAAGAAAAAATATTGAATAAACTTGAAAGATCTATTAGAGTACTCAAAATTAATTGATAAATATTT